>NW_027397076.1:30028422-30224133 GCF_003265705.2 Callorhinus ursinus
CCATCTGTCTCACCGCGCGCCGGCCGTCTCACCGCGCACCATCTGTCTCACCGCGCGCGCAGGCCGTCTCACTACACTTCTGTGCAGCCGCAGCTGCTCTGTGTGGCAACTAGCTCCGCGGGTAATTTGAAAGCTAAAGTGATGAGAGAAAAGTAGGGATTTGTGTGCTGAGTGGGATTTTTTTTTTCTGGACTTGCCCGACTTGCAGCTCCATCAGCAGAAAAGGCTAAAATAAAATATCATCTATAGCCATTTAACCGTGGCAGATGCCTTATCTATATCTTTTAAATGTTAAGATTTTTTTTTTTTTGAGAAAGAGAGAGAGAATGAGAGGGGGGAGGGTCAGAGGGAGAAGCAGACTCCCCGCTGAGCAGGGAGGCTGACACGGGACTCGATCCTGGGACTGAAGGATCATGACCTGAGCTGAAAGCAGTCGCTTAACCAACTGAGCCACCCAGGTGCCCCTAAATGTTAAGCTTTTTACACACTAGGCACTTGCACTGGATTGCAAAGAGGGCCCCAATATTCCCATCTCCGTAGCCACGCCCCTTTACAATGTGAATTCGCAGTTTCTTCCATCAGGAGGTTGGTTCCATTTCCCAACACCTTGAATCTGGGCTTGGCCATGTGACTTGAGAGACTAGCAAATCTGAAGCAAGCAGAGACTTGCACCTTAGGCCTGGTTGTCTTTTCCTGTAGTTAGAACTCTGAGATCACCATGCAGAGGAATCTAAGCTGGCCTGCAGAAGGATGAAGGGCACACGGAAATGTGAGGTATCCTAGCCAGCCAGGCCGCAGTCAACAACCTGCCAATAGCCGTAGATACGAGTGAGGCCATCTGAGACCAGCCAGCCTGCAGTTAAACTGCCAACTGACCACAGACAATATAAGTAAGCCCAGCAAAGGACAATAAAACCAACCGAGAGAAGAACCACAGTCCACAGGATTATGAGCTAAATAAGCGCAACTGACTGCCTCCCTGCCCCGGTGCCCCATGCAAGTGTGGACAGAACTAACAAACTTGTTCAGAAAGAATCCAGGGTTCCTTGGGTGACATGGGAAGGATGAAGCATTATTGCTGATACAGTTAGAAACAGCATCAATGGTCTCTGCATTAATATGTAGCAGGAGGGAAGCATGTTTAGGAAAGGGGATGTGTTGGTTCTGCAGCCGGGGACAGAAACTTGAGAAAGCCGTGGGTGGGTTTAGGAAGTGTGGGGAGTAGTATGAGTGTGTGAATTTCAAACATGTTCCTATTTTTAATGTTGGCTAGGCAGTATCTATATTTTAGTCTGTTCAAAGAGTATACCTTCTCAGGAAATGGTGAGGATATAAACATAGGTATAGCATTTACATCTCAAATTGCAAACTTCCCAAAGATTTAACTTTTCCAGCAGCCTGTCTGCTAATACTTTATAGTGTATAGCCAGGCAAACTATGTGATATAATAGTTTTTCTGAGACCGAAATATTTTACTTATTTGAAAAGATTCCCAAGTAAGAAAAGCTTAGAAAATAAGTTGATATTTTTATACATCTTCATAACTCAAAACTATGGGGTTTTTTAGAACAAAATAGTTATGTTTTTCTCCCCAAATCAGATTTCATTGTTAAATGTCCCTTTAGTGTGCACCAGTAGGATCAAAACTCTTTGATTATCAGAATTCCTAAAGTCCTTTCCAACACATAAAAACCTTGGCCTCACTCACAGATGTTCTGAACCAATGGAACCTAGGATTCTATATTTTGAAAAAGGTGACTCTGTAGATAAACCAGAAATCACTATGAGAAAATGCAATTAATGGATGTAATCATTTGACTTCTCTTTAGTCATCATAAAGAGATGCATCTCAAAATAACTTTTTTTTTTTTTTTCAAACTTTCATGAGGGTCTAGTCACTGTTAGGAACTGGACTGTTTCTGAATCAAAAATACCACTGTCTTTGCTGAAAAAGAAGAATCACTATCTGTTGCAGAAGGAGTTATTTGGAGCAAATGTGTTTGGTATTTACTTCTACCCTGTATCAGACACAATCATTTGAGCTCAAACTCAGATCAATTCTTCTTTTTTTTTTTTTCAGATAAATTCTTAACTGCAAATCTGACTACTAATGCTGCTCATCAACATTAATATGCTCCTGGCCTTTCCCCACCTGGCTCTTTTCCCCAGGGAAGGGGGAACAACTTCAACTGATTGAGATTTTTGATGGGGAAACTGGGGATGCTGAACCCCACACCTTCCTTGCATCTTCCCCTTGAAAGAAAGTTTCCGGGCTGATTCACTCATTATTCCTCTGTACTCCCGGGCCTTGCCTAGCTAGTGTGTCCTGTGGTGTAAATCTACTTTATTCTGGAATTCAGTATTATAAACCACTTGACTGAAGATAAAAGTCATATGCTTCTTTATAGTTTTTAGCAGTTCTAATTTAAGAAATATTTTGGCCTCTACTAGATCCAGGCAAGGGAAAGAGTATGAGGTATGGGACCCTTTTCAAATATGACCAACATGTCCCTGTGAAATCATTATTTTTACTATTTCCCATTTAGAGATGAGTAAATTAAGATTCAGTAGACCACTTGAGCCATAAGACCTAGCCCTGAGTCTTGCACACAGTTGTGCTGACTCTAAATAATATACTTGAAAAAAAAAAAGGTTACATGTGGACTTTAGTTAGTAATGTACCAATATTGGTTCATTAATTGTAATAAATGTATCATACTAATGTTAGATGTTAATAATAGAAGAAACTGGGTATTGGGTATATGAGAACTCTGAGCTGTGTTCAGTTTTTCTGAAAATCTAAAAACTGTTCTAAAAATGAAAGTTTATTTTTAAAAAGATCATGTATGAAATGAATGGCAACATAAGAAAGGACACTGTTCCTGATTTTTTTCTGGGTCCTTAATAAAAATAATACAACTTCTACTTTGAGGATATCTGCATTGCCTCACTTCTAGATCTGGCAGAGTACAGAAGTTAAGAAGGTTCTAGAAGCAGACCTTGTTTTGAATCACAACTTTCTGACTTGCTGCCAGTTACTGAATGTCTCTGAATTTCAGCTTCCTTACCTGTTAAAAAGGGACCAATACCTGACTAATGAGATGGCTGAATGAATTAAATAATGTTATGATGGCAATTGTAATAGTGCCCAAAATAATAAAAGTGCCTAGAACAGTGCTTGGCACAGAGTAAGCACCCCATCCTATATCTACCTGACCCCCATTCTGATTCAGGGGGCCTGGGGTAGAGCCAAGAGTCGGCTTTTTTTAAAGAAAAATTATATTTTTATTAGTTAACTTCTGACTCACCTCCATAATGCTTTTCTTCTACAAAATGACTAGGTATTTTTTGCCTCTTACATGACAGTTACTCTGTAATATCATTTTCTATAGAAAGAAGAGAAAGTTTATTTCCAATTTTCCCTGAGCAACACTGTTAAGGTTTGACTTTATTACTATTAATTTAGGAAAATATATTTTATTATATCAATTTATACTGAAAATATTTTGTACTGAAAATATTTTAGAATTGCTATCAAATTTGGAGAAAGCTCTAACAATTTTGTATCAGCTGTGATCTGTTTGCTATCAAGTCTTTGCCAAGAGTCTGTTTTTTAAATGCTCCCCAGGTGATTCTGACGGTGTGAGACCCATGAGTGAAGCCTAAACTCTCCTGCAGGTGTAGAACTTCACCCTCCTTCCTGGACTATCAAATGTAAGCTTTCTGACTGGATTTCAAAACACACTCTCCCCTTGCTTTTCTCCCAAGTTCCTCTGTGGGGTCCTCATCTGGCACCATTCCCTTTATAAACCAGGGATGCTGGCCAGAAATCAAGGAAAGATCCTATCAGCTCAGGTTACTTCCTTATTCACTTCTCTCTGTTCTCTTTGAACTCTGATTCCTGAACAATTCCAGAGAGAGAGGAATTCTTTCCACAGTACTGGAATCACATTCTTGCAGCATATACTATTTTCAATATTATGACCATTCAAGGTCATTAATATGCATAATAGGCATGGTCCTAGCAAATGCGTAGAGAGCTAATGCGGTCACAGAATAAAATAATAGACATTCCAAATGCACCAATATTTCCCTGCCTTGAATTCTACCCACATCCCATGGCTTCTCCTGGCTCTAACATGCTTAAGAATCTATCATTTCATCAAAACTTCTGCCATGGTGACTGGCTATCTTTTCTCCATGATAGCTTTCTTACCACACATTGAATATATCAGAGTCTTGGGAAAATAGATGGAGATATGAGGAGTAAAGGCAAGAAGAGGTTAAAAAAAAAATCTATACTTCAAGGGGAGAAAAATCTTTCAGCTGCCTCCAAAAATATTTATGCTTCATTTGGAGACACATTTAAAAAATCTTTTCATTAGAATAGCATATGTAAAAATAAATACAAAGGTAAAACACAAAACAGGAAATGCTAAGAAGCCTAGAAAAATATTCATTATAATGTTGGATAGAATTGGCTAGGTATTGATGGTATATTGATGCATCTTCTTCTTAAGATTATCATGAAATAGATGGATAGGTAATGCCATTACGAAGTGCTTTTCACAACATTGTGAATCAAATCCTATTCTTTATGTACTTAATGGTACATAAAGCCTTTTGCATCCTTGTTGTCCTTATCCTCAAACACCAATGTAATTCAGGGATTTTGTGGATGTCTGTGTTTTGCCTATATAGCATCCATTTCCCATTTTTCTTGCTGCAGGATTCTATTCTTTTTTTTTTTTTTGATTCTGTTTATTTATTTGAGAGAGAGCACAAGTCGGGGGAGGGACAGAGGGAGAGGGAGAGGCAGACTCCCCGCTGAGCAGGGAGCCCAATACAGGGCTCCATCCCAGGACCCTGAGATCATGACCTGAGCCAAAGGCAGACGCTTAACGGACTGAGCCACCCAGGTGCCCCAACAGCGTTCTAATTTTTTTATGGGGTTGCCCCCTTTCACACTCATGTCTTATGAATGAGTCACCTCACCGTAGTTCCAGGGGTAGGCATATGTCCCAGGCTTAGCTGGTTAGAGTATTCCACTATTCTAGCCCATGGGTTGGTTTAGTGATCTATACATGACCCATTCAAAGCCAATGAAGCTCAAATCCAGTACTTTTGTGAGAACCATTAGGAGAAGGTCTCTGTCTCCTCCATAGCAATTTTGGACAAGCTAAGCCTAACAGTTGCAGTGATCATCACATGAAGAGGGTCCGCCTGATGCCAGATCCAACAGAGGATAGCAGAGCTGAGAGATGATGAAAGAGAGATTATTGACATTTTTTTAGTTCATGGATACAATCAGATTGAAGGTCCCTCGTCTTTTCACTTATTAGGACCAATACATTTCCTTTTCTACTTAAGCCCATTTAAGTTGGGCTTTCTGTCACTTGCAACTGAAAAAGTCCTAAGAAAGTGTTTGATAATAGTTATTTGTCTATAATATAAAACAATATTTTTAATAAAAAAGTATTTTTTTGACAGTATCAATATCTAAACAAAAGAATTCTTCCAATGTCTCAGAATTGGATCAAAAGAATATTTCTCATGAACTCATTTAAGGTGATAATAATGATTTCCTTTATTGAACTACCTTGCACCAAACAGGTGCTCAGTGCTGAGCTTAGAGTCTCTCATTCCACCCTCACAACACATATTCCACATTTTATGGATGAGGAAACTGAGGCCAAGAGCCAGAATTTGAAAGTCTGTTTCAATCCAAAGTCCATGTCCTCAATTACCTCTCCTCTTGGATATTTTCATATTAGAAACATGCAGAGTTTAGATACAGTTTAATGGTAACCTATTAAAAATTTAATCATTTATTCTAACACATAAGCAGAAATATTTAAAAGGGTTCCTGTTCCTTATAAATATTAATATTAATGTTGTCAAATAAGCTCGATCCTCAGCCCTCCCTCCCCTGCTCCTGTCTGTGGATATTGTCTTCTCAATATCACCTCACCTTGCTTGGGGACACACCTTCCTCCCTCCATCAGCTATTAAGAACCACTCACCCAGGCCTGCTGTAGAGCAGGATATTACAGCACATGAATTTTAGCTATCACAATTCTTTTATTTCTTCAGCCATCCGTACCCCTAGAAAGTTCTCACTGATCATCTTGCCTTATGCAAGTACATACCAGTACTCTGGAACCCTGCTCCCCTCTTTTCTTCAAATCCCAAGACTTGCAAGCCTCCCATCCCTTAGGCTGTTCCGAGAAAACAAACATCCCAATATTTAAATATGCAGTACAGCTTAGACCTCTTGTGTTAATATTTCTCATTCAGATTAACTCAGGGGTCTTCCAAAAAATCCGTGATGTTTTCTTAAACAAAATAACACCTCTAGTAGGTTTCTGCCCTTAGTAATACAGAAATCAAGGAGAAGCTTGAAATTATTTTTTTACCCTATCTGATTTTATAATTGCAGTTGTTTAAAGTAGGTAATCATCTGAGTTTCCCTTCATTTTTCATAGTACCAGTTGCAATCTAGAACATAGAGCAGGAAGTTAATAGCTGGTTGTTAATGGAGTATCCACTGAATAACCAACTTTCTTTTTTCTCTGATGCCATTATATAGCCTTAACATCTTTAAAAATTGCTCTTTGAGGGGCTTGGGTGTCTCAGTCAGTTAAGCATCTACCTTCTGCTCAGATCATGATCTCCGGGTCCTGGGATGGAACCCCATGTGGGACTCCCTGTTCTGCCTCTCCCCCTGCTCGTGCTCCCTCTCTCTCTCAAATAAATAAATAAAATCTTTAAAAAAAGATGTTTTTTAAAAAAGAAAATAGATCTTTGAGGTATTGATCCTGGAGAATAACTATACTGAATTCAGCATTAAAACATATCTGAAGTTCCAAGAGATTTAAACTTGGTGTTCCAAAGAATTCTGAGAACTTGAGCCAATCCAAATGTGATAAATCTACAAAGACCAAAGAATAATCTCAATCCTATCTTCATAAACAAGTGCAGACCATGCATTTTCATCTCCACCATGTCAGAATACATGGTTGGATGATGGGTCATGCCTGGGAGTCCCTATTTTGTAGTTTCTTTTGAAAAGATTCTGATCATCACTAAATTTTCAAATAACATTTTAAGCATTCAGAGGGGCTTAGAACAAGACGTAAAATACCTTGATTTCTCTATGTAGGAAATGGACACACTTTAGTATCTTCTTTCTATCTATTGAGTCAGGCATTCTAAGGAGGAACCAGAATTTGACTACTTAGTGCTTTGGGCTCTTGAGAGGAAAAACATTTTTAGATTTCATCATTAATAATTCATAAATGAAAGAACTTTACCAGGTCAAAGGGATTCAATATTTCTGTTTGTAACTTATCTTTAAATTTTGTCAGTGCCTTTAAAATGCATGCCTCCCATGAATCATTTTGAATGATTTTTTCAAATGATTAGTGGCATTTCACTGTCCCGTGATATGAAGACTGATGGCTGTACCCCAGCCCCAAGTCACTGCATTCCTCAACAGACCTCATTTGAAAGCTTATGATCAGTATGGAATAACTCTTTTAACAAGTCTTATTAATTATTGGCTTAGGGATGTGTATGCTTACATTTCACATCTTTTTACCTGTAATTTAGATTATTTTATCTGAGGATAAGGGAAAGAAAGGACAATTTTAACCAGAGCTTCTCCATGATGGTGATGGAAATTCAGGAAGAACAAGGTCATTTTTCTCTGCTGTTGATGGCAAGATCCCCTACCTCAGAACCTGAAGGAATGACAAATGAAAGGATCTTCTCCCTCCCCATAAGCTTTACAAATCAGAAATGACATGCCTTTCCTAGAGTGTGATGCTTGTGTAAATGTGATTTTACAATTTCTGAAAGCTATGGTTTCTTGATCTGATAGTGTATTTTGGGAGGTCATAATCCTCTGGGGGAACCTTTCCAAATATGTGAACATACACACACACACACACACGCACACACAGGCTTAATAGGTTACCATTAAAACTCTGCGTGTTTCCAATATGAAAATATCCAAGAGGAGAGGTAATTGAGGACATGGACTTTGAATTGAAACAGACTTTCAAATTCTGGCTCTTGGCCTCAGTTTCCTCATCCATAAAATGTGGAATATGTGTTGTGAGGGTGAAATGAGAGACTCTAAGCTCAGCACTGAGCACATGTTTGGTGCAAGGTAGTTCAATAATGGAAATCATTATCACTCCTTAGGCAGAATGCTAAATCACCCTCCCTGAATGTCCTTCAGAAAAATAAGGCCAGCTGAACCTTGACAGAATGCTGGGCCCACTCTCTGCTCCGTATTATAATGGGAAGGGCTGTGCATGTGAGGCTGGATTGGTCTCACAGTGTATCTGAATCTGTAGGAGTATAATGTATAACAGGGCTTCGCTTGCTTTCCCTACTTCTCCTCTGCTCTTCTGGGAGACCCCCAGAAAGAACTGTATTAGCTTTCTGTCTAGTTTATTTGATTAGTAACAAAAATCTCTGCTTCATCAATGGTCATAGGAAAGGAGAAGAGTTTGAAGAGGGAGAATTTCATAGGGAGGAAGATGGCAATCCCAGCGCCAAGCATTTCCATCATGGCTTTTTGTTACTCTTGGCTGTTGAATCCCAAGGAAGTCAAACCCTTTGGGCAAGTAGCTTAACCTCATTGTGTCCTAGTTTCCTTCTCTGTAAATGGAAATAATAATATAGGCAGTGTTATGATGATGATGATGTTGTAGAAAAACTAGTGCAATAAAAACAAGGTAAAAATTGCTAGCTGAAATTTTCTGAGTACTTGCTATTGACTAAACACAGTTTTCAGGAATTGACACATACGAGCTCATTTAACTCTCACACTGTGAAGTGAGTGAATATACAAAATGTACTCAAATCAAGATGGGACCCATGCAAGCACTCTTTAATTGTTAGCTGTGATTCTGAGTAACTACTAAAAAATAATCCATGTGATTAAACCCATTTCCCATTCTAAACGGGCACTTGTCTCCCCATTTTCCTCTTGCACACAGTGCTTCCATGAACATCCTTGCACATGTCTCCTGTGAACACGGGCAAGAGCTTCTGGGTGACAAGCAGGGGTGGGGGAGGTGTGTCTACAAATTCCATGGCTGTCATGCATCTAACTTGTTCCCTTCTTTCTTTAAAAAAAAAAAAAAATCAGTGGGGATGCCTGGGTGGCTCAGCCGGTTGAGTAGCTGCCTTTGGCTCAGGTCATGATCCTAAGGTCCTGGGATCAAGTCCCACATTGGGCTCCTTGCTCAGCGGGGTGCCTGCTTCTCCCTCTGCCTGCCACTCCCTCTGCTTGTGCTCACTCTCTCTCTCTCTGATTAAAAAAAAAAAAAAATCAGTGGCATGTATTTCCTCACCTCTCAAGAGAGGTATCCAAAAAAATAAATAAATAAAATAAAAAATCACTTTTTTCTCTTTAAACATTGATTTATAGGTAATGTTCAGCATACAACGTGCCACACTAGAAAAAGTCTGCCAGCAGAAGAATTAAAGACACTTTTTAATTTGCAATTTAAGTTAGAGGGTAAATTGACCAAGCAAAAATTACTTTAGGAAGTTCATGAAGGGTAGTTAATGGTTACGTTTCTGTCTCCGTTTTGTTATTAACATGAATCTTAGACAAGGCAAAGGAGTAATCAGGTTAGACTTGCTGTGGGCAAGAATTTAAGTAAAGAAGAAAAGTATTGGTTGTTGAATTATTTTTATTTTCAGTCTGTTGCTGTTGCATAAATATGGTGTATCCTTAATCATTATCGTTTGATGATGCATATTAATTCATAAATAAGACATTGCTTTTTTGAGCCATTATTGAGAGTATGTTTGCTTTACAGATTAAAAAGTTAAGAAAGGCATTTGTTTTAGATGAGGTAAGAAATGCATGCAAAACCTGGTAAATTGACTTAGTATTACCTTTTATATAGATTTTATTTAATCTCTCCATTTCATTCTTAGCTTAGGTGACAGATCATGATAATAGAAACACATTTGAAAATATTTAAATGATTAATTCTTTACTAAAGGAAAACTAGCTCAAAATTAAAACCACAGTCTTACAATAATTTATTTTCAAAAAGCTAAAAACCTACACAGGTATGATTTTTGGCAAAGTTACTTTGTCAGTATTCATTTGGCACAAAATATTGTTTTAGAATCCATTGGGTGGAATTTATGAGATGCAATGTATTATTTCATCTTAAATTTCAAGTTAATGTTGTCAATGTCGAAACCTAAGGAAATTTTGTATATGTAGTAGTAGCATAACAGCTGTATGATACTGATTTTAAGTATGTAATATAAGAAACCAGGCAAGTCTATTAGTGGTGGGGGGAATTAAGTGGATGGGCCACAAGTCAAACGGTACCAGTATCAGATCATACTGTTATTTGCTCTGTTCAGAAAATCTGAAATTTTGGCACTGAGATCACCGCTTATAAGAATTACACATTTATGCTTCAGATCCCTCCTGATACAGCTTTGAACCCTATTAAAGGGATATCATGTCTCAGCAAATCTTAGACCAAGACATCGAGTCCAAAAATGCCAAGTTTCGTCATAGATCCACTAAACTATAAGTGTATTTGCATATTTTTAAAAAGATTTTTTAAATTTATTTTTGCATGTGCACAAGTGGGGTGGAGGGGCAGAGGGAGAAGCAGACTCCCCGCAGGAGCAGGGAGCCCAAGTTGGGACTTGATCCCAGGACCCCGGGATCATGACCTGAGCTGAAGGCAGACACTTAACCAACTGAGCCACCCACGCACCCAGTATATTTGTATATTAAGTATTCCTATTGTCATGGATTTAAATAAAGTTAGAGTGTACTTTCTCAGACACAGACATAATTGTGACACACTGCTTTAAAGTCTTTTAAGAAAGTCCATGGTCTAGCCCCAGCCCATACTCTATTCTATTCCCCTATGTGCACCTCGTTCAGCTTTTCCTTTTATTCCAACTTACCACGTTTACTCATTCCTCTTTGCCATAACTCTACTGTTCTTTTTGCCCTGAATACTCTTCCCTATCTCAACATGATTAGCTATTTTTATCTTTCAAGATCTAGCTGAAATTTTAATGCCTATAATAAGTATTTTAGGGAGGAAAAAAAAAAAGAAGTCTTTTAGGACAACACCCCCAACCTAATCAACTACATTTTCTCTCCGTAGCACATTTAAGTATGTCTCTCATCCTAGACCATGAGTCTTCTTCAGTAAACTGTGAGCTTCTTGAAAACAATGGAAATGTCTTATTCATCTTTATATTCCCATCCCTCTCACTGTTCCCTCTTACTACTGCCTACAATGTCTGGCATAATACATTTTAAATGGGTGAGTGAATGCTAGATCAATATGATCCCTGGTTGCTCCAAAGTGCCGTCTAAAGGAGATGCCATTTGTGTGGTTAGGCAAGAAACAAACCATCTTTATAATTTAAGCAAAAGACTACACAATTTCTACAATTTAAACCAAAATTATATTCAAAGAATAAAATTGGAAAGCTAAGTATCCATGACAAGTACAGAAATTAAATACAAGTCATTTAGAATTTGCATAGGAGACAGTGCTTAAAGGTGGAGGGAGCATCCAGATCTTATTTCATAATTGCTGAGTCTGTGAATAGAGTGAATTATTATGACCAAAATAGCTCATTTTGACATCCATTATGGCTTTGTTTCATCAGTGGTTTTCCTATGTGTTTAGGTTGTTTCTTTAGCCCAATTTTTTGCAATATCTAATCACAATACTTCGTTAAAAACAACAATACTCATTCCAGTAGGGGTTGATTCAGATTTTGTGGAGCCTGAAGCTTGCACAATTTAGTAGAGGAACCCTCTTTAAGAAAAAGAATACAAAAGCGCAGATGTGAAAGCAAATATTTATTTAGAACAAGATAAGAAATTGTAACAAATTGCAATTTTTAAAAGGTGACAAAGACTGGAAGGATCACAAAACCCAGAAAAATAACATACTATTGTTTTTATTAATTAATCGCCTCTATTATTTTTTCCCTACATTTTTGGCTGTCTTCCCATTGGCTACCTCTTCATCTAACAATAGTTTTTTACATCACTTTGTGTAGAAAAATAATTCATTCTTGTCTCTAGAATGTTTTCCCCAATCTATCCATATCCTTCCAGTGCTGGTCAATTTTTAATTTATCTGTATTTTCTGAATTTTTTTTAAGATTTTTTTTTTTTTTATTTGACAGAGAGAGAGACAGTGAGAGAGGGAACACAAGCAGGGCAAGCAGGAGAGGGAGAAGCAGGCCTCCTGCTGAGCAGGGAGCCCGATGTGTGACTCGATCCCAGCACTCTGGGATCATGACCTGAGCCAAAGGCAGATGCTTAATGACTGAGCCACCCAAGTGCCCCTGTATTTTCTGAATTTTTGAAATTTGCATGTATCATCTAATTTTTGTAATTCCAAGAAATGTTTAAAAGATAAAGATTTTTTAATTGAAAAGATGACTATATAAAAATAGATGAAGATCCAGGGGCATCTGGCTTGCTCCACTGGAAGAGCATGTGACTCTTGATCTTGGGGTTGTGAATTCTAGCCCCTTGTTGGGTATAGAGGTTACTTAAATAAATAAGTAAGTAAAAATAAGTAAAAATAAACAATAGATGAAATTCCAAATTGAACATCACCAGGTTATTGGGAAAAAATAATTGGTGTAAAAATTTTTCTTACTTTTGCAAAAAAATTACAGATCTAAAAAAGTTTAACAAAATTGATAGAGAAGAATTATTACAAAGAAAAGGGCAATTAGATACAATTTAATAATATCATCAAGTGAAGAGGTATTTGAGTAGTCTGTTTATAATAATAATTACTATATGGTTTAAAATAATTTACATTTGTAAAAATGTCTTTCAAAATTTTTACCACTTATAAGGAAACAGTCACAGACAGCACATTAATGAATAAATACACACAAATTCACAAATTACAAATAGAAGTTACTATAGACTCTAGATCCAAATATTTTGTAAAGAAATTTATCTCCACTTTCCAACATCAGCCTTTCAGTCCTTGCAGTTTTGTTAAAGAGAGGAAAAGGTAATTATCCTAAGAGATGACTAATTGTTCAGGGAAATGAATTTCTCTAAAGGAATGTTAAGAAGGAAATTGCTTAGTAATAGAATTTTAAGTTGCTAAAGTCCACCATGCCAGGAGGAAAAGGTGGCTACTGGCCAGGCATTGTTCCTTCACTCCATGTGGTCATCTTAAGTCCACAATACGGGAAATATTTTTATAATCAGTATCTACTCTAGGATGCATATTCATACATACTTTATGCAGTATTAATAAACAGATATTAAATAGAATTGAGATCACTTTATTATATCTTCAAGCAAGTTTTGAATGTCTGCTGCACCATTCTCATCATGGAGAATGCAAAAAATGGGGGGCACAGTCTAGACCCAAGAGAAGCTCTTAGATCCAGATCCAGGGGGAGACCAGAAGGGCAGGTAAAAGGATGGTTTACAGTATCTGTGGTACCATCTGAATGACAAATGAGTGAACCAGGTAGTCAAGACTGATGGGAAAGAAGGATCTAGAAGCTGGTTTTATGGATGACATGGACTTGATTTGGGCCTTGAAGGAAGAGTTGTCACAATGCAACAGATTAAGAGGGAAAATTTGTAGAAGCCATTCCCTGCATAAGTAAAACTGAGTTTAGGCAGCAATGTGTAGGGTGAATTGTAAGTACAAGAACACTTTGTCATAGCAAATCTAAGTAACTTTATGATCACGCAAATTAAGTAACTTTATGATCACAATTACGGCCACATAAAAATAATAGACAGCAATTCAGAAGACTTTAATCTCACCTAGCCTGGGGTTTTGGATACATTTCTTTTTTCTTTCTATATTTTGTAAACTTTCTGCAATATTTTTAGTTATATAGGCACTACATGCTCAATGTAAAAATACAAAAACAAAATAAAAATAAGGGTAAAAATTGGGGGGTGCTTGGGTGGCTCAGTCGTTAAGCATCTGCCTTTGGCTCAGGTCATGATCCTGGGGTCCTGGGATGGAGCCCTGCATTGGGCTCCCTGCTCCGCGGGAAGCCTGCTTCTCCCTCTCCCACTCCCCCTGCTTGTGTTCCTTCTCTCTCTGTCTCTCTCTGTTAAATAAATAAATAAATAAATAATCTTAAAAAAAAAGAATAAAAATTGGTAAAAATTTCAACTCAAGTTATTGCTATTAATATTTTCATAGATAATATTGCTAGATTGTTTTCAAAACAAGTTATATCAGTATATACTCTCACCATAGATATTATTTTTATGAAAGTATACATGTAATTAAAATATTTTAGGAATATTTAAAAGAAATAAAGCGGTTTGTCAAGATCATTTGGTTAATTCCAAATTAGGTGTGATTAAAATCATGGTCTTCTGAATTGTCATCTAGTATTATTATGCATGTATTAGGTTAGAAGTAGTGATCCCTGGAGCTAGATGGAAGAGAAAGTATAACTTCTGGTGATATATTCTTATTTCTTTCCTAGACTCATGATTGGGAGAAATGCATAATCATTATAAATAAATTGCTGATGGATATGGCTACTACAAGGATAAACTCTGCCAAAATTTTTACTTTAGAATTATGATCAAGGAGGGGAGCACAGGGCAGAAATATAATTTCACAAATTCAAGCAATTTTATATTTTTGCAATCCATGAAAGTAAATTATTCCATGGTGCATAGACTTTGCAGCCTCTGCAGGAGATGTTTGAGGGGACAGGACTTCCAGGAACTTAAAAAAAAAAACAAACAGATTTGCAGATGAAAAGGCAAAAAGGCTATCTATGGGAGGAGAGTTGGATCTGGATCGGTTAGGTTTCTTTTGGAGGGAAAGGGGCATTTATTTGTCTTCATTTTTAGGTGAGGGCCAAGGAGACAACAAAAAGAGATGTCATAACATTTGTCTGTGTTAAGGGTGTTGGGATAAAAGAATAGAAAACCAAACATTGATGGCAGTGTTTCCATGACACCTGATGACATGCTGAGCAAAATCTGAGGGTCTAGAACTGATGGAACTAATCCTTTTTGAGACTTTGAAACTCTGACCTAAACAGAACCACTTTGGTTCCTGGTGGTCAAGTGTAGCACGGAGTTAGAAAAGAGGCTGAGCTCTCAAGTTGTTTTCCCGAATGGAAAAACTGGCACTCCTCAGGTGCCTGGATGACTGGTGGACACCACATGGAGCCCAATTCTTAGCTTTATCCCTCCTTGGGTGTCCAGACAGTTGGTGAAGACTATACCAGACACTGATCTTGGTGTTCTTACTACTGACACCATCAGGAGGGCCCATGGTGAGGCTTTTGTGAGGGGCATCAGATGGGATGTGGAGGAAGATGGGGCAGAACGGGCAGGTGACTGCACTGTGACCACAACGGGCAGGGCCCTGGGAGATTCCCAGAAATATCTGTGGGATACTTTGGGAAGGGCTGGTCTCCTTCTGGGTCTGGTGGGCAAGGGTCGGGGAAGGCAGGGCCGGTGGTTGGAGAAAGACTCAGGCTGCTGTATGAGCAGTAAAAGCAAGTGTGATCGAGTTTTGTAGTCAGGCCAGTGAGGTCTGGTTTTATGAACGACATAGAAGAGAATATTCAACATAAATCTTGGTGTGCTTTTATATGTAGAAAAAAGGAAGGGAGGGAGGGAGAAAAATTGAGGACACAAGAATTCTCCTTCCATCTCAAAAATTATATTTTTAAAAGAGATTTCTGCTTCCTCCCAAAATACACACACAAACACACGTATATCCTGTTGCCCTGGTGTGTGTGTGTGTGTGTGTGTGTGTGTGTGTGTGTCCTGGTGTCCTGGGTTTTGTCAGGAATGCCCAGAACTGGCCTGCATACCAGTCACACTGTAGCATAGTGCCCCAGAATACACTGCTTAGTGACAAGACAGTGCTATGTTATACTTAATTTTTCTGCCTTCTCTGCAAATGTAATGTGTTGGGCTACAAATATAGGCTCTGTTGGTTTGCAAACAAAATTATCTAGTAATTTGAACAATCCCTGATGACATGTTATCATCTAGTAGCTAGGCAGGGGAATTCTGTAAGGATTGTTTGCTGCTTTTCCACATATTACTAAGGGAAGGAAAGGGGCTAACAACTATGAAGTGAGCACCTATTATTTATTCTTCACAATTGCCCTGAGACATTTGTATTTCTCATCCAAGTATTTTATTGTTGAGGATCATGAGGTTCAGAGAAGGTAAGTAAATTGCTCAAGATCCTGGAGTGGCTCTTCTCTAAGCTAACAGCTCCTAAACATCAACCATTTACACATCAGCTTTAGAAACTTTTTTACATCTGAATATCATACTAATAAGCATTTTACCTTGAATCAATTCACTTTTTAAATTTAAAATATTTAGTTAAAAAGGAAACTATATTACTACCATAAATGGGAATCCAATCAATGATCATGAATGGAAGGTAACCATAAAGATCTCGATGGGCCAAAATACTTGTCCTTCAGCTCATCCTAAGGCTGTTTCCACTTCATTGTGATTTTTAAAAAGGCATTTCTTTCTATCGCTGGTATCCACAATAGGTCTTGGTCAAAGTTCATTTCCCACCCTGCCCCAATCCTTCTCTCTCAGAACTGAAGGTTACTTATCAAAAAATTTGGAGGTCCTATGTCTCCAAGATTGGCCTAAGAGGCCCTCCTTGCCCCACCTCCAGAAATACAATACTCATCCTCTTGTGTACAGTAGATAAGCATGGACACTTTGGGAAACTCTGAAATAGGCTGTTTCCTATCCCTCCCTTCTAAGAAAAAAAAATACTAAAACCCAAATGCTGCTGAGGGATCAAAATACAAGTAAACAGTGCTGTTCTGAGGCATATGAATTGCCCTAGTCATTCAGTAATGACTTTGGAAAAACACAAAGGGCTAATGTATCCTTTTTAGTAGATAACATTTTTCTTCTAAAGCTCTCTACGGTGACATTTATTTATTTTTAGAGTCCTGTGGCGAGCAAACTGGACTGGGGCATGATTGATCTATTCATTTACGTTCTCTTTAGTGTTGAAGGCAATTGCTACAGTTGAATCAATTGTGTCATGAACCAAACTAGTACTCATGGCCACCAACACAAATGGGTTAGTGGTGCCTTGGGCTTTTATTTTACAGGCACTCATCATCTCTCTCTGGTTCCATTCAGAATCTGAGAGGAAAAATTCTTTGTTCCTGCAATGCATTTTCATAAATTGTTAAACATTGATTCTCTCTGAATCATAAATTGTTAAATTTGGAACATAAATTGTTAAACGTTGATTCTCTCTGACTGAAAACTTATTTGGCTGAAGACAGTTTGGTTGCTGGATAGAGCCTGTTCTGTTCAGATTTGCAGGTTTCTAATTCCTGTTCTGTGTACAATTGCCCTTATTAAAGAGTTGTGAGTTGTATCCACATGGAATCTACCTTTCAGGATAACCAAATTTCCAAAGTTTCTTCTTTCCTTCTTCCTTCCTTCCTTCCTTCCTTCTTTCCTTCTTCCTTCCTTCCCTCCTTCCTTCTTTCTTTCTTTCTTTCTTTCTTTCCTTTCTTTCTTTCTTTCTTTCTTTCTTTCTTTCTTTCTTTCTTTCTTTCTTTCTTTCTTTCTTTCTTTCTCTTTCTTTCCTTCTTTCTTTCCTTCTTTCTTTCTTTCTTTCTTTCTTTCTTTCTTTCTTTCTTTCTTTCTTTCTTTCTTTCTTTCTTTCTTTCTTCCTTTTCCTTCCTTCTTTCTTTCTTTCTTCCTTTTCCTTCCTTCCTTCTTCCTTCCTTCCTTTCCTTCCTTTCCATCCTTTCCTTTCTTACCTGGAATTTTGTTAGGGTTAAATAAAAAGATACTTTGCAAGCAAAAAGAGAACCAGGAAGCAAGAATAAGACCTAATTCTGGGAGGAATAGTGCTCAAAGTGTTGGGCTAGGGATAAGGAAGTAATTCTTCAGGAGACTGGAAGACAAGGGAACAATTAAACACCATTTATAAGCAGTACATTTTACAATTGTTATTGCTTAAGGTGATGTCAACATATAAATCATGTAAACAAAACAAAATGGTCTACTTTCCACAGCTAAGTCTCTCTCGATGATTTCTGCCCTATTTGGTTGCTCTCTGCAGAATTTAAAATTTTTGAGAGCTTTTTTTTTTTTAAACCAGATTGAGATGTGATGGAGAGGGGAGGTTGCTAATGAGAAAAACAAGGACATTTTTATGATTCATGACATGAACCAAAATCGAACTATGAACTAGTGTAGGACAAGTGCAAAGACAATGGTTGGATAGACTCACCTCTGGAGAAGGCAGAAGAGAAACTGTTGAGAAGTCGATTTGGTAGACAGTGCCCAAATGGCAAAAGGAACTTTATTGTGGAAGCACCATAGGTATGATATAAAGAGCTATTTATTGACTTTATGAGAAAAGCAGCAACCTTCATTCAATAACAGCCGGAAAATATTGTTAAAGTGTTTTTTATTTTGAGAACTCAGAATCCTATTAACAGAAGAACTTTAAGCTATCTTGAAAATTGAAAAGGATAGATCTTTTGTTTTTAATAGTTGGTTCCATACTTTTGTTTCTACTGTCCTTGTAAACACACTTATTTCATTTAAATTTGGATTATAAAAGCACTCACTGGTTGACATTCCAGCATAGAGCTCTCTTCCAGCTTAATCAATCAATGATTATTTACTGAACTTCCTGAATGTTTCCTAAATCCTGACACTCTTCTTAGATGAAACTAACTATACCTCTTGTTCTGATGCTCAACCTTTGCCACATGTCTATAAACTTGACTCAGTGACGGATTACAAACCCAAGAGTGTGTTCCACCTATGAGATCCCTAGTCATCCCTTGGCTTCTGGGTGTGGGTGGCCATTCCTACCCCAAGCACCGCTCCCAACCCATTAATCACCAGAGGTTGTAATAACACTGACTCTTGTCTACCCCCAGGCAGGCAGGAGGGTCATGAAATGGTGTTAGGTCTATTTACAGTTTGGGGTCCAGCCTTATTACTCAGCACCCGCTCTCTCCTCTTTGCACCCTTCTCTTTTCTGCTCCCTCCCTCTCAGGAACAGCAACAAAACCTGTGGGCACTTTTCATTTTCCTCCACTGAACAATTTAACTCATTCATGTCTCTTTTTCCAGATTCTGTCCCAGGACCCCAACACTGCCTGTAATAGCCTTTCTAATTCAATTTTTAGACAAGAGGTATCCTTCTCCAACTTGTCCAAGATGAGGATGTTTAATTCTTCACTTTCAGTAGAAAATATTGTTAATTCAAATAAAACCACAAATTTCAACACAGTTACCAGTTGCAGTGCTCACAGACCCTTCTTTTTCAATCCTGAAGAGGTAAATAAAAATGCCTCCAACACATAGGGAGCCTTCAACTATTCCCAAAATATATATGTTGGTTGTTTGGAAAATTACTGGGGAGGAAAAAATTTCCCTCTACCCTCCTAAGCTCTCTGGCTGGGGCCTTGTACATTAGACTGAAAGAAGATAGATTAACCAGAGAAAAGCATGTAAGTTTATTTAATATAATTTTCATGTGACATGGAAGCCTTCATAATGAAACAAAGACCTGGAGAAACATTTAAATCTGAGTGTTTTTATACTAGTTTTGATGAAGGGTGGAAAGTCATGGGAAAATGTGATAGCACAAGGTTGAGCTAAAGGTATAAGCCAATAAATGGGGGAAACTTAGCAAGGCCTGTTCATTCAGATACCTCTCTAGGTCTGCCTGTCTGTCTGTCTTAGGTCTTAGAGAAAAGAGTGATCATTTCCCGTGGGTACAGGAAGGGCACCTTTCACAGGAGGGTCTTATGACCTTCTTTAGGGGAAGGTCAGAGAGTCCTTCTTGTACCTACTGTTTCTCAAATTCCTTCAACTTAAAATATTCAATATGTCAAGGCACCATATTTTGGGAGAGCATGTTTTGAACCCCATCAACACTAAACATGTTTGTGCATAAAGCAAACATTGGTTAGGAACCTACTGTGCTCTAAACATTTCTTCCATTAACAAAATAGAATGAATACTCTTTGGGTTTCAGAGCCATGGAACCGAACTGTATTAGGAATTGTATAAGTCATATCTCTGAGCTCTAGGAAAACAGGCATGTAATATTAAAGGATGAGGGGGCAGAAGGAGAAAGAATGGAACTATTTCTCCCTGTTGTGGGAACTGACAAGCCCTAGGACCAATGATTAGTAAGTACTCACTATTTTCATATTATTTGGGCCTAACCACTATTCTAAATGCTGTACATAAAGTAACTCATTTAAACAAATATGTTTTGCTTTGTGTTGTCACCCACCTTCCTTCTGTACCCCTTCTCAACTCTCTGAGCACCTCTCTCAGCATCACCAGGAGACACGTGTTGTCCTGCATTCTTTGCCCTGGCCAATCTACAGCCCAAGGTGCTCCATGCTCTGAAATCCCCTATTTTCCAATCCCTAGTCATCAAAATTCCCAGTATGACACTTGTTGTAATGAACACTGAGGTTGTATATGTATAGGGTTGTTGAATCCCTATATCTTACTGAAACGAATATAACACTGCAGGTTAACTATACTGGAATTAAAATAAACAGTTAACCATTATGTTAGTGTATCTGATCTTACATGCTAGGAAGAAACTTTCCAGAGATGCTTTTATTTTCAAAGAGGAAACCTCATAAATCAAATGCATTTCTGGTGGTATTTCAGGCAGGTGGGTCTGGCAGTGAGGGGCAGGGATGAGATGATTCTGGGTTACTGAGTGGAAGGGTTGGCCCTTCTGAAGAGAAAGTCCATGGAGGCTGTAACTCAGAGCTATTCTGTTTTACAGCATCTTCCTTTCTTCACTTCTGAACATAAGAAAAACACAGGTGGAAAATACCAGGAAAGATAAATTAGCAAACTCAGCTTCTTTAAATTCTGCAGAACATACCAAGGCATGAGCAGTGAAGGCAATGTTGTTAAAAGCATGGGAGTCTTCTTTGGGTCCAAGTGTCCTGTTACTCTGGTTATGTGCTAACATGCACATCTGCTGATCGTTGGCTGACCCATGCAAAGATTAATTTACATTTACCCTTTTTCAGGCAAGCTCTAAGTAGAAAGGAATGTCCTAAATTGATTTCTGGGACTCTTAACCCAGGTTATTGTTAATCTCAGTTCTTGATTATGATAGTGGACTAAAGCCTTCAAAGGAAGAAAATCCTGGTTTTTATTAGTCATCTTTTGGATATAACTATCTGAAGTAAGAATTAATTATTTCACAAAGGCATGATCTTTTTTGTCATTCTTAACTTCTGAACAGAAGGCTAAGACCCTATTAATCTTTGTCTTCTCCAAATTATTAATGCAGGTACCAAAAGCAATGACATCATTGCAACTCAATTTCCATTTTTATTATTGCAAACTGCTTTGTATACATTCCAGAAGAATTTTTAAAAATTGGAGTTTTACTGAAAGAAAAATAAATGCAAGAATAATTGTTAGATAAGTAAGAAGGATGTTTATGCCTCTTATTTATTCTTGTGATTTTTCTAATGTATTTATTATTAAACTATATACAATGAAATAATGCATAATGCAATTGCTGACCAATGATCACAAAATTTACTTTTAGAGGTTCCTCTTATTAACTAGCCCATTAAGCTAGGCCTATTGACTGGCAAGGTTATACCATCATTCATTTACCTTTTGTGGCTCTTGTCACAGCTATAATTATTTGTTTGTGTTGTTGTTTATGTAAGCCCTTTCTTCCCTATTCAACTGTGGGCTACCTGAGGAACTTGCTGTCAACTTTACCACCATAATTTGCATCCCCAGTGTGGTTATAGCCCCTGACACACAATAGGTGTCATAAATACAATAATTATATATTGAGTAAACAAATGATATTGTTAGGCACCTCAGATAAGTTCACTGAGATAGCTGAGCAATGAATTTGGCAAAGTTTCTTGGCAGTTAAGGCCCAAATGACATATATTGGGCTTTTGTTCTAACTAAAAATAGCATGTACATGACAAAACAATTTTCCTTGAATTGAACTCAAAGACACCAAGTAACAGAAATGACCACATCTGTGTTTTTGCAGAACAAGCAAATGCTTTGGAATGAATTATTTCACGGACACTTTCTGAAAGTTTACATTACATTTAACTAATGAGAATGTTTTTGTAGATAACAGATTACATGGCCCAGGGACATTGATATCAGTTAATCAAGACAAAATACAGTTCGGTATTTAATTGTTCAAACGTTGGAGTCAGAAAGATCTGGGTTTAGGGGCACTTAGGTGGCTCAATGGGTTAAGTATCCAACTTTAGATTTCAGCTCAGGTCATGATCTCAGGGTCATGAGACTGAGCCCCATGGTGGGCTCTACTTAAGGCTTGGAGCCTGCTTAAGATTCTCTCTATCCCTCTGCCTCTCCCCATCCCTTGTGCATGTGCTCTCTCTCTGAAAGAAAGAGAAAGAAAGAAAGAAAACGAAAAGAAAGAAAGATCTGGGTTTGCATGCTGGCTGTATCCTATACATGAACTGTGTGATCTGGGCAATTTACTCACTTCCTCTGAGCCGTGGTTTCTGTATCTGTGAGATGTGACACTATTCCCTATTCATAAATTTGTTTTTGAATTAAATAAGATAATTTATGCAATTCTGACAAAGAGTAAATGCTCAATAAGTGACAGCAAGTATTATTAGCTAACAATATTAAAGCAAAACTAGGGGTATCTAAAAGAATCAATAGTGACCATAATGATAAAACAGTTTCTCACAGTCTCAGAAGCTTAAGTAAGCATTATGAAGTGACAAATCTCAATCAATCCTTGACTGAATTTTTCTAGTAAATGTGGGAAATGAAGAAATTTTGTGTTGATGGTTACAGGGAGAGTCATATTTTAGATACCAGCTTGTAGGGAGCAAATTTGTTCTGCCAGGAAAAAGATCCCAACTCATATTCTTACCCAGACAGAATTTTCACTCAGCTGATTAGAAGTGCAGATAGCAGGTGTGCTTGTAGATATTACCAAACTCTTATAAAAAATGTCAGTAAGTACTTGATTGAGAGTCCTACATCTTATGCCACATAAAAAGAGAGCAGCAGAACACACGGCATCCTGGACTGCCAAATCAGTCAGGCAAAAGTCTGCCCAGGCGTTCTGCTAAAGAGTTGCAGCTGCCTACAGGTACAGCTCTTTGGCTTCTGGAGTTAAGGCCACCAAAGACCTTTGACATCAACTACTCACTAGGTGTGTGATCATTTCTTAGGATGGCTTTTGCTATAAGAAACAGATAATAGAGGGATGTTTGTCTTTCTGTTTTCTATAGTAGGAAAGTATTCAAATCACCTATAAATCATTACAATGAAATGGGTCTATGATACAGTTTTTATTCCTACCTATATTCTCAGTATGATGGAATAAAGCATTATAGTGATGATAAAGGAATACATGTTTCTTAGACTTGCAAACAGATTATGGAGGAAAGCTGAGATAGTTCAAAGCACTGATCGATCTACAAATGAGGAGTGAGAACAGATCACACCTTGATTCCATACCTGTATGGTTCATTAGAATAAACAGTTACATAATTTTATTTCCTATCCTGCATTTAGGACAGAAAATGAAAAATTCTATGGGGCACCTGGGTGGCTCAGTTGGTTAAGTGTCTACCTTCGCCTCAGGTCATGATCTCAGGGTCCTGGGATTGAGCCTCATGTCGGGCTCCCTGCTCAGCGGGGAGTCTGCTTCTTCCTCTCCCTCTGCCCCACCTCCTGCTCATGCTCCCTCTCTCTTTCTCAAATAAATAAATAAAATCTTTAAAAAAATTCTAATACCTAGAGACTTTGCTGGCGTTTTTCTTCAGATGAAAGTAGTTGATTAGATAATCTAGAGCTCTGGTGTCTAATTTAATAACCACCAGCCACAGGTGGCTATCTACATTAAAAGTAATTAAAATGAGTTAAAATTAAATAAAATTACAATGTCATTTCCTCTATCACACTAGCCATATTTCAAGTGTTCAAGAGCTACTCTGTGGTTAATGGCTGCCATATTGAACAGTACAGATATGGAACATTCCCATTGCAGGAAGTTTTATTGGACTGTACTGCTCTAGAATGATTAAAATTACTGGCTGTAAATTTGGGATGGTGCCTAGAACTTTACAAAATACCAACATCATTCTATGGTGGTAGAGTTGTCCAGCTCTCAATGGAAATGTATACTTTTGTAATTCCTCTTGCAGATGTCATGCCACAAATGCTTTTGTCTGGACAGCTGAGAATAGTTTCTCATTCCAAAAATAATGCTATGTTTCCAGTGTCTCTATGAAAACTTATTCTAGGTTTTATTTTTTTTTAATCTACATAACACTTTTATGAGATAGGTATTGTTTTCAAAATGCAGGTGTGAAGCTAAGAGTGATTCATTGACTTTTCCCAAATGATTTGGCTGGTAAGGGTAAAATAAGAATTCAAGCTTAGCCACTTTAGGTTCTTGAGCCAGATTCTCACACTTAGTAGCTGTGTGACCTTGAGCAAACAACTTAACCTCTTTATGCCTCAGTTTCTTCATCCGTAAAGGGAGAGTGATAATAATGGTAGTCAGCTCAAAGGGCTGTGGAAATCAGGTAGGCATATATGAAGTATTTGTAACATGGTAAGCTCAATAAATGTTTGCCATTATTATCTAACGCAGTGTTTTTAAAAAAGAGATTGAGAAAAAGGTTTTAATAGTTTCAACTGCAATTATTTATAACTAGGTTGAAAAACTCTTTTTAATGGTATCTGTTTTTCAAGCTCTCCAACAAAGAGATTGGATGGCCAGGATTTCCTTCATGTCCACCCTGAAAAGGTGGGCTGGCGTCAGCCAATATACTGAGGTATCACAAAAAAGGGACTCTTCTCCGAAAAGCCTGAACTTAATAGCAGAAAATCCTCAGAGCTCAGAAATTTACCCAAAACCTAGACAGAGTCTATTTTCATTTAACCTTCTTTTTGGAGAATGCAAGAAAGGGACACAGGATTGGGAACACTGGGTAGAAAGAATATTGTCAGGGGTGCCTGGGTGGCTCAGTTGGTTAAGTGTCTGCCTTCAGCTCAGGTCATGATCCCAGGGTCCTGGGATGGAGCCCTGTGTCAGGCTTCCTGCTTAGTGGGGAGTCTGCTTCTCTCTCTCTCTCTCTCTGCCTCTCCCCCTGCTTGTGTTCTCTCTCTCCCTCTCTCAAAGTAATAAATAAAATCTTAAAAAAAAAAGAAAGAATATTGTCAGATAAGGGACCATGTGAGTACTGTGGTCAAATGCAAAGCTTACTTAGGGTATTAATTTTACAGGTCTGAATCTCAGAAGATTCTAGGAGAGCTTTTCTCATTGGCTCCTGAGAGGTAGGATTCAGAATTCATAAACATAGGGAACCTGATGGGTTATGGGGGCAATATTTTTCATGAACTGGGGCAGAAAAGCAGAATGTCAGAGCTGAGCACCCCTTTACCACTCGGGACAGAAGACTGAATTTTATACCTGCCTAGAAGATTGAAACAAACTATGCCCGCACGGCTCTAATGGTGGTGGTCACATGCACACACATACACACACACAGGCAATAGCAATAGCCCAAGCCTCAGGGAAGAGGGAACAAATCAAGTTCCAATAGCAGGAAAACAACCTCCCCCCAAGTCCAAAACATACCCACCAAAATAAATATCCGGGCCTCCTCCTTAAAAGTACTGTAGCTGTGGCCTTCTGGAGTCAATTATTTGGTTCAACTCTTAAGAGTAATTCTAGGGATGGGGGATGGTGATAGATTTTGGGCTCAGCAGAAGTGGAATAGCCTCTTGCAGTAGACTGGTGGAGGAGAGGGAGAATTTCACAAGTGGAAATCTTTTGGCAAATCTAAAGCAGCATTTCATTTTCATTTAGGGCTAGTCCTCATCATACCATCCCTTCTGCACACCTAGGTGTTGCAGGCAAGTGGACAGGAAGACAGGATCAAAAGCATAGGCCATTAGCAAAGAAACCATTTCTTATTAAACAGCCTCATTTAATTTAAGTCAGACAGAATTTAGGAACAAAACCAAATTGTATTTTCTCCTTATTGCCTTTCCAGTTTTCTCTAAAACTCTTAACACTTTTTAAAATTAAGATTATTTCTACTGTCTCTCTAAATTGACCTGTATTGTGTTTATAAAACAGTGATAAGCTTTTAAATGTTTGATATGTGCCAGGCACTGTGCATACCACTTAAGCGTGATTTCACATCATCTTCACAGCCCTTGAGCAGGATTGCTAGTTAGTGGCGGAACCAGGATTACAATGCACATTGCTCCACCCTTTAACCAGGTGTTGCACTTGCATAATATTCTGCACTGTGTATAGTGGGTAATCCTAGCAAAGTAGCATATCTGCTACCCCACCCCTGATTACCAGCCACGCTAAGGCCCTCTACTATAAAGAATAGAAAAGTTTGCGTTTGAGGTTTTTCTTTTGAACTTTGTCAGCATGGGGTCACTCCCTATCATTTTCAGTTCAAACAGGACTCACACCATCTGGGGACGGACACACACACACACACACACACACACACACACACTTTGATCTTGGTCTCCACCTAAAATTCCTTGATAGGGTACAGCTGCCTCTGCACAAATGTCTGCAGAAAGATGAATAGGGGATGAGAATCACATTTTCTATGGTCTTGACTTTATTTTTTCCCTACATTCCATTGCAGCCTATATAGTTGTTTCAGGTTTTAGTTAAAGTTGGGGTTACTAAAAGAAATTATAGGAGTCAAGAGAAAATAATTTTAAACTGTATGCTAAATAAAACTTTTCCCATAGTCTAGACCAGAGGTTGGAGAACTTTTTCTGTAAATGGCCACAGAGTAAATAGTTTAGGCTTTGAACAGTTTGTCTCTTTTGCAACAACTCAACCCTGCTATTGCAGGGAAAACAGCCATAAGTGTTATGCAAACAAATAGACTTGGCTGTGTTCCAGTAAAACTTTATTTACAAAAATAGGGTTTGGCCTAGGTTTGGCCTGTGAACTAAAATTTGCCGACCCACGGTCTAGTGCAGTACTGCCCAAGAGAAACACAATGCAAGCCACAAACATGATTTTAAAGTTTTTAGTAGTCACATCTTAAAAAGTAAAAAGAAACAGGTAATACAGAATAATACATTTATTCAACCCAGTATAGCCCAAATATTATCATTTCAACATGTAATTAGCATTCAAAAATATTAATGAAGCATCTTCCAATTCTTTCTTTGTGTTGTCTTTGGAATCTGATGTGTATTTTCACATTTAAAGCACATCTTAATTCAGCCTAGCCACATTTTGGTGCTCAATAGCTACATGAAGTAGTAGCTGCTGCATTGGATGGGGCAGCTCTAGACTCTATAGGTATCTCTAGTTACTCACCTGGTTTCCCTTTTCTTAGGTTTATCTATCTGCATACTCTTTCTTTATCCACACAACCTGCTCCAGCATCCTTAATCCTTCCCCTGAGTTTGACTTATTTACTATAGAGTAGCATTCAGGCATTGCCTCGGGGCTGCCCATGGTAACCTTTGTCACTCCAAGTCCTACAGAACTGTGCGTATGTCTGCAGGTTGGGTTGGTGTCTGTCTTAGTCTGTTTAGGCTGCTATAACAAAAATGCCATATGCCATGTGGCTTCAACAGCAAACATTCATTTCTCACAGTTCTGGAGACTGAGAAGTCCAAGAGAGAGTGCCACCAGATTCAGTGTCTGATGAGAACTACCATAGGCTGCCATTTTATTTCTGTGTCCTCACATGACAGAGGGGGTGAGGGATCTCTCTGGAGTCACTTTTATAAGGGCATTAATCTCATTCATGAGAGCTCCATCCTCATGACCTAATCACCTCCCAAAAGCCCCACCTCCAAATACCATCACATTAGGGGTTAGGTTTCAACATATAAATTTCAAAGGGACACAAACATTCAGCCTATAGTGGTGTCCCCAGAGAATCACCCAGCAACCCAAGTTCTAAAGGACAGCCAGAATATGTGTGCACACTCCAAATCTGTTACCTTGTGAGGTTTTCCATCAGAATGAATTCTAGATCCTCCTCTTTACTTTTTTGTCCAATTATCCAGAAAGTAACTATTGGACCCGGAGTCTCTCTGTCTCTCCTCTCTTTCTCTCTCTCTCTTTCTCTCTCCATCTTGGTCTTCCTGTATCTCTTACTATGTCTCATCTTGTGCAGAAGCCTAAGGAATTCAGTTTAGGAGGGCAGCCATGTACTTAGAAAGGAAAGGAGAATGAAGTTTAGTGGGTAAATAATAGTCTCCACCAAGGGATATTTTCCTTCCCAGGGTGACTGGGCTGTGAGTGTGGAGATCATTCTTCTAATTTCAGCTTCATTATCTTATATAATGATTTTAACAGTCCTGTTGGGTCAAAAGTTTTTATTTCCATTTTACAGATGAGAGAATTAAGGCATTAGGTTATGCAACTTTCACAGATAATTGTTCCTTGTTATAGTATAGTTTTCCTTTTATTATGTTTATTTGGGCTATATCCCCAACTAGATCATAACATCATGTTCCCAACATTACAAAATCCAACATCTAGACATAGCAATTGCTTAATAAAGCTTTGCTAATTGAGTAACTAAATTAATGATGAATATATATTTATGTGCTGATGCTAGAAACTAATAGAAGCAGATTTCTTGCTACACAGGTAAATTATTTTGATAAGAACTAATGTTTTAAAATTCAGATACTCAAAAAACTACTTAGGAGTATCAAGGATGGCTGCTAATTTCTTCTACGATGCTGAATCATGGAATTGTGTTTATTTAATTAGGGCATCAATCCAACATTTAAAAAAAACTACTCAAAAAGTGATTTTTTAACAGTTCAGTCAAATGATTTATACACATAAAAATCACTTGATTAAAAGATAAAGCCTGTTGTAGGTAAGGTCCATCTTTAGATTAGAACAAGAAAAAAGGAAGAAAACTAACACTTATGGAGTAAATCGTGTGATAGGCCCTTTATATAGTCCTCACAAAACCCTATTAGGTAAAAAGGATATAAGCATTCATATATGCAGACGAAGAGGAAAAGCTTTTGTCGGGGAGGAAAAACTTTACTCTCTTAGGTTCAGCACGTGGTGGCCTGTGAATTAAACTAAAAAAAAGACAGATTAACAGGTGAAAATGCAGACAATTTTTACTAATATTTACATGCACAGGAGTTTACAGCAAAACTCTCAAAGAAGCAGTTATACTTGGGAACTTTTATACCCTTCTTAACTAAGGGAAGAGAATTTTGGCTTCAAGGGATGATAAATTGTGGGGAAATATGTAGGGAAAATAATGGAAGATAAGGGCTATTTTAGTAAGGTCTGTTTATGCAAACTCATCTTGGTATTAGCTCCCTATCTTTGGTGATAGGAGCCATTCTTCTCTCGTTGATACAGGAGGGGCACCTTCCTCAAAGGGAAATTTATATCCTGGATTTTAGGCAATCAGGGAAGGGCAGAGAATTCTTCCTGCATCTGCTGGCTTTCAATTGACTTTTACTCAAAATAATCCCTATGTCAAAGTGGAGTATTTGGGGCTAGCATATTCTGATCCCCTTCAAGATTCAGAAAGATTAAATTACTTGTCCAGGTTTACTCAGTTAGTATATAGAGGACTCTGGGATTTAAATCTACCTCTGCCTGCCTCTACAGCACCTGCTTTTCAAATGTAAACATTCAGAAAAACAGTCCGGTTTTCCTATTCTATTTAATATTATTGAAATAATAATTTTATCCCAAGTAACTACTATATCTTTTAGCATAGCATGATGCTTGTTTGAAATATTTTTATGAGATACCTTATTTGATCCTCCAGGTTGGTAGAAAGGCAGGACTTGCTGAACTGGTTTTACAGATGAAGAATCTTAAGCTTATAAAGAATGTAGTGACTTAACCATGGCCAAGCAATCAGTTGGTAACATTGTTGCGACCATATTTGAGGTCTTCTGAATCCCCGCACAGTGCCTTTTTGGGCTATATCATTATTGTCTCTTCCCTAACTGCCCACCCAGTGAATTTAAACGGGATTGTTCCTTTTAACCACAGACCTCTGAGGCATAGCCTCCCAGTATATGAAGGTCGCTGTTCTGAAATCATATGCTCTGGGTCCAGGTTTAGTCATTCGCTAGCTGTATGAGGATAATAGGAGATGCTTTGCAGGATGAACTTGAAAGGAGGTAAGGCAGTAAGGAGTATTACGAGTGGCTTCCATTTCTCTGGCCTCAGGCTTCAGTGTGGAAGAACCTCCACCAGAAAAACTTGCTTTGCTCTTTCCTCTGGATTGTTTATCCCCAGGGCAGAAGGAGTGATGTATCTGACTGGGGAGTCTGGGAGGAAGTACTGGGCAAGCCAAGCCCAGTCCCCTCTTGGGCTTATTTTCTTCAGAACTTGTCAGTCCAGGTCTGCATTCTGCCTTGCTAAAGGTATGGAAGGGCCTGTGACTGCCTGGAAGACCTGTGTTAGTCAGAGGTGAAGTATGAGCAGAGGCAGCCATATGCTGCAGATATAAAACTATGTTCCCCAGCCTACCTTCTCTGTAAGAAGGGAACTATTTTGATGTCCACTTGCTTGCCTCTTCCATCTCTCTTTCAGTTGGTTCTAACTCAGGCAGGGAAAATGGGTTTTATTTACTGGCTCCCTGGAAACCCAAGTAGACAGGTTCCTTTACTTTCTTTGTTCATAGACAAAGGGGTCCTAAATTCACTGTAAAATTATGTCTGAGCAAAGTTATAAATAATTTGTGATGTGTGAACCAAGTTTTAACTTGTAAGTGTGAAAAATGCTTTTATGTAATTGTTAAATCTAAATGGGTATTGCTTTCCCACAAAATCACAGTTTTTGTTATTGGTGGTTCTGCTGAAATCTGGTATTTCAGAAGTTTCAAAATGTCTTAAGAGCATACCAGATACAAAGAAAGAATACCCAAAGAAACAGAACTATAATTATTACGCTAACAAAATATCAAAGAAATTGGGGGGGAAAATGGAAGTAAAATACTCTGCCTTTTAAATTAGAGCCATCGAAGTGGTCTGCAATAGGAAAGTGCTGGGATGCTCCCCTAGCGCTAATTTTTGATACAAGAAAGTCATAGCCCACTTGGGCCTTAAAAAATTATTCTTTGAACTTAGTAATAGTATCTCTTCTTACTGATATCTGAAATACCTTCTACCCAAGGAAATCAGTACACTGACTCTTGACAAGATTAGACTGATAGATATTGCCTGATTGCTCTTCCTCCTTTGGCATCTCAGATACTAGTCTCCTCTGCCATTCCTTCTACTACAGGTCTTTCTTGCTGACCCTTTATCTTCTGCCAACTTTTTAAATGCTGGAGTTCCTGGTCCTCTTATCTACCTTTTCCATGGCCATCCGCATCTGCGTGCCTTGTGTTGAAGATTTCTAAATCCATAATTGCCTCCCACACAATTCTCCTGAACTACCCATTTGAATTCCTAACTGCCAGAGCCATCAGAGCCATCTCAAACACAGAATGTGCAGAACTAAACTCAGTTTGTGCACTCCTGCTCCCACATTGGCAGATTTCATATGAAAGTCAGTTTCTCAGGACCAGTTGGAAAATCTGATGATACCGAAGCCATGGGGCAACAACTGGCTGGAGCCGAGGAGTAGCTGCCTCTGGGCTCCTGTTGCGCACAGTCCCTTCCACTCCTGGCTGACTTCACACGATCCATCCCTGGCCTGGCAACAGCGATGTTCGAGTTGGTGACCACTGATCTGGTCATACTAGATCATTTGTTGTATTGAGAAATGGATTCAAGAACCAGATAGCATCCCTCTTTTCTATTCAGGCTGGAATTACTGGATTTTATTGAATCCTGCCTCTACCGGTTACCAGATTAATTGCAACTTGGCCTAAGTTACTTACCCTCTCTGTATCTCAGTGACCTCATCTATAAAATAGTGACAATAAGTAGCTACTTCACAGGGCTGTTGTGAGAGGTAAATGAGCTAAAGCATGAAGGCAACTGAGAACAATGCCCAACACATATGAAGCCATAGTGTCTGCTGCCTCAGCCCCGACTCCTTGTTACTCTCTCTTGGATTTTTGTGACCTATTTTTCAAAACTGCTTTTAAAAGAGATTGTTTTATAAGATTTTGGAAAATAGATTTAATCTGGTTCATGACCTGTAAAGAATACAACCTTGATCCTTGAGACTATGTAAATGCACCTTCTTCATTACTAAGAAGTCTAGTTTCTGGAGTTAAATAGAGGTTCAGTTTGACACCTGAAGTATGTGAGAGTGATAGGCCCAAATTGAATGGACAAATATGTACCAACATATTACATGACTTGGCTGGAGTTTTTCTGTATATGAAATCCATGCTCAAAGGTGGAAGTCATTGTTTGAATGCTTTTGTATTCCATAACTGTATTTCTCAAATGACCTTGAACAACTAGACCAAAACATCTTTGACATGGTCGTTCTCTTGCCAGAAATACTGTCCTGCTCTTATCACACAGCAAATTCTTACCTCCCCTTCAAGATTTGGTTTCAGATGTCACTTCTGTGACATCTTTTCTGGTACCTACTTCTCTATTATTAGCACTTAAAATTGAATTGTAGCTGCTTGGTTACATGTCTGTTTCTTTCAGAGTGAATTCCTTTAATTCTGGGACATCTTATGCATTTAACTAGAAATGAGGTAATTACAGGCTTGGATTCTCTGGTGCCAGGCTCTGCAGATGTAAATCCAGACCCTGCCACTTAAGGGCTGTGTGGCTTTGGGACAGATCCTGGATGTCTCTGGACCTGAATTTCCTCATCTAGAACATAGGGATAAATAGAGTAGTATCTTATAGGGTTGTTGTGAGGATTAAATGAGCTAATAGTTACAAATCTTTATAGGACAGTATCCGGCACATAGAAGACACTCAGTAAATGGTAGTGATTACTATTATTGTTACTGTTGACTTGATTTTTCCTTAATTTATTTCCATATTTTATCTCTAGTGTCCTGCAGTTGTTCAAATTTACTCTGCTACAACTGATGAAAATCTAATTTTACTGCTTTTTGCTTCTTCTAGCTTCAGGAACTAACTTTTCCAAAATATGAATCACAGTTTGATTCTGCAGAGATAGAATATTGAGAAATGAAAGATACTGAATGTCTAGTATTGGCAAAAGATGCATAGCCACATTCCACGTCTTATTTTTTTGTCTTTTTTTTTCTTTTTAAAACTTATCTTGTAACTCCTCCTAACTCCCAGATAAGGCCTTTCTAGGTCAATAAATTGATTCCCTTTTACTTCTATACTACATTTTATTCCCTTCTACCCCCCCCATTATAATGTGTTTAATATATATCTATTTAATATTAATTCCTGCTTCATCCTATCAGGGAGTACTCGATATTAACATGACTTATAACTGATGATGTTAACCTTGATCATTTTAGTTAAAGTGATATTTGTCAGGTTTCTCTATTATAAAGCTAATATTTTTCCCTTTCCTTACTCTTCTTTGGAAGTGAATCATTAAATCCAATCCTCAGCCAAGGGGGAGGGAAGTAACCTTCACCTCCTGGAGTGGGGAATATCTACATATATTCTTTGGATTCTTCTATAAGGAGGATTTGTCCTTTCTCCACTATTTATTTTACATTCAGTAATTTTTTTTTGAAGGGAGGGTATGGCAGAAGGGGAGGGAGAGAGAGAATCTTAAGCAGGCTCCACAGCCAGTGCAGAGCCCCATGTAGGACTTGATCTCACAACCCTGAGATCATGACCTGAGCTGAAATCAAAAGTCAGATGCTTAACCCACTGAGCCTCCCAGGCGCCCCCACACTCAATAATTTTTATATCAATATGGACTCATGGATATTTATTTTATTCTTTGGGTTATAATCCAATCCTATCATTATTTTGCTACTGAATTATTCCAGCTTTGGCCATTGGGGGCCATTGGGAGCTCTTTCAGATTGACTTCTGTGTCCTTGTGATATGTCCCCATCACTGTTATGTTTATTCAAACTTATAGTAATATGATGTTCTAGACTTACCTTGTATTTTCCCTCCTCCAGCCCTAGAATCAGCTATATCTCCTTCTCTTGGAAAAATGGTAATTAGAAATCAAAATCTGGGTGATGGGCATGCTTATTGCTACTAGAATGTCACTACTTCTAGGCCCTCTCAATGGACAGAGCTAGGAAATATATGTATATATACAAACCCATGTATATACACGTCTATCTACCTTCTATCTATCTATCTATCTATCTATCTATCTATCTATCATCTATCTATAAACATGAATTCATATTGATATTTCTACCCCAATCCAGTACTGCAGGGCTCATTTTAGCCTTCCCTCCTTGCTTATTTGTGATTTTTTTCCTCTGATAATGAGAGATCTGCTCCCATTATCTACAATTATTTACTTATTTGTTTGACCCTGGTACTGCAGTTGAATTGTGTCCTCCCAAAGTTCATATGTTGAAGTCCTAGCCCCTAGTACCTCATAATGTGACCTTATTTGGAGATAGTCTTTACAGAGGTAAGAGGAAAGCAAGATAAAATGAGGTCATTAGAATGAGCCCTCATCCAATTTGACCAGTGTCCTTATAAAAAGGGGGAATTTGGACATGAACACACGCATAGAGAGAAGACAATATGAAGATCTTGGTCAAAGAAGGCCATCTACAAGCCAAAGAGAAAGGCCTGGAACAGATCCTTTCCTCATAGCACTCAGAAGGGACCAACTCTACCAAAATCTTGAGTTCAGACTTCTAGTCTCCCAAACTGTGAGACAGTAAATTTCTGTTGCTTAAGCCACCCAGTTTGGTACTTTGTTATGGCAGCCCCGGCAAGTGAATACAAATACCTAGTATACAGACAGATTAGTTTCAGAACTTCTAATACTTACCTCTATGAGAAACAAATTTACCAAATAGAATACAGGGTTTATGTATAGCTGTTTTTGCCTTTAGCCTTATAGTATTTAGTCAAAATACTGTTTCTAAAGTAAGTTCCTTTTTTACCTATACCTCTAATGGGGTTATATTATATATTTGTAATACAATTAGATTAATTTATCAGACTGAATTCCATCCTAGGATCCCTCAACATCCTGGTTGACTTTTTTTTTTTTTGTAAAGATTTTATTTATTTATTTGACAGAGAGAGAGAGACAGTGTGATAGGGAACACAAATAGGGGGAATGGGAGAGGGAGAAGCAGGCTTCCCATGGGGCAGGGAGCCCAATGTGGGGCTCGATCCCAGGACCCTGGGATCATGACCTGAGCTGAAGGCAGACGCTTAACGACTGAGCCACCCAGGTGCTCCTGGTTGACTTTTTAAAATGTGCATACAATAAATGATTTTGAGAAATGTATAAAGTCTATAAGTATTCACTACTGATAGAGTGTAGAACAGTTCTATTACCCTAAAAACTCTCTTCCTCTGCAGCACCTTTGGAATCAACTCTTCACCCCTCCTGAACCCCTGGCAAGCACTGATATGTCTTCTATCCCTTTAATGTTGCCTCTCCCATATGTCATAGAAATGAAATTATATAATATATAGCCTTTTGATTATGGTTTCTTTCACTTGGCAAAAATGTATTTGAGATTCATCCATGTCGTTGAGTATATTAGTAGCTTGTTCCTTCTTATTTCTGAGTAGTATTGCATTGTACACTGTTTATTTATCTATTCACCTGTGGACAATATCTTCATTGCTTACAGGTTTTGGCAATTAGGAATAAGTTGTCATAAATGTTCACTTCCAGGTGTGTGTTTGTGTGTGTGTGTGAACATAAGTTTCCAGTTCACTTGGGTAAATAGCCAGGAGTGACATTGCTGGGTCATGTAGTACGTGTATATTTAACTTTAAAAGGAACTGCCAAACTATCTTCCAGAATGACTGTACCATTTTGTATTCAGATCAACAATGAATGAGAATTCTTGCTGTTCTACATCTTTACTAGTATTTTGTAGCATCAGGCAGGTGTTTTGTTTTGTTTTAATTTGAGCAATTCTAATAGGTGTGTAATAATATCTAATTGTGGTTTTATTTTGCAAGCACTGCATGTTACAGATCTATCCCTGTTGCCATATTACATTTGACATTCTGCTGCCTAATATTCTGATTATGCATCCACCACATTTCACTATTCTCCCAATAGTGGACACTGCAATTGTCTCCAAATAATATATAATTTATTTTCCTTATTTTTTATGATCTCAGATTTCAATATTTATTTTTACCAACAAGTTGCTTCATAGATGAGGAAAAATAATATCTAAACAAATATCCAAACAAGATCTAAACCATATCCAAAAATCTTCTTCCATAGAGTAGATTGTCAAATTTTCTCACATAGACAAATGTAGAATTGATGCAATTGTCTTCAAAAAAGGATCACTTAATAAAGTGTTATGACTTCCGGTTTTTCAATGACTTTTTTCTTTCCTTTCTCCCTCCCTCACTAGCTTTCTTCTTTGCTTCTTTCCTTCCACTTCATTCTATCAAACAAGTATTTATTGAATGTCCTTGCCCTGCTAGTCATTATCCAAGCCAGGAGTTTACAAAAACAAGGACACTGCCTGTACTAACTAATAATCTAGTGTAGTGTGTGTTCGGGGAGAAGGAAACATGGGAACACACATGTATACATAAAAAGTTTCAGAAAACAGACAAGAGTATGCAACCAGATCTGCCTTGGTGAGTTAGGGAAGATTCTCCAGGAAAGATAAAAACTTGGGCTTGATTTTGAAAGAAAAGTTGAAGGGGGGAGCAGAAGGTATAAAAATACTTGGTGTGTTGTGGGCCTGGTGAGTAGTTCAAAGTCATAATGTATGGGGTTCATGACAATGGATAGTGGGAGGTATGGCTAGAAAAATAGGATGAATTCAGATTAAGATGGACTTTGTAGGTGTTATTTTGTCATGTGACATCAAAGAGCCATTGCAGGTTTTAGGACAGTAGATTTGATTGGAATTTATTTATTTATTTATTTATTTATTTATTTATTTAAGACTTTATTTATTTATTTGTCAGAGAGAGACAGAGAGAGCACAAGCAGGGGAAGTGGCAGGTAGAGGGAGAAGCAGCCTTCTTGCTGAGCAAGGAGCCCGAGGCAGGACTCGATCTCAGGACCCTGAGATCATGACTTGCGCCAAAGGCAGACGCTTAACCCACTGAGCCACCCAAGCATCCCTGGACTTGTATTTAGAACCATAATTTTGGCAATACAGATCAGAGAGGAATAAGAGGTCATTATTAGGGAGACCAATTGCAAAGCTATTATTGCAAATAGTTAAGGTAAGAGCTATTGAAGACCTACACAAAGGAATGGCCTATTTTCTGCCTAAGTTGTCTATATGTGAAGCAGGAAAAAAAAGAAAGGAAAATCTGGGAAGGTAGAATCATATTTGTCATGCAAATTAGAAAATAAAAACTACCCTCAAAGGACAACATAAAAGGGGAGCCTGTGTATCTTGCCTGTGGTGACAGATACACACACACACATGCTAATATTGTATAGAACTAAACACACACACACAAGTGGTTCCAAGTGAAACTGGGGGCATTTGAATTAAGATTGTGAATTGTTGTTACCATTGTGGTAAACGGAGTAAAGTTTACACAGATCCTTCTGTGTTATTTTGTACAACTGTATGACTCTATGATCATTTTAACATAAATTTCATTTATATTCATAACATAAATTTCAATTAAAAATGATAGCAAAATAAAGATATTTTCAGATGAAAATCCATTAATCTGTTTTTGGATTAGAGAGAGAAATTTAAGGCAACTTGTCAAAAAATTCCCACTAGAATTTTGATTTTATGTTTCATTTATATAATTTGGGGGAAAAAGGAAAAAATAAAACTATCCAGATTCAACTAAGATAACAATTATTTAAATGTATCTTGTGCAGTTTTTACATGATATTATTGGTGCCATTAGACATTTTACATGCTGATTAATTGAGATGGGTGAAAATAAATATTTATTGAGTACTTAAAGTACAAGTCATTGCTCTGGGGACTTACATATATTTCTCTATTTCATGCTACTGAAGAGGCTGATTTTATTAGAATTATTAATGCATTTTATAGATGGAGAAGCATTAAGGGTCAGACTGTGTAAGTAACTTTTGCAAGGTCACAGAATGTTGGGATGAACCTATGCCTGTCTGACTTTCAAGCCTATGCACTTTTCCAGTACTTAGGGGTTGAAATACAGACATAAACACATTTAAGAAATCATCTCTTCATTGATTTGTCTGGTTGATTTCTATAGTGTCTGTATCTAATTTAGAAATGTGGAATATACTTTTGTGGTTATTGGTGTGGATTATTTCAGCTCAGGAAAACATGATTTAAAATTTGTGACAAGATAACTGTTGATAAAATATTTCACAAAAATAGTGTGAGATACTATTAGAAGACTTCAGGGGAATTCCCTCAACCTTTAAATAAAACAAAAACAAAACAAACCCTCAGTAAGAAGTTTATAATGTTTAACTTTTATTGGGTGTTAATTCTATGTCAGGTATCATGTTAAGCAACTTACATGTTGTTTAAACGTTCACAACAAAATTGGGATGAAAATTGGGCTGTTTGACTCCAAAGCTGCACATCTTAACAACTAGGCTACAATGCCTTAAAAATCAACCGAATGAAGATAAGAGGGGATGAAGAAAAAAGGAACTTTAACTGAAAGTTTAGCATGGTTCATGATCAGTGACCAGGACCACCATTTATTGTAATTAAATTAGCTGATTAACTGCATTATGTGTTTTGAGGGTCTAAGAGGAGTCAATGTGAAAAACTAAATGGTATCTTCAGGTCAGTCACCTTCTAACCCTTTGTCTCATTTTATTTTCTTCATAGCTCTTTTACTTATTTATATCTAAAATTATTTCAGGGGCAGCTGGGTGGCTCAGTCAGTTAAGCGTCTGACTCTTGGTTTCGGCTCGGGTCGTGATCTCAGCCCCACATCAGGCTCTGGGCTCAGTGTGGAGTCTGCTTGAGATCCTCTTCCTCTCCCTAAGCGCCCCCCCCCCACTTGCTCCGGTTCTCTCTATAAAATAAATAAATAAAATCTTAAAAAAATAAAATTATTTCATTACTGTCTGTCTCATGACTTACCTCACTAAAACATAAGTTCGGTAATACCAAGAAACTTGTTTTTCTTATTCAAAGTTGTATTTCCAATGTCTTAAGTTGTTCACAACATATATTTGGGACTATCCCAAATGAATGTATAAATGACCTTCCCTTGACTTAAATGGTAGAGTTTTAGATTTACAAACAATGGTTTAAAAGATTATATTAAAAGACATGCACTATTAGCAATTTACTAGTGTTTCATTTCTTAGATTGGCTAAGATACACTGGAAGAAGGGAAGGAGAAAGCTGGACAAAGGAGCTGGAGGAGGAGGCTGAAGAAAAGGGGAAAGAATATAAACTGGTAATGATAAGCCCTTAAATATGGGGGTGAGGGTTGAAGCATCAGAAATTAGGAGCCTTAGACTAGTGACTCAAATTGATGAGGCCTCCTGGAGTGGGATAGAAATTATCATGAAGGCTAACTTCTCAATTTGATCTCAGAAGTTCTACAACCGCAAAGATTTAAAGAAAGGAGGTGAAAGTAATTTAGGTCACTTCTAGTATGCTAATTACCTCGCATTGTGCATAGCTTTAATTAGAATAAAATAATCTTGAGGTTTCCATTGAAATTAGTGCCAAGTGTATGTACATTTTGGGCACTCGTCTACCTAGTTTATGTCTTGTGGATTCTTCATGAGGAGTCATTACAGATATTATAATTACTTGTTAACTTCACATCATTGTCGAATACAGAGAGTAGGTTGAAAAAAAACCAAAAGAATCACATATGAAGAACCAAAGTAAGTGGGTACACTGAGGTATCTGTAGCTTAGAATGGGAAAGGCAACTAATTTTGCCTTTAAAATTAAAAGGCAATTTAATTTTAATGAGGTTGGGGATGCAAGAAGAAAATCTAGATCCTTTAAAATGGAATACAATTGTTAAACGTGAGCATTACAATAGATGACTCCAGGCAGTTTGAAATTTAAAGGAATGAGCATGTAGAGAAGAGGTTCTCAAACTTTTTGGCCTCAAGACCCCTTTACACTCTAAAACTTAGGGACGCCAGAGAACTATCCTGTGCATTCTAGGTCCTGATATTTAGCGTATCAGAAATTAAGAAATTTTAAAAGTATTTATTATTTCATCTAAAAACAATAAATCAATTAAATATTAACATAAAATAATCTTTTATATGAAAAGTAAATTTCCAAAACAAAAAAATTAAGTAGAGTGGCATTGTCTTACGTTTTTGCAAATCTCCTTAATGTCTGGTTTAACTGCAGATGACTGGATTTTATTATCTGCTTCCTTTTTCAAATGTTTCCGTATCACATGTCATGTAGTCTCCGGAAAACTCCACTGTACACTTGTGAGAGAATGAGAATGCAAAAGGCAAATAACGTCTTAATATTATTATGGAAATACTTTCGACTTCCCCCTTTAAAGGGTCTGGGGACCACACTTTGAGGACCACTGTTTTAAGAGTTAACATCAGTCGATCCAGCATCAGTTGAAAAATAGCCATGATGTTTCACAGGCCTGAGGATTTACATAAAATTTATTTTTTCAGCAAGATGAAACAACAGTGCCCTCATTATAAAGCATTCAGAGAATAAACAAACATTGCCATTTTCATCCATCAAAAGAACTTAAATAGAAATGGGGGATCGCACGTTAGGTAAAAGGATGGAGGGGTAGGGATGAGGAGGCAGCCCCGGAAGCCACTGAGACCCACCAAGTTAGGAGACGCAAAACCTGCAAAAGACGCCGCCAAAGTGGTCAGGAGGAAAGAACTGTTGTTCTTAGGGGAAAATATGGGCGGGGAGGGAAAATGGTTACCGGGGACCGGGGAGTTGAAGGAATTCGGCCGGGATAAGGACAAGCGGTAGCTGCCCCACCCCGCCCTCACGCCTCCCTGCACCAGGCCGAGGAGGACGAGGTGGGCCAGGGGCGAGGCGAGCGGGTCAGGGAGCTTCCCGGGAACCTAACGGGTTGTGATTTCTTTTCATGTGCAGCGGGGAGAGAAGAGATGGCGCGGCGCGTAGCAGGGGGCGGAGGCGGGAACCCTAGGACCCCAAGCACCGCGCGGAGGGTGTGGAGGTCTTCGGGGAAGAAGGACAGTTCTGTTGCTAGGCAACCTGTGCTGGGCCCGCCTCCCGCTCGCGTTGCTAGGAGACGGCAAGGCCTGGGGGGGCGGCGGAGCGGGCCCTACGTGCTGACGCTAATTGTATATGAGCGCGAGCGGCGGGCTCTCGGGTCTTTTTTTAGCGCCATCTGCTCGCGGCGCCGCCTCCTGCTCCTCCCGCCGCCGCCCTGAGTCACTGCCTGCGCAGCTCCGACCGCCTGGCTCCCCGTGCTAGCCACCGGTAACGGATGGGGGTCTGAAAGGGAAAGGGGAACGCAGAGTCGGTCAGGCGGCCTGCGCGGAGGGAAGGGACGGGGAAATAAGATTGGGGGCCGCTGGCCTTCGGGGCCTCCCGGGTCGTCCAGTGAGGCCGGAGCCTGAGCCGTCCGCGGAGTTTCGTCCCCGTAGCCTGAGAGGGCCTCCGGGATTGGCTGGCGCTTTACTCGGGAACGGCTGAGGGGACGCGGGGTTCGGTGCGGCCTGCGAGGCCCGGGGTCCGTGCTAGTGTGCGCCGAGGTTCCCTGAGCCCCACCGGCTTCTACGCGCGGACGGGAGCGAGGCCGCGGTTTCACCTCCCGGTCCACAGCGGCTGTCTCCTTAGGGCGCCCGGGGTGCGGGCCGGGTTCGAGGGCGCAGCCCACCGCTTCCTCGACGCCCCCGCTTCCTCAAAAATAATCCCCGGAGGGAGGCCGCTGGGGGATGGAGAGAACGGCGGAGGCTGCGAATTCCGATGGGAGGGAGGGGATGTGTAGGGACGAGGCCTGGAGGGGGCGGGGAGGCTGCGAGGCTCCTGGGCTCTCCGCCCACTGGAGGCGGCGACGGGCTGGGAGGGGAAACCCCGGCGGCTTCCCTAGACACGTGGCCGCCGCCTGGGCTTGACTGGAGACCGAGGTCTGGGTTGTCCTCACTTTACTGAGAGTTGTAGGGATGGTGGCATTTGGAAATTAACGGTAAATAAGACTAGCCTTTGGCTTTCAAACTCCTACCTGCTTCTCTCTGGTCTTAAATCTTTTTATTGGTATCAGAGGAAAGTATGAATGTTAGGAGATGGGTGGTGAAGCATGGCCTCTACTGCTAGGATTTTAAAGCATTAACGCTTGTAAAGGGGTCGTGTTAGCTGTTACTAACACATGATTGTTTTGTGTACCTCCAGTACAGTTAGAATTTAGATGGGTGTCTTGACCAGGATTTCATTATTTGGGGAGAATTGATCCTAATTAATCTAATCCTGTAAACGGTTTTAAGATGAAAATAAACGATTTGGCCTGAAATGTCTTTAATTCTGTTAGGACTTCTTTCACATTCTTACAAATTGGTTCCTTTATTGAATTTCCCAGAATAGATTACTTAAGTAGTTGTTTTGTTTTTAAGATGAGTAGGGGCTGGGTGGAGGAAGTATGGGTGGAAATGAGGCATTAATGTACACTTAATGGGCCAAGTTTGTAGCCTGTTGTCTTGTCAATGCCCCTACTACTCATAAAAGGAGGCAGAGAAGGGAGCCTGGGGAGTGCGGTCTTGTTTGGGAGGTCTAGGCTTTGAGAGTACAGAAAGAATGAACCCAGCACGTAATGTCCTCAAGGAGCCCCTATTTTAGATCATCGCTGTCTTAAAAAGGATTAGTAATTAGTTCTGTAAGGACTGCCCTTTAAAATCTCCTAACACTGTCTGCCTGGTTTCAGAAGAGCTGTAAAACGGAATTTGCTGTTTTTTGGAAATAGGTAGCCTCAAAATATCTTTTAAAATTAATATTTAAGCCCTATTTTCTTGTCAGCCTACATTAACACTTCTGTACTTACTTTACTTAGGAAGTAATACACGTTACCTTTGGATAAGGGGAAAATCTATATAAAATAACTTGTTTTAAACTGTTGAGGTAAATAAGGTTTACTGTGATCTTCTGGTATGTCTCATGCTTGTTGGAAGTTGTTCAAATTAAGTAAAAATTTAAAAAAATTAAGAGTTCAAATTAATGGTCCAAATCTAAAATGTGCAATTTAATTTACTTCTAAGAAGACTGGTCCTTTGGAGGATAGATAGAATCAAACATTGGTCATGAAACCTTGACTTCATAGATTATCATATCAGATCAGTGTTACGTTAATTTGATAAATACAACTTTAAAAGATTTCATACCAGTTTGAAAAATCTGTAAATTTTATCTGTTGCAAAGTACCTATTTTTGATATTGGGCCTATTGACAAAAATATGAAGCTAATGTTAAATGTGGCATATGACTGTTCTTGTCCTCTAGAGATTTAAAAAAACAACCAAAACCCAACACTTGTACCAGAATTAATTTAATCCAAAATGCTATTGGTCATTTTATTACTTATTCAGTTTGCCTATATTGTCTCCAGGTTACTAACTGGATTCTAAACCCCCAAAATTATATTAAAAACAGCCTTTTTGTAGGAAAAGGGGCTAAAGGAGGCAAAATCTGTTTGACTTCAAAGGGTGAAGAAATCAAAATCAAATACTACATCTTCGCTCATTTTTTACTTGGTTCTAAGTTTGAAATGTTAAAATAAGATTAGAGAGGATGAATCCTGATCAGTTTTGAAAACTGACAATCAGTCCATTCAGATCCTCAAGTCTAATCAAACCTGTAATTATTTGTGTTACTTGATTCTTTGAGTAAATATTTTAGCATCTATTTGGCCATAACAAGAGCAAAACAAGCATATTGGTTAGCTAGATATAAAATGTTAAATTGTGGTGAATGCTGTAAAGAAAAAGCGGGGGACAGAGTAGTATTTATAACATTCTTTACATGAAGGACCTGTTTAATGGTGATTTTAAGTGGCATTTCATACTGATTTCATCTGAGTAAGAAGTCCTCCTTGCTGGGCAGAATAGGGTTTAGAAAGGTGAGCGTTGTTGCTTTCACCCATCCTTGTAAGTTGTTTAGTACATTGATACCAGACCACTAGATCACATTACTGCACTTGCCATCCGAAGTGGCCTCTGTACTTTCGGTTACCAACTCTGCCTTTTATGCTACATGATTTGATACATTTTTGTTTGTTCAAAAATTTTGTACCTTTTAATTTTTATTGGGAAAGGGGGCTGTAATTTGAAGAGCCTATTAATTACATTTAATTAACCTATTACATTTAATTAATTACACTTATTTTCTAAGGTAAAGGGTACAGAAGAACATAACAGGAGTAAATAATGTAAGAGCACAAATTACTCTATGTTATTAACTAATGCTCCTAGAAGTAGGTAGTATCAGCATTTTAATGTGGAAACTGAAATACAGAGCAGTTAAAGGACTTCTCCAATAACTGAGCAATGATGAGTTATGATGAGGCTTTTGTATTTTTTTTAACTATATGCTAAAAACATTTTTTTAATGTTGGAGATTTAAAAGTCTGTACCTCTGGTGAAAGAAATCGGAATTTACATTGTTTAGGTATGTGGCTCTTAAGTCACATTTTGTGGCCCTGGGAAAACTTTTCATTAACTTTTTTTTTTAATTTTGTTATGTTAATCACCTTACATTACGTCGTTAGTTTTTGATGTAGTAATCTATGATTCATTGTTTGCATATAACACCCAGTGCTCCATTCAGTAAGTGCCCTCTTTAATACCCATCACCAGGCTAACCCATCCCCCCACCCCTCTCCCCTCTAGAACCCTCTGTTTTTCAGAGTCCATAGTCCCTCGTGGTTCGTCTCTCCCTCTGATATCCCCCCCTTCATTTTTCCCTTCCTACTATTTTTTTTTTAACATATAATGTATGTTCAGAGGTACAGGTCTGTGACTCAACAGTCTTAAAAAATTCACAGTGCTCACCATAGCACATACCCTCCCCAGTGTCTATCTCCCAGCCACCCGGTAGTTCCCTTGATTTAAACTGTTATGCTATACATCAGGTTGGAATTCAGAAGCATACTTGCTTGGGTTCCACTGCGCTCTAAGGAAAAGCAACAGTATTTATGGTCAGGGAGTCTTCTTCCGATATGGAATTTGTTTACGTATAGTTGAGTGATGGCTCCTAAGCTTTTTGTCTGGGGTGGGTGGGTGTGTGTGTAATTCCCCTCCCCCTCATGTGAATAAATTGGTTTTGTTTGTTACTGCTGGTTGAATTTTCAACGGATTTTCACTCCAACCCAGGTATGTTTATGTGCTTTTGGATGAGATGATAATCTAGATAATGAGCTCCCTTGGACTAGAAGGTATGTGGTGTTCTCAAATAGGAGTCCATTTTGCTTGGGACTCTTAAGAAGTCAGTTCCAAGTTGGCTATTGACACCCCAGAATTGAAAAAGTGAGCGTAAAGAATAGGATATTCTAACTATGAGGTTGTGTTGGAGCCAAATAAAGTATTGAGCCCCTGGACCACTGAAAACATTATTAATAGAACAGCAGTGTCTTAAAAATAGATTTACTTAATTTGGCGGGAGATGTGAGGTCTCAGGTAAAGGGAAAACTTATCTTTGGGTTATTATTGGTTCCCTTGAACTCTTTAAAACATTTGTAATTTTTAATGACTGGTTGTTTCCCCACGAAGTAAGTCATTTTATGTAAAGGAATATCAGCTAGTGTATTGCTGTATAATCTATGTAATAGTAGGCTGATAGAGCAGGTACTTTGGTTTTTGGGATGATAGTGGACTCCACATGGGTTTTGGAAGTCAGATTTTAATTACTAGGTTCTTACCATTTGTGTGTTGCTGAGCAAGTTGCTTAGTATTTTATCTGCAGATAGGAGGAAAGCCTGTAATAGTCCCTTACTGAGTAGGCTTCATAAGTGTTAGCTTTCTTCTCATTAGTTCTCAGGAGAACTTACTCAGAGTCAGGTTTTCTGGAATGGCGGGAAGCTTTTGATAACACATGTCTGGACATCTAACTACTACGAGAGCACAAAATATAATCAGTTTGTGGTTTGATTCGGTGACTTGTTTCCACTTCTTCAGTGGAAGATTTCTTTTTGTGTACAAGTTCTCAGGTTTAAGATTTGCCTTCAGTCACATTATGAATCATGTCTTTGAGATCTTCTGCACATTACATATACTGGGTAATGAATTCACTCTTTTATTATAGAGTGATCTTTTTATTTCTAGTAATGCTTATCCTTAAACTATTTTTTGATGTTAATACAGTGATACCAGCTTTCTTTTGGTTAGGGCTATATTTTACTTGGAAACTATATATCCTTATGTTATAGATACCTTTCTTATAAATGGGATGTAGTTGGATTTTCTTAAATCCTGCCTGACACTTTTTAGTGGGAGCCTTTAGTTGATTTACCTTCACCGTTGACTTCCTGTTGTGGTAGTTTTAATTTTTTAACGCACTACGCGGTGATACTTAAAAATGTTTATTTAGATATATGCAGTTATCCTTTTTGCCCCTCATTTCTTCTTGGAAATTAGTTCTTCTATTTGGGATCACTTGCCTTCTGCCTGAAGAATATACTTAATAGAATTTATTAGAGTGCTGGAGGCGTTTTTTCCAGAAAACCTGTTTCACATTCGTTCTTAGAAGATGTTTTAATTGGGTATAATATTCTAAGATCCTTGGCTATTTTCACCACATTGAAGACTCTCTTGTCTTTTGGTGTCTATTGAAGAGAAGATAGCTAGCTGTCTTTTATAGCTTTAACCTGAGTCTTTTCTCTGTGATTTTCAGGTGACTTCTTTGTCTTTAATGTCTTGCCTTTTCACTGATATATCTAAGTGTAGGTTTCTTTTTTATTTATTCTGATTGGGATTTGTAGGGCTAACTCCCATCAGTTCTGGTGGGATTTGTAGGGCTATCTTCCATCAGTTCTGGAAAATTCTTAGCTTTTGATTTTTTTTTTTTTCAAATATTTTGTGCATTCTCTCCTCTAACTCCTAGAACTTGTATTAAATCTTTGTTAGACTCTATTGTATCCTCAAATATCTTTTAACATTAGTGTTTTCTCTCTTTTAGTCTCTGCCATATTTTGGAAGATTATTCTAAGCTTGCATCCCTCGCTTAATTATCTTTCCAGCTGTGTTTAGTCTGCTGATAAACCTGCTCATTTGTTTGATTTACATTATTTTTATTTCTCGAAGTTCTATTTAATTCTTTGCTAAATTTGTTGTATCACCTTTAATAGATGGCTGTTCTTTGCAGATGCTTCTGCAGACACTGTATTTTCAAACTCAGTAAGCATGGTTGTCATTTGTCAGTGTTTATGTTTATAAATTTACAGTACTTTTGACAATATTTAAGTCTTTGGGACAGATTTTTGTTGTATTTCTGTTGCCCTTATTGCTCTTGAAAACTACTTGTATAAATTATTGGAGGTCTAGGATGAAGGTGCCTTTCACATTTGGATATGTAGGTGCTTAGGAACACTATCAGGCAGACCATTTTAAGCTCATGGCTTGAGGTTTTGGGACAACACTGATAAGTGATTTCTAGTTTATTTGTCCAAGAGAACTGGTTTATTATCCCTGAGAATATAGCACTTGGGGGGTTCCTGCTTAATGTGGAGGGTTGCTGTAAAGATTTCCCATCTTGGATAGGTCTGGGGCTTTTGATTTTACCTCGGTAGTTAAAACCTTGCTTTTAAGATTTTAGCAAATATTTATTTTGGACTTGGAATTATTTTATACAGAGTTGGTTTGCATAATTTAGTTTGTCACTACCAGGAACGGAAATTCTTCATATCTCTTAGAAAGCAATTTCATGTCTGATAAATAAAAATTCTCATTGGTTTTATTTAATGTTGAGTGCAGTAAAAAACAAAAACAGAAAACTAATGGAGGTATTAACTGAAATCTGTGTTTTCTCATTGTGATCTGATTGTCTGAGAACCACGTGCCTCAGGGGCTGGGTTTCTTGTTTAGAATGGAGATTTTTGGGTCCACTCTCAGACCTCTTGTTTCAGAATCTGGGCATGGGAATTAATCTCTCTCTTTTAAATGAACTTACTTGTAATTTTAGATTTATAGAAAAGTTGTAGAGATAACTCCTGTAGAGTTCCCATGTGCCCCTTACCCAGTTTTCCTTAATGTTAACATTTAACGTTACCATGGCACATTTACTGGTTAGTCTATACATTTTAACAGTCATCTCAGCTAATTATTTTGCAGAAATATTGACCCTGTGCTAAGATAATTAAAAACAGAACTAAAAAGCTTGTTTATTTGAACGTTCAGTAGTTATCAAACACAAGTTAAGTCTTTTATGAATTTGCGTCTTAACAAGAGCAATCCAATGAAGAAACAGTTTTTTTGTATTTTTGTAGATGGTGAATAAGACCAGAAGTTGTTTGCCTGAGCTAGATTTTTACAAAGCTGGTGTCAACCCAAATGATCTGACTACAAAATTAGGCCTGCTTTAAAAAACGGAAGTGTGTATAGCCAAGAAATCTAATTTAGCTAGAGTGGGCAGGGCAGATTGGAGAGGGTATCTCTGAAGAAGTAAATGCCATCCTGTTCTGTCTTGAATCATCTTTAATAAAGAGTCAAAAGAATTTTATATAAGAGTTTGAATTCTAAATGTGACCCCATGAAATGAACAGGGAAGGTCGCAGTGTAGCCTTTCTTCTGAGTACATGTTAAAATGTTAGAAAAATCTGAATTTAAAAGTTTTTGGCGGGAGTTTTTTATTTTTGATAATTGCTGGACTTACTAGACTGTATTCAACCGAGCAAGTTCCAAAACGTTAGCAAAATGTACTTGTATATGGGAAAGCCAAATAATGCAGAATGAAATGTAAGTTCTCATTTCTCCCAGTCTTTTCTTACAGGTGATTACTATTAGGTTTCTGGTGTATCTGTACAGAAATGCCTTATTCGTAAAGTGTGTGCATGAGCATGCATGTTCATATATGTATATGAAGGATGCAAAGATGTGGCAGAATATATATATATAGATAGATAGATAGATATAGATATATTCCTGTCCAGATTGGATTTTGCCATAAGCCCTGTGCTTTTTCATATCTGCTTCATTTTTTGCTGCAAAGCATTTCATTGTATGCACATTCCATGCTAATACTGAATTTATTTTTGATGAGATAAGTACTTGTAGCTGCTCCCTCTATCTATAAGCTTTATGTATTACTGCTCTGAAGGATGCAATGCAGCGATTGGCAAAAGCACATATAATCCCTGTAATACGAATCTTGTGCTGTGATTAGTTGGGAAAGATAGAGCTTAGTCAAATAATCACACTAATTTGTAATTACAAACTTGAGACATCTTACGATGGAAAGAAATGGGGCTTTATAGGTGTGTATAACCAAGAAATCTTATTTAGCCAGAATGTACAGGTTGGAGAAGCCTCTCTGAAAAAGTAAAGCTTTGAGCTAAGAGCCAAAGGTTATGTTAACTGAATTTTGGAAGAACCTTCTAGGCAAACATGAAAAGCATAAGCCTTTAGATTCATAGTATTTTTTTTCATGTTAGAGGCTCACAAGTGAATATAACTAAAGCTGGAGATACACACATTTAAGGTTTTTGATATTACTATGGCCAAATTAGTCTCCAGAGAGAAAATAGTTTATAGGAACACAAACCACATTTAAGAATGCATGTTCACCACCGTTTTCCCTGCATTGAAAGAAGAACCTTGCTGATTTGATAGACAAACTAGAATTCCACTTGCATTTCTTTGATGATTAAGATTCAATATTTTTATTTTTGAATTAATATTTCTTCATAATTGTTTGCTAAGTATTTTGTTAATTTTGTAAATTACCCAGCATCACCAGAAAAATTTATCAGTGCTATTAGAAATTATTTAAAGCAAAAAAAAAATTTAAAGTAGAATAGGATACATTATTAGGAAGAAATATTTTCTTCACAATTTGTTCAAAGGATGGATGTTAGATCAGTAATAATATTCCACATATTAGCACTTGACTGCTGAAATCAGTAACTCTTCTTAACTATTCAAGTAATAATCATATAAAACATGTTGAGATGAGGAATCACATCTTGTAGCATTCTGAGAGTTACTAATAGTCTGTGGTTTTAATTACTAAAAGATAAAAACTTGATTTTAATGTGGGATCCTAAGCTTGATTTAGATTATTTTTTTTGGTAGTCTGTGCATTCATTACATGTGGCATTAGTCATTTTCCTGCCTGAATATAACACGTTTTACCTTCAGTTTTCTTTTTCTAAAAGCAGTATTCTCTAAGTCAATACTAATCTGTCTATAGTGGGAAAGAATTTAGGATATTCTCCAGATCAGTTCTAACAGTATTGATGTCAGGTAACCAAGTTTGTTGACAATATGACAGCATATCCAGGGTAACCTGGGGGTGTGGTCCTTACCTGTGATAAAACATGTACATTTGAAGAGATGGGGAAGGTTTACTTGATATAGATTGGGACCCAGAGCTTTAAAACTGTCATTAAGTTGCTTAAAGGACTGACATTTGGTAGGATTATTAAACTTTTTAGAAAGATCTCCAGAGGCATAATGGTGGCAGATTTTGGCTTTTTAACATGAATTTGGTAAGAATTAATACTGGTAAAAATGAAGTGGGTTCTGTGAGGTACTAAGTAGTCTAAAAATTTAAGCAAAAATTGACCATTTGTAGTTGTTAAAGGAATTTGAATAACTCTTGTATTGTTCCTTTTCTGTGATACTAGCATACATCAGATTCTTTACCAGCAGTGCTATTATGAAAAAATGTCCTTACATGGTAGATTCTAAAAGCCTAGTAATAACTTGCTTATTTTTAGCAGTATCCTCTGAAAAATTACTTTGGGGGCTAGTATGAAAGTCCATATACATGTGCCACGATTTTTCTTCTTAACATTGATGTATTTTTAATGGGGGTATACATTCCTCCGTGTGATGATTCTCAGTGTGTTACTGATTTAAAGGGTTTGGGCATCAAATATTTTTAATGGTTTTAAATACATTATACATGTATATTTTGTTAACACTGACATTTCTCTCCATAGATATTTGGAATTCTTACAACATGGCAGACATTGACAAGTAAGTGCTAGATAGTTGGTTTTTTTGTTTGTTTTTTTTCTTTTCCCAGAGATTTGGCTTCACTTTGTTCTGTGATGTAATTAATAGTCATAATAATAACATATTATAAAAATGTATGGTAAAGACTGATGCTTAGTACCTGCTGTTAGAATAGTTGGGTACAGTGTATCCAAGATAAAATATAGTATATATAATCATTGTCTTAAATACAGTAAACCATTTGCCAGTGTTTATTCTTAGGAATGTGCTGAGCACAGTAATGAATCAGAAATATTTGCAGAATTCATTTTTACCATACATGTATGGTAATTACTACTTCCGTATTAGGGTGTCATACATACAAGATAAAAAGTATATGAAATCTATATATAGAGTTTAAAGAGTAATAGGATACTTATAATTTATGAGTTTTTAAAAGTAAAACATTACTATTAGAAGCCCAGTGTCCCTCTTCTCCATTGCATCCTCCAACTTTCCTCTCCAGACGTGTAAGCACTGTCTTGGCATTTGTCTAAATCATTCCTTTTTTTTTTTTTTTAAGAGTTTTAACACCTGCACATTAAACAGTGTTTAATTTTGAAAATCTGAATAGCAGTCACAAACTTAGCTGTGTTTAAAAAGAAAAGCAGTATTACCACTATCAGTTGAAGTCTCTAAGGTAGGAAAAAAAACCAAAATCAAAAAGATTATCTGGGTCACAGTCTAGCTTCAACTTTCCTGAAGAATTTATTGGGCAAGGTCATACACTCTAGAAAGATCAGTTTAATAAAGTTGACTTCTGGCAGGGTTCTAGTGTGGATGGATGTTTTGCAGAAATACGGTAAGGGAGAATGGGTGAGCTGCATTGTTTGTTGCTTATGATTTCACACAACTTAGGGGTAGGTTAAAACAACACTTGGACATGGATTTAGGGGTACGATACGACCATCCGCAGGTTGTAGGCAGCAGAGCATGGAGGTGGGAAGGCAGGAAAATTTAGCACAGGGGCATCACATTCAAGTACATAGAAGAATTTGGCTAATTCTTCCATGCTTAAAAAGAATGGGAGCAAGTATTTTAGTGTTAATGGTTTTCAAAGTGATTGCCTCCTTTATTACTGCTCCAATCTGGATTGCTTAACCTTGATTATATAGCTATCATTGTGGTTCTATTTTATTATCTTCCTGGGGTTTCCTTTTGCTGCTTCTCTTGGGTTTGCTATTTGCTGTATCCCATGTAATTTTCTTTTTTGGTTCTTTAATACTTTCTTGGAAGAGTACAAGGGAAACAAATTATTTTGAGATAAATGACTGAAAATGACAATTCTATCCTTATGTTTGATAGTTTGAGTGTAGAATTCTCATTTGGGAATCCTCTTTCTTCAGAATTTTGAAGGCATTGCTTCATTACCACCTGGCTTCCAATATTGCTGTGTTGAAGTTCAAAGTCATTATAATTCTTGATCATTGTATGTGACACTTTTTGTTTTAAACATATATATTTCTGGAAGCACTCTGGCTTCAGAGTTCTGAAATTTTCACATTGTTTATATGTATTTTTAAAATTTCTTGTGTTAGGCATTCAGTGGTGGGCCCTTTCAGTCTGGCAACTCGATGGCTTTCAGTTCTGGGGAATATTCTTGACTTATTTTGTTGATTGTCTTATTTCCGTTTTCTCTTTCTGGACCTCCTATTATGTTATATGTTGAACTTGTTCTTCTAATTATCTTTTGTCTTATTTTCCATCTTTATCTCTTTGCTCTTCTTTCTGGGCAAAGCTGAAGAAATTTTATCTTTCAGCTCTTGTATTGAGTTTCTAAATTTCTGTTGTATAGTTTTCAGGAGTGTCTTTATTCTCTGTTCCTGTTTTTTATAGCATCTTGTTCCTATTTCATTGATTGTAATGTCTTTTCTCTGAATTGTAATATCTTTTCTCTGGATGTTTTTTCCCCTGTATGTTTGCTCTTAAATTTTTCTTTCCCCTATTTGTTTTCGTTTCCATGTAAAAGCATTTTCTCAAATAGGAGGTAATACTTGGTTGTCTGCTCACTAAGATTGGGGTGGGGGAGAACATGCAGTTGAGAGATGTTTAAGAAAAAAGTTGATTAGAGAATTTGAGTGTTGTGGGGTGGAGGGAGGCCTTTAATTTAGATTGTAATGTAAGGTCATCAGGGTGCTTGTTTATTGTGAGAATCCCCATTGTCAGAAGGATGTTTTTTTTCTGGGCTGGTCAGATACCCCAAGGAAGAGTATCTGGGTAAAGATCTGGCTTTCAGTGTTGTGGAATCCAAATTGGGAAAAGGTGGCCAGGGAAGGGTCTCTCCATTACATTCAACATTCTAGCGTGATACAGTCCTTATATCTGAGAGACTTTGGGCTGTATCTGTGGTCTTATAGTCTGAGCTCTTAGTTTAACCCTTTCCAAAGAAGAAACTGCTATGCTGCTGGATTGAGGGAGAGAATCTTGGGGATTTAACTGCTTTATCAGTTTTTGTTTAGTCCTCCCTATTTTCTCCCCCAGCCCAAATTCCAGAAGTGTCCTTTTTGATTCTGTGTTTGGTCTAGTTTTCAGCTTTTCCGACTGTTATAGATTTCAGTTCTCAATGACGTTGCTGTTGCTGCTCTTGTCTTCCTGTCCTTTAATGTTTGTCTGTTTAAAAAAAACCCTTTTATCGTAATTTTAGTAGAGATTTTGGAAGGATTACGATCAGAGGAGTATGTGCAATCTGCCATCTTAACCTTGAAACTTCATTTTGTTTTAAACTTAAAAGAATAAATTGGTTGTGACTGCTTGATTCCCCACCATCCCCTTATTTAATTTTAGATGGCTGTCAGCCCTAGGAGGGTGGGAGGGAGGGAGGATTCTTGCTCCTTAAAGGAGGAGTCAGCAGACTTTCTGTATAAATGACCTGATTATAAATATTTTAGGCATTTGGGGCCATATAGTCTCTGTTGCAGTTACTCAACTCTGCTGTTGTAGTGTGAAAGCAGCCATGGACAGTACATAAACTTACGTGGCTGTGTTCCAATAAAGTTTTATTTACAAAAATAGTGGGCTGTATTTGACCATGTGACATAGTCTGTGGACCCCTGTTCTAAAGCCTTAAGATGTAGATGTTCATTAAATGATTAAAATCACACTGGAGGAACAGCTGTGCTATGTGATCTTTAGTTAATGGCCCTTAAATCTAAGTATGCTTAAGTTTATACTAAATCAAAGATAATTTCAGAAACAGTCTATTGTTTCTGACGGGAAGGCTGAGTTTTTTCTCCTTAGTTTACAGGAACATAAATTTTGCTGGCAGAATACAGTTGACCTTTTCTGTATTTGTTCTTATATGAAAATTAGATAGTATTTGTCTCTATATGAAAGTTAATTCTTCAGATGCTATTTCTAAACATAAACGTGACTAAATCTGTAAACCAAATACTAAAATGTAAAATCACACAAGGAATTATATGAAGACCTATATGTTGACTTAGATAACCTTATTTTCCCTTTTTAATTCTCATTGTAATTTCATGTGCAAAAACTAGATTTTTAAGATGAAATGGGGAGAGTGTTATCTTACTACTTTTTTCCTTTCAATGGTGCCATCCTCCTGGCTTTGCTCTCAGTATGAAGTAGACTCACGTCTTAACTTTTTGCCCATCTCCACTATGAAGTAAAGAAAAAGGAGGAAAGTCCAAAGATAGTGAGTACAGGCTGATGTGATTGCCCCATAGCCATCAGGGATCCAGGATCCTTGTTCTTCCAAACTCCCTTCATTCTGTTGACTTTCATTCTCTAGGATGCCTCCTGGTCCAGCATGGCTGTTGGAACTCTAGTCATCACATCCCTATTCTGTGAAGGGAGCAAGATCAAAAAGGCCTCCCAGCTGTCCACTGTCCTATAAAGGAGGCTTACTCAAAATTCTATACATTTTGCTTTTTTAACTCATCATCCAGAGTTACATAACCACACCTAGCTAAAAGGTAGGCTGGGAAATGTAGATTTTTAAAAGCTTGGTATATTGCCATCTCATATAAAATCAGGGTGCTGTTACCAAGAAGAGTGAAAGCAGTGGATATTGGGTAAAGAGCACATACTTCCTGACCTCACGTTCCGGGAACCAACACTGTCAAACCACATTTTTAAAGCTTGGTTGGAATAGAGGGGCCCCTGCTGGCTCAGTCGGTGGAGCATGCAACTCTTGATCTTGGGGTGTTACATTCTTAGTTTGAGCCCCACATTGGGTTTAGAGATTACTTAAAAATAAAATCTTGGGGGAAAATTAGCTTAAAATGGAAATTTTATATTTGACCATGTGCTTTTAAATGAAATTTTACGTACTTCCAGTTTGTGCTTGTTTATATATGAAGTTAGAAAGAAAACTGAATTACCTTTGGAATTTTCCTATTTCATATTTTTGAAAGAGGCATATTAACCTAGAAAATGAATTGAAGTTTTTTATAATTTTTTATCTATTTTTTGGTAATTGGTACATTTGAACCTTGGTGTGATACTATGATATTGTAGCAAAGAACAGTCTGAACTTGATCAAGATTTGGATGATGTTGAAGAAGTAGAAGAAGAAGAAACTGGTGAAGAAACAAAAATCAAAGGTATTACTTTAAATTACTTCAGGAGCCAGTGATTGCTGGCACATGTCTTCTAGAGGGTAGTAACAAATACTGTTCCCTTTTGGATCCTTGTCTAGACACTTTACCCATGCGACCCATACCTCTAGTTCAGTAACAATTTGTGTATGTTGGGGTGGGGGGAAGAAAGGAGGGGAAGAGGGAGATGGAGATAGAGTGGTAATAAGGGAGGAAGGTATGAATATAGTTAGTGACCTATCAGAAGTTACTCTGTATGCCTTCTAATGCTGGAGTGACATGGCATAACTGTGTCAAACAGCTGCCCATGAGTTTTGTCTGAATTTAGAAATGTTACAGGTGTTGGTGGGAGTTGTTTTTGGTGGTCGTTCTAAACAGCTTAGACTTACTGGAAATATTCAGTATTTCATATGTAGAAAACATTTGTGTATTTCAACCTCTTTTAATCCTTCCCACCCAGATGACAAAAAAGACATTTATTAAATGTAAACAAAAATCACTCATACTTTTTTTAGCAAATAATTGTAAAGGGTGAGGTGTAGTGATGGTAGGGGGGGAATTGTACTGCTTTAGGTTATGCCCTATAGGTATGGGCTGAGAATATTAAAGTACTAGATGACTGAGCTTTCCATTGTTAAGTCAGAGGGAGATTAATTGTGAAAAGACTACTGAACTTTAGCTTCAGCTTTCATCTTGCAGCATTGTCTTAAAAGATACAGAGGTCGGTATCCTTAGTGGCCAGTATTGACATTTCTAAAGGCATGTTGGTTATCATAACTGTACATCATCCAGTAATCAAATTAATATTAGGAATTGACCTTTAAGAACATAACTGGGAAAATTCATGTCATTTTTGTGTAATGTCTATTGACGAGGAGATGATAATAGCAAAATAATTTGTTTTGCCTAAATCTGGTTTTGGATTGAGTATAATTTTTAGACACCATTAACAACCACGTTTTGTTTGGCTTTAGTTACAACCTTGATTGTCTCAACTATTAACTTTATTCTGATAAACAGAAATATACTATACTATAAACATCAAACAAACATTTAGGTTACTCCACAGTCTTTCTCCCAGGGTGGAAACTGTCACTGTACTTCCGATAATGTGTTGTCTGCCTTCAAAGTGTTAGCTAGAGTCATAGGTAGGCATCTGGGTGAAGCTTTGAGCTTCTTAAAAATGTAAGGTGGATGAAACACAAGACAGTAGGAAGAGAAAGGATATTTATTGTTAATAGTAGTTGTGGCAATGGTCTTCAGAAATGGCGTGTGTTAAGATCATTAGGAATCTGAACTTTTCCTGAATGTCAGGTTTTCCTAGAGTGGATTTTCCTCAGCTTGCTGCCCATCTCTACTCAGACCAATGAATTATGGGCTAGTCAGGAAACCTTCATGATTGGATTGTCCTATTAAAATAGCATAATATATTTTCATAAAATCCTTTCGATGCCCTTTTTTTTTTTTAAGCGCGTCAGCTGACTGTTCAGATGATGCAAAATCCTCAGATTCTTGCAGCCCTTCAAGAAAGACTTGATGGTCTGGTAGAAACACCAACAGGATACATTGAAAGGTACAAGTTCTTCTTTTCTGTAGTCCTTATTTAGCCTTCTGTAATCAACATTGCAGGTGTATCTTTTTAAGACCATCTAGGACTTAGATATGTAATAGTGGAAAGCTAATGTCTGTTAGTATCTAGTATAGGATTTTTGGGAATTTAAAAATTTTGCTGAGTACCACCAATTTAGAGTTGGTGTTTTGAAGTTTGACTCCTCTCCACAGGAAAAGTACACTGATCTTAACCATTTCTGAGATTTGTTTGGAGGTTTGCTAGAAATGCACAGAATTAGAAGAAATACAGATTTCTTATTTATTTCACTGGTCCTATGAATCATTTGCAATAGCCCGTATATCTTATTCTGCTTATAATTGTTATGATTTTAAGAGCCATCCATGTTGCTATCTGTATGTAATCTCTCATCAGTAGTTTTTAGCTTCTGAATGTTGTCACTTACAGTGATTTGTGTCCACCATGTTTTATTACATGCTTTTTTTAATATGCTTTTTCTTTGATGGGTATCTTGATTGCTTCTAAGCTCCATCAACACAAATTCCGTTGTAATGGTCCTCTTTTCGCATGCCTTCTTAAAGAACTGTAAGAATTTTGGGGGGATATGTATTTACTGGTGGGATTGTTAGTTACAGGGTATGCAAGCTTTTAGTACTTCTCAGCTTGCTTTCTAGAATGACTGTCCAATGCATGAAGGCAACCTTCATCCTTGTATCTCTGCCAGCAGTTGGCATCATTCAGCTTTATGGGTTTTTTGTTTTTACCAATCTAAGAGGTGCAGGCTTATTTTGTTTTATTTGTACTTTTGTTGTCTAATGAGTTTTGAGCTTTTCTTCATCATTGTGAGCCTTTTAGGTTGCTCTCATTGTCCATTTTCCTACTGGGGTTTACCGTCTTGTTTTGCAGGAGTTTTTGTATATTGAAGGTGTTAATCTCTTACCAGTTTTAGACTTTGTAAGTAATCTATTGTCATTTTTATTAACTTTATCCATAGCATTCTCCCTTAAACAGAAGTCCTTAATTTCTGTGTTTTAAGTTTTTTGACCTGTGGTTTATTCTTTCAAGTTCAGAAGTCCTTCCTAGTTCCTTCTGCATTTCCTGTTGACTAGTTCTTTCATCTTTAGGTCTTTAATAAACCCTCTTGAGGCCACCTTTGTATTTAGCTATGCATCAGGGGTTTTTTTTGTTTGTTGGTTTTTTTTTTTAGTGAGCTTATTTTTATAACACTTCACTAAACAGTTCATTATTTCCTCATTTATTTGTGATACCACCTTTATTGCATATCACTTTCTTATAAACACCTATGTTTGTCTTTGAGCAGCACTCTTTTTAATATGGCTTTTTAGTATGTCTTAATATCTAGCAGGGTGATAATTTAATCTTTCTATTAATTTGTTTCTCCCTGTAATAGCTTGCTTTCTTCTACCCTTCCCCCCTCCCCTATGGAATACACTCTTAAGATTGGCCTAATTATATGTAGACCTTTATCCCACATATGGTTGATAGTAAGTTTAGAGGGGTTTTCACAAAACAAAACAGGCCCCCCCCCCGCACTAAAATTTTGATAGGAGTTACATTGAATCTATTGATTAACATGGATAGGGGATTTTTCTTTTAATGTAAAATTGTCTCATCCATATCCTTGTATTTATTGAAATCATACTCTTTTATTACAAAATTTTTCTCATAGTCTATTCTTGGTTAATTCCTGTATACTTTAGTTCTGTTGCTATTGTGGATAGTATCTTTTTTTTAATTGTATTATCAGGTTGGCTGTTGTTGATGTAGAGAAGAGTGCTGTTGATTTATTTTCATTTTTTATTTCTTTTGCTGTTGATCTTGTGTCCAGAAACCTTGCTACACTTACTATAGTAATTTTTTCTTCTCCCAAAGGCAGAAGATCTTGTCTGCAAATAATGGCAGTTTGAGCTCTAATCTTTCACATTACAGCACACCAAGTTTATTTGTATTTCATTATAACATTGGCCAGGACTTTCAGTACTGTGTTAAACAATTAGCATTAAACATGAGCATCTTTATCTTATTTCTAGTCCTAACCAGGAATGGATATAAAATCTTGCCATTAAACTTGGTGTCTGCTTAGATTTATTATGACCTTTTTTTCTGTATGTATTCAGACAGTCTTTTGACTTTTTCTTCGACTCTGTTAAGTACATACTAAATATATTTTTGGAAACATGATACTAAACTAGCCTTGCATTCCTGGAATAAATTTAATCATATATTATTACAGTTAAGTCAAGTAGTTAATATCTTTTTCAAGGTCCTTATTTGTTAGTGAAATGTACTTGAATATGTGTGCCTGTGTGTGTGTGTGTATGTATATGCATGTGTGCATGTATGTACAATATAGAAACTTCCATGGGATGGTAATTCCATGCCCTGGTTTTAGAGTCAAGATTTCAGCTGCTTAATGAATAAACAGGGTTGCTTTACTTTTCCCCGTTTTCAAAGCAATTTGTATAGGATAGGAATTCACTGTTCTTTGAACAGTTGGTAGAACTCTTCTAAAAATGGACTTTGGCCTTTGGAGTTTGAGAACCCTTCATTTGGATTTGCTCCATTCCCCTCCAGTTTCTTGAATTGAGGCTTTGTTCATTTGATTTTTTTAAAAATTATCTTTTATGGCCTTAATACTTGTTTTTCTAAATGTTCTATGAAAGTTAAGTGTGAAGATCTATATGTTGAAATTAGTAGCCTAGATTTATTAATTGTGTTGTTCAGGTTCTCTTATTTCTGCTTATTGACTGACCGCTTGATCTAACAGTTTCTGGGTAGAAGTGTTAGAAATTTCCACTTAAATCTGTTTCTCCCTGTAATTCTATTGGTTACAGATTAATATATTTTGAAGCTGTATTATTAGCTGTGTGTGATGTATGTGTCTTGTCCCTTAGTCCCTGTTTACCAGTGTGGTGTCCTCTCTGGTGGTGGTGGTGGTGGTGTAAATTGTTCTGTCTGGTATTAGGATAGCTGTTGCAGCTTGCTTTTGGTTTTTATTTACCTGGCATGTCTTTTTCCATTCTTGTATCTTATCTCTAGTATGGAAGCTTGCTTCTTCATTAGTGATTTTAAACTCTGCCTCCCTTGAAAGCAGTATTGTTTTTGGGCTTAATTGCTATTTTATAATTTATTGTACTTTGTTTCTTTTCTCTTTTTTTGCTTTCCATTAAATAAATGAAGTTGTCTTCTGGTATCAAAGTTACTGCATTCTGTTGTTACTATGTTAAATGGGCTCATAACCTAATACCTAAGTTTATTTACCCATATTGATTTCTTAAATTTAGTGATGTCTGTATTATTTATAAATACACGCTCTCTGGTCCACCTTTTTTTCCATCAAGGCAACAGTAAGATTTACCAAGATATTCGGCCACCTGTATTTATACAGTAATTTCTTAATTTTTTTAACTTTCTCAGAAACTATTTTTAATGAATGTATTGAGTATCTCTGGCATGTTTCCTGAAGCCTGATGTGCCTCATACAATTTTTATTTTGTCTTCATATTTGAATAATAGTTTGGCTTATAAAATTGTAGTACAGAGTTCTTAAATAAAAGTTCATTTCTTCTTGTATATGGTGTTTTCTTTTGAAGCCCGATGTCAAATTCCTTTTCCAAAAATTCCTTTTCTTTTGAAGCCCGATGTCAAATTCCTGTGTAGGTTTTTCATTGAACACATGTAGGATTTTCTTTGGTCTTTGATATTCATGAATCTCAGTAACCTCTCTGAGGGTTAGAGTAAGGATTTCCATATTACTTTAACTCTGAGAAATTTGTTACTCATTTATTCAGGTATCTCCCTCCCTTCTTTCAGCTATTGCTACTTTTGTCGTCCAAATCATAATTTTTCTGTCTTTCCTGCAGCCTTTCTGGAGAGCGTTTGAACGTTAATGGACTTCCTTAAGTTAAACCTATCCTGTTTATCCTGTTGGTTGGTTGATTTTAGCTACTGTATTTTTCATATTTAATATTTCTACTTTGTTTTAGATTTATTTCTTGGTCTTGTTTCTTCTCTCATCTCTTTAAATATATTTATATTACTTTGTCTAATAATACGGCTTCAGATGATAAATATTTCATTCTTTCATTAAAATTTACACTCCTTAAGGGTTTAGTTACTCTGGCTGTAGAGCTCAGGCTCACTGGTTGATAACAGTTAGTCCCCAGTAATGATTATTGAGGGAGGAATAAAGATCAGACTCTGGCTTGTGACAGTCCCAGTGGAATTTAAGAAAAGGGATTGGAATGAACCTAAGGAGAGCTCCAGTTACTTCAGACTAAGTTTGCTGTCAATTCCAGGCAATTGTTTTTGCTGCTTTTGGGGAGGAGGCAGTCTCCTTTGGTCGTAATCCATTGTACCTGGATTGGCGGGGTGGAGGAATGAGTGCTTGTAGGCTCTCAGCCAGACACTCACTGTTGTAAGGCAAGTGCAGAATTTGAAAAGCTTTCTTTGAGCCTGTCTTCACTGCTACCCATTCTGCCCATTCCCTCCCTTTTCCAGGTTGCAGTTCACTCTGTACAGTTGTTAGTCTTGCTCAGAAGTTGCTCGGAGTATGTGTGTGCTTGTGAGCGTGTGTGAGTCTCTGAAATAGTTGTTTTCTTCTTGGTTCTGAAGTTTCTAGGGTTGAATTTTTCTGAGATACAGTGTGGGGGTGGGCAGCACCCCATGCTATTTTATTACCTTGACAAAACAAACTTCTTACTTTTAATTGTAAGGAAAAAAAATTATCTGCAGATAATTTTTTACTTCTCATTATCTTAACTATAAAGTAGTGGTTAACTAAGAAAATTATTTGATTTACAGCAATCTGCCTATGGCAGGAAATTCTAACCTGGATTCTGTATCTGTTGTACAGATCCCTGAAGTTAGATAAATTTTGAGTGAACATTTTTTGGGTGGTAGGGGGATTCATAAGTTGAATCATAACTCAGGGGCCTATATTACCCTATTGTAAATTGTATGATTTATGAATTATATCTCAAAGCTGTTACGAAAAAATCTCTTCATGAAATACAACATTCTTTTTTTAATATAAATTTAAATTCTAAATAGAGACTAGAATAGAAAATAATGGTGTAGGATACCATCCTTTTTTCTAATATAATATCTTTTCCCTAAAAATAGCTGGTATGGGTGAGATAATGTCTACTTTTTTTTTTTTTTTAATCAAGGTTATTGTCCTTATTCTCAGGATCATCAGTCCATGACCTTTTAACTTCCTAAGATACCGTTTTACAGCTTAAATGCCAGCACTGACAAGTCAAATGCTGAACTTGATTATAATGAAAGATTTAGTGTTGATATGATTTACATTTTCTTATCACAACTTACTGTATCTGTTTAAATGTTCACTTTTGAACTATTTTATAGTCAAGAAGTCCATGTATTTATGTTTCTTGAATTTTAATTACTTCGAATGAGTATACCTTTTACTTCAAATAGGAAACCTATCATTCACTAACTTTTATGCTTTACTTTTCAATATGATAGAAGTGTGACTTGTGTTTTACTGTGATGCTGTGTAACTGGTGCGTTCCAACCTTTCAGCTTGCCTAGGGTAGTTAAAAGACGAGTGAATGCTCTCAAAAATCTTCAAGTTAAATGTGCACAGATAGAAGCCAAATTCTATGAGGAAGTTCATGATCTTGAAAGAAAGTATGCTGTTCTCTATCAGCCTCTATTTGATAAGGTAATGCTTTCTACTGTTTTATTTTCTTTATCTAAAATTTGAGATTATAATAAAGCTTTGGAAACAAAAACAAACTCGCAGGTGGTTTAGTCTTTAGACCTCTCAGCAAAATGGTTATTAGAGGTAATTGGGAAAACTGTCAATAGCAATTCAAGTTGTGGTATGCATTCATTAAATCTATACACATCTTTAATGAGGAACAACTAGTTTCTGGTTTGGATGTTAGTGTTTTTATGCAAGCTTTTTTTATCTTAATCATTTTAGCGATTTGAGATCATTAATGCAATTTATGAACCTACGGAAGAAGAATGTGAATGGAAACCAGATGAGGAGGATGAAATTTCGGTTGGTACCAACTTTATAATTTAGTGTATTTTTATACCTTGGAAATATTTTATTGTAAGATTCATGGTGAGTTAACTATAATCAGAACAGATGAGCCACTGTTAGCCCTGGTACCATCTGTACCCAAATTCATTTTTCCCTTACATTTTTTAGTATTTAAATTTTATAGATTATGTGAACTTTTCCTTTGAACTTGATGATGACCTGCAAAGGATTGTTCTTGTTTTTCACATGATGAAATGGAGGCTTCTAATGACTTGCCTACAATTAATAAATGGCAGGGTTGTGACACAAATACTGTGTTCTGTTACATGACTCTCTTTACCCAGCATTGCTATTTTAATGTTGGTTGATAAGGAGAACATAATGTGTTTTTTTTCCTCTTTAAATTTTTTATTGTTATGTTAATCACCATACATGACATCATTAGTTTTTGATGTAGTGTTCCATGATTCATTGTGCATAATACCCAGTGCTCCACGCAGAACGTGCCCTCTTTAATACCCATCACCAGGCTAACCCAGAGAACATAATGTTTTGATCAAGAACACCAAGGGGTAAGGAATTGGGCAGGGTTTATATTTAATATTTTTTTTCCTGAAGTTTTAAAATGTTTTCCTCTAAAACTTTCCCTGTAGTTCATAGGTTCTCTCTTTGGAGAGGTATGGTAGTAGCAATATGTACAGAAGTACAGTTTGGTATGCGCATAACAGCAGTGTTTACACATTGGACTAGAACTTCATTGATTGAAAGTTGCAATTGGTGATTGAGGATTTGTTGGTTTCTGTACTTCACTGCTGGGTGTAAGTTAAGGGGATGGGTAAGGTTTTATCAAGTGGTCTGATTTAGGAATTCAGTAACATAATGCTGTCATTTATCAAGGAGGAGCTGAAAGAAAAAGCCAAGATTGAAGATGAGAAAAAGGATGAAGAAAAAGAAGACCCCAAGGGAATTCCTGAATTCTGGTTGACTGTTTTTAAGAACGTTGACTTGCTCAGTGATATGGTTCAGGTAATTTTACTCATAAAAACATCAGTTTACCTTAAAGGGTAAAAACCTTTGAAATTTAAATGGCTGGGATGACTAGTCTCCATCATTGACCTCTATAGAATGATTGCTGTCTTTTGAAACCTGTTACCTGTAGAAGGAAAATTGCATCTTTGATTAATAAATTCTAATTCATTTTCAAAAATTAGATAATGAAATGGCCCTTTGACAGTTTATCATTGAGCAGTGTTTTGTCGTAGTCTTATGTCTTCTGTATTTAAAGTGCTTGGTATTAGAGATTGGAGGGAGGAAACTTAAAATTTCATTTCTCTTACCCAAAAAGACCTTTTCAGTCTGAAACAAATATTCCAGGGGACATTTGCATTTTAAAAGAATAACATAAAGATCTTTAACTCTTAAAGTTGTCACTTTTTCTGGGAATCCAATACAGATGTCACTTTCTCCGGGAAACTTTTTGTGTCCTAATCAGAAGCATTTCTTGAGCCACTACTATGTGCATTATAGTACTTGTTGCCTTATAGTGTGATTGTTGAAAGTTAAAGTCAAGAAAAAGAAATCTCAAAACAATGACTGCTTATTGCATTTCTACTTTGGTAAAGTAGGAAAGGACCTAGCAGAACGAAAGGAAGAAGCAGCAGCAGCTGGGAAAGGAAATGTTTTTAAAGCAGACATGCCTGAGTTAGACTTCATTTTATATTCTTCAGCTCATTCAGTCTGATGATGATGTAATTCTCTGTTAAGTCACTTTTTTTCTACCATTGCCAGTAGAAATAAGTAGACCTTATAAGTAAACTAGCTTTAGTATAAGCCATTATCTGGAGAATAATAGGTCTTATGGTTCATAAGTGTTACATAAAGCCTCACTATAAATGTCTCAGCTAAATGTTTATTGTCCAGTAACAGCACACTGATCCTAAAATGCCATGTTAGATACTCATTTTCATATTTTCTTAATTTGCAGGAACATGATGAACCTATTTTGAAGCACTTGAAAGATATTAAAGTGAAGTTCTCAGATGCTGGCCAGCCCATGGTAAAAGAACTTTGAAATATTTTTAGTTCTGTAACATTAGATGTTTATAGGTAGATACATGGAACTTTCTAAAAAGAGGTGATATTCTAAGCCTAGAGATGGGTGAGAAAGAAGTTAAAATTCATACTTGGTACTCTTTAATTGTTGGTAGGCAATAAATGTTTGGATGTTGGTAATTGTGATATAGAATTTATTCCTTTTCCTCCCTCTGAACATAAAACTTTTTGAAATGTAGTAAGTCCTTGATAAAAATAGATAAAAAATAATAGCACCCTAAATACTTACTCTGTCTTAAAAGACATGTGTCTGGGGATTACATAAAACAGAAGATGTTAGAGGGCCCCTTCTTCCCCATGATGAAAGGTCAGCTACTAGCTTCTTCCAAAAACCATCAGTATTTGAAGTATGGGCAAAGCTACTATATAGACTCTTCTATCGTGTGTAGTAAAGTTCCTCTGTCAAATTCGGGTTAGAAGATGATTTAAAGTCCTCTTTGTGAGGATGGAAGGAGGAAAGAGTACTTGGTCAGTTTATTCAGTTGTTCTAACCAATTTTATAAACATGTTACTAAATAGAAATTGTAAGCTGAGCTAAGTTTTATTCAGTTTTATTTTGTCTTGTTTTGCCTTTTTAAACATAATTTGGGGTTTATCTGACCCTTTCCCAGAATAGGAAAGGCATTATCACACCTAGAAGTTTATGTGTTTATAAAAATCAACAGATTGAATTTTACCTATTAAAGCATTAATATATGTGATGTAGGAATTTCATTAGTGTTTATTTTTTTTATTTTTTTTTTTAAGAGTTTTGTCTTAGAATTTCACTTTGAACCCAATGAATATTTCACAAATGAAGTGTTGACAAAGACATATAGGATGAGGTCAGAACCGGATGATTCTGATCCCTTTTCTTTTGATGGACCAGAAATTATGGGTTGTACAGGGTGAGTTTAATTTTACTACTTTCACAGAATATTCTTTTTTGTTCTACTTGTGATTTGTGGTATTTGGTATTTCCTAGTGTGTACTTGATACATAGTTTATCTCTAAACATTTCAGGTAAGTGTTTTGTTAGATGAGCGCACCTATTTTCCTGGAATTCTCCTTGGCTTATAGTATTACATTTCTTCAAAGGAGAACACACTTAAATTTATTTATATTGTGAATTTGTGCTAATTGTCAATGTATTTATAGAAAAATGTTTAGAAATAAAATTTTCTCTTTATATTGCTATCGAAAGCATGTGAGCCATTTTTTCCCTCTAAAATTTGTAATTACAAAGTAATATTTGGGGCACTTGGGTGGCTCAGTTAAGCTTCCGACTCTTGGTTTAGGCTCAGGTCATGATCTCACGGTTGTGAGATGGAACTCCGTGTCCCAGCCCAGAGTCTGCTTGAGACTTTTCCCTTCTGCGGCTCCCCCTGCTCACAGGCATGTGCTCTTGGTTCTTCTCTCTCTGGCTCACTCTGTAGAAAATTAAATCTTTTTAAAAAATACAGTACTTAATTAGATAAATCTTCCCTCTTACTGCAATTAAGCATAGTATGATAATTGTGATAGATTCTTCCTTTTGTTTTGCAAGGTGCCAGATAGATTGGAAAAAAGGAAAGAATGTCACTTTGAAAACCATTAAGAAGAAACAGAAACACAAGGGACGTGGGACAGTTCGTACTGTGACCAAAACAGTTTCCAACGACTCTTTCTTTAATTTTTTTGCCCCTCCTGAAGGTAAGTAGTGTTTTCGTTTGGGTATTAATGGTTGTTTTATTATAAGCTTTCTTTAATTTCTTACTCATTTGAATTTCTTTTCTCCATTTTGCAGTTCCTGAAAGTGGAGATCTGGTAAGTTAAATTGTTATTTATTTGTTGAATTGTTCACTATGACATTAAAGAACTGGTTCTCAGAAGTGGGGAGTTGGATAGCTGCTACTCGAATTTTGTTCTGAGGCTTGCAATGCACGGAGAAGACCTTTATGCATCTGAAGTTATTTCATTCAGAATGCCTATAGTGCTTCCCTTGAGAAATGCTGAGAGGCTAAAGGCTTTTCTTTTGAGGCTTGGAAGTATTGTGGGGATTCAGGTTCTTAAGATGATAGTTTTCTTACTGAAACTAGTATGTTTTAAATATATCATTTGTACTACTTATTTACTCAAACTCCTAACCACATTTTGGTTAGAACTCTCTGTATTTGTTATTCCAGTGGAAACATGGTTTCATATTGTGGCCATGTGTTATGTGACCATATAAGCCAAGAGCTGCAATGGTGCCTGTGCACAGCCTGGAATGCTGTGCAGGCAGGATGTAAGCTATGTAGGTTTTGAATCTGCTCTTCTGTTGGCCAGATTTTTTAACTTTAACTCCGATTGTTTAGTAGTTTTATACATACGGAATTAGAATTTATGTTTATTTTGAACACTTTTGAATTGGAGTAGTTTTGGCTAAGGCTAAGACCAGATCTGTAAAAGGCAAGTATTTCTGCCTGTAAAGAGTGGTAAGTGGCTTGCGTCAAAACGTTGTTTGTGGGACAAAAAAAGAGACTGTATAGCAGCACCTGAATTTTAGGTAGAACTACTTAAGAACATTGTGGTAGAGTTTCATGCTATTTTCATGTCAGTAAGTGGGTTGGGAGTTTGTGTTGAAGTGATTTTTTTTTAAATTCTATTGTCAAATATTTATGGTAACAAAACAGTCTTGAGTAGTTATAGTTAGAACACCTCCACCTGTGATTACAAGTCTTTCCCTCAAAGTCCACTGCCCCCTTTTGTGTTTTTTTTGGCTGTTTATTATAGTGGATTATGTTGATGAATCAAAATAAATACCCATGGAATGTTTACTCATTGTTTGGTATCATGAAACTTAAATGGGATTATTTGAATTTTGAATAATGTCAGCACCATTTCAGCGTTGTGCTGTCATTAAATAGAGATCCTAGATCGACTTAGTATTAAGTAGGATTCTATCTCATTTGGCATTATGTACAAAAAACTGCTTCTGTACTGTCTTTAAGGAAATGTGAGTGATCCTCCATGTTCTTTCATTATGTGCTGTATGCCTAATATTTAAGTCCTGAGATTCTTTTTTAGTATTGTTCCATTTGGTGTTTTCAATAATGAATATTTATAAGGAAAATTAAAGTCATGTAACAAAGTTGCTTTTATATTTTAAGTAAAAAAACTAAGCAATAACCAGTTCTGATTTTTATTTTCCCAAATTTCTCTGAGTATGTACACTGACTTGGTAACTTTCTTTTTATTAAACCTAAGGTATATATCAGTGACTGTTTAATCACACACATAAGCTAATTTTAAAATGACAGAAAGTTAAAAGTGAAGTTGAATGTTGTTTCATAGAGTTTAAACCCAAGAGTCTTGCATGTGCCTAATTAAGTAACAGTTATTAAGTTTTGTGCCTTTTTTTTCTTCTTAAAAAAAACAAAACAAAACAGGATGATGATGCTGAAGCTATCCTTGCTGCAGACTTTGAAATTGGTCACTTTCTACGTGAGCGTATAATCCCAAGATCAGTGTTATACTTTACTGGAGAAGCTATCGAAGATGATGATGATGATGTGAGTGAATCTGAAACCTGCAGTGAAATCATTTGGTGAGGGTATGGTGGTCAGCTGGTGAGCAGTTAAACGAACAGATGTAATTTTTTAAAAAACAGAATAATTCAAAGGTTAATTACTCATGTTCTATAGACAACTTTCCTGAACTGTTTTAAATATGTCCTCTTAGGATCTTTGGTAGCTTTTATTTTCCTGCTAATAGGAGACTGCTCTGAATTAGTGCAACTTTACTGTGTTTGGTCAGTGTTGTAGATGTGTTATGCTCTTGTTTTTGACCAAACAAAACATGTCTAAGATATTTTTTACTACTTTTAAAAATACTAGGAAGCATAGAATATTTATCCAAAGGAATATTAAGCAACAATTAAGTAAAACTAGGCTGCCCTCAAATATTTTGGCTATCTTAATTGCTAAATGTCAGTCATTCAAATAGATTTAGGGCCTTTTTGTGCTGTGTGTTTGCATAAGTACAGGCAAGTAATATTTATAGTAATAGTTGTATGATCACACGCACAATTGTACTGTATTCTTTATTTTAACTTCTAAAATTGTCAGATTTAGATAACGGCCCTGAATTGAGTGATTCTTGCAGCCATTTAATTTATAATTGCCTTAAGGAAAGTATTTTCCTCTTTTTAGTTATTAGTGGAGACAAGATGGCTGTAACTAATGCTATTCTCAAATGTTTGTTAGCTTCATTCAAACTTCATCCTTTTTTCCCTTTTTAGTATGATGAAGAAGGTGAAGAAGCAGATGAGGTAATGTTTACCAAATGAGCAAATAATTCTCTGTTTAACACATTGAGAAGCAAATTGAGTGACTTATGTATTCCTTTGCTATAATCATTATTCTGTGATACGGGATATAAGCCTTTTGGAAAAAAATACGGTTTTAGAATTCTACAGCCAAACAATGTATGTATGAGGTTTCAATAAATAAATTGCAAAACTCAGAACATTTTTTTTATTTCAAATAATTCTGTTCTGCTGCAGGGTTATCAGCTCTTTGAAGAAGTCAAAAGCTGCAGTAAACTTTTTCAACGTTGGCTGCAGTAAATCTTTTCAATAAAAGCTCTCTGGATGTCTCAAGTTGTGTTGGGAAATTTTTCATATTAGAAGCTTTCAATTAAATTGCATTGTCACCATACTCTGTAATCATGAAAATCTTTTGACCCATAGAGTAACTTGTATTAAAATTTCTCCGTACGTTATGAGCCATTTCTTCCTACTGTGTACCTACTTCATGGATGCATTTTGAACTTTAATATAGGAAGGGGAAGAAGAAGGAGATGAGGAAAATGATCCAGACTATGACTCAAAGGTGAGCAAAATTAGTGCTACTTTCTATTAAATTTAAGGCAGGTTAAATAAGAGTTGATGTTTCTTAATATAAAGTTTATTTTTGTCCACTAAACTCTTTAATAAATCCTATTGCCTGGAGATGAATGTATAGTCCACTTGAATCCCCACTGGCATTTCAACAGTACATGAAATTTCAATGCACATTTCCTAAGAAGTTTTATTTTTGGTTCTGACTTTGTATTTTTCTTAGTTTCAGGCTAAATAAACCCTAGGATTCTATTTTAGTGTACATTATCTTGGGCTTTTTTTTTTTTTTTAAGATTTTATTATTTGAGAGGGAGAGCAGCACGAGGTAGGGAGGTGGAGGTGGTGCAGAGGGAGAGGGAGAAGCGTGCTCCCAACTGAGCAGAGAGCCTGATGCCTGGCTTTAACCCTGGACCATGACCTGAGCCCAAGGCAGACCCTTAACCGACTGAGCCACCCAGGCGCCCTGGGCTTTTTTTTTTTTTAGTTTTTTTGGAAGCATTTTATATTTCAAAGATTCATGAGAGAGAGAGGAGGCAGGTGGAGTGGGGGAGGGGCGGGGGAAAGGGAGAGAGAGTGAGCAAGCAGGGAATCCTCAAGCAGATTCCCTGACCTAGACGGCCTGAGGGGGAGGGGGGCGGGGTGGGGCGGAACTCTGGCAGGCCCCCTTAGAAGTATTTGAAATTACTTAACTGCTTGTGTTCTTAGGTTGTCCCTCCAGAGGATAGTTTTATAAACAAAGGCCAGTTTTTAAATAATCTGATTGCAGGAGTGCTTGGGAATAGGGAAGCAGCAGTACTGTTTGTTAGGTTCTCCCAACCACCTCTGTTCTTTGAGGCTCCTGATCTGTTGTTCTTGGGTATTTGTCATATCAGGGTTAGTAAAGCCCTTTATCTCTCCGAAAATACATAGTACATTATTAGGATTCATTTGAAACTTTTGGTTTCTGTTAAATGCATTCGTTCATTTGCTAAATACTGTAAAAGATCCGGAAGATACTTTAGTGGGCAGGTAAGAGAGGGGTAGTTAAAAATCAAATTAATTGTTCTAAAGGGTATGAATTAGTATGTTTCAATAATTGTAATTGATATATAAAAAGGCAAAAATAATTGGTAATATGACTAACATAAATTGCTTGGTTATTTTGGTTGAGTGTGTTATTTTATGGAGTTCATTCCCCAATGTAGAATTTGGGCCTTATTTTAGCATTTTTGTGACTTGCTAATATTTTAATAAATAATTTGTCATCCTCGCTATACCATTTCTTTAATTTGGCAAAAATTTTGGTAGAACATTGAGATAATATATGATAAGTACTATTGAAAATTAACTGAAGCAGGTAGAAAAAGATAGATTGACTTGTTGTTTTCCTTTAACAGAAGGATCAAAACCCAGCAGAGTGCAAGCAGCAGTGAAGCAGGATGTATGTGGCCTTGAGGATAACCTGCACTGTAATAGCCTAAACACAACTATTATTTACTTACAGCCTTATGTTTTTGTATTTTCTTGGTAGACTCAGTAATTTTTTTTAAAGGAAAGGAACTGATAATTTTAAAGACCAATTTGTTCTACTTATCATTTCAACTCTAGTTTTTCTGCCAGGTCTATTGATTGCACAAATTCTTTCATGCATGTTCATTCATCACTACATGGTTTGGTTCTTCTGGAGTAATTTTTATCATGTAACAAAGATTTTAGATTACAGCTATGAAAATGAACAGAACTGTTAAACTTTTTTTTTTTTGCTTTGCCAATTTTTTTCCTGAAGAACCAAAGTATTTTTTTTTCAGCTGGTAGTTGAATTGGGTTTACGTTTGCTTGCACTAGCTGTGCCTTTCATTACTTTGCTGTAGAAATGCCGTGACTTAGACTGAGACAATTCCTCATTTAAAAAACAAAAACAAAAAAAACTTGTTGAGACAAATATATGGTTAAGAATTTCCAGTAAGACCACAACTGATAACTTAGATTATTAATGGACTTTTGTATTTTAGGTGACGTAGTTAGAAACCTAGTAAGGAAACCATAGTAAGGAAAACTAACGCATAGTGTGGTTATTGGTTATTGTAGGGAAGTGAATAAAACCTATTTTCAGAAGTTAAGCCTCATTATTTTAACTGTACTTTTAAATATAACTTCCATTAACTAAGCATCTTTTCTTTATGGTAGGGTCTACCTTCTGCTTCCCTGGAAAGGATGAATTTACATCATTTGACAAGCCTGTTTCAAGTTTTTTTGTTATTGTTTGTTTGTTTTGTTTTTCCAGCTTAAAATAAAAATGTCAAATATAATTTTAGTTCTCACAAGATAATGTCTTAATTTTCTACTAATTCAGGTAGTAGCAGAGGCCTAGCTTGAATTAAGCATTGTACCCAGTTTACCATATTATGGAAGTGAAGTGTGTCAACTTTGGGAGAGGTACTACATCTGCTAATTAAGAAAATATAAAAAAGAAAGACAAAATCTTAAATGATGTAATGTTTTTTTAAAAGAGTAAAAGGTTAAAATTTTATTTCCTTTGATTAGAGCTAGAAAGAAGGCCCCAAGCTTCTATGGTTAATTCTGATTCTTACTGCTTTTAAAGTATGAATATGTCATTTACCCATGCTTCTGTTTACTATGTATTAAAATGGGTAGTACTGTTTACCTAACTACCTCACAGATCTGTTAAGGCATATTAAGTTAGATTTTATGAAATGTTTCTCGATCTCATTAAAAGCTCAAAAATTGGACCTATTTGTACTACAAGTATGATATTCAGCATTTTATTCATACCAGGGTTTGATAATTCAACTGGAAAACAGGTTCAAGTACCTCTGTTCTGGATGTGGTCAGGCAACATTCTTGCAGATCTTTGTGTGGCTCCTATCTTAATAGAAGCTGCTAGAACAGCAACTCTTTGAAAAGGTCCAAGGATTGTTTTTAGGTATTTTAGTTATGACCATATTGTAGTAAAATACTACAGAGATCATGGGACTAACGTAGGAAGAAGACCATTTTTAGTTGGGGGGAAATGCCATTAAATTTGAGTCTGTAGAGCCACATTTAAAATACCTCAGGCTAATTACTGTTAATTTTTTGTGATGAGCTTAAAAGCTTTGATAGTGAGGGTGGACTAAATGGATTATAATTAGAGGATGGCCTAGAGTTCCTGCTCTTAATAAAATTACATTGTTTGTTTTTAGAAGTGATAGAGCTTCCTTTTTGAAAATTTAGTATTTAAAGATCTTGGAATGTGAACACATCTTGTTAATTGTGTAATACTATTCATTCCTCTTCTGAGATTTTAATTAACTACTGGAAATCCTTAACCAGTTGCAGTAGTGTGTAGGAAAAAAAATGCCATGAAAACACTTTGTTTTTCCTCTTTATTTTGAAAATGCTTTTCGTTGCTTTGATTAGACATTCTTTGCTGATTTTTGTTTTTGTACCCATAGCTCATTCGATCACAGCCTTTTCTGAACTTAAAAAAATTTAAAGCTAGAATCCCATTTTTAATGAACTTAAGTAGCAGAACCACTATTTTTTTTTTCATTCCTTTAGGTAATAGCTATTGCCAAAGTGAAGGGGCAGATACTATTTCATCTTGTTATATAAAGGGATGTGGTTTGCAGAGGAATTGTTTTCTTAATAAATTTGGCATTGCAAGGGATATCAGTGTTCATCTATGCCATCTCTCCAGTTCCAAAATGGTTCTATTCCATTTTAGAAATTTGAAATATGTAATTTGAAATCCTTAATAAAATTTGCGTTTAATTTTATAAAATGTACTGGTGATATTTTGGGTGTTTTTTTAAAAATGTGAATATATTTCTATATACTTTTTTTTGAAGAGTAGAGATGTTTAGAGTAGGCTATTCTGTGCTTAGGCCAGGATGGCCTGTAAATTTGTATAATTTTAAAAGGAACCTCCCAAGCCCTGCTAAATGGAGTTTGTTACTGGAAGACTAGAAAGGTTTTTACTCTGAGTTAACTATAGACATTTTTGAGACACTTTGAATTTTGTCTTTACATTTTCAGTTTATAGTTTCCCCTAACTCAGGCACAGATTACCAAGAAGTTCTATTTTTTCTCTCTAGAAATGGCAGAATCTCATATAATCAGCCCTATATAATACTTCAAAAATTTTTTTTCTGTCATTTTATGGTCATTCAAATATGGTAAGTAAACAGAACAGTAGTTTCATAAATCAGTTTTTTTAGTTTAACACAGATGTCCGAAAGTTTATGTAATTTTTCAGAATTCTTTTATCTAGTTGACTGAAGTAGTATTAATATTTCTGTGACATAAAAATGTGTGGGACTGGCTTACAGAGTAATAACTTAAGAAAAATGGGATTCTACCTCTTGTTTCCTTTTTAGCTCATATAATAAAAACAAACCTGAAAGGGAGACATTAGCTTTGATAGAAATATTTTCATTATAATGTGAATAGGTTAATGATACTGATTGGTATATAATAAGGCCCCTAAGATAACTGAATTAATTAATCATATTACTGCTGTTTGTAAGACAGTATGAATTTGTGGGTTTATCTGAGTTGTAGGCCATTACCATTATTAAAAGTAAAAATAAAACTTTAAATTATTGTTTGTGAAAACCTTATCGTACAATGCAGAAATATTAAACTAATATTCAGATATTCTTTGAATGCTTGGTTTCAGGGCTTGGTTTAGAATTTGAGTCCATTAAGGGTTAGTGTTACAAAAATTTTAGTCTTTATATTTTTTGACTAAGTTAAGCCAAATGTTATTTTAAATGTACAGAATAAAGGTAGTTTAGAAGTATATGTTCTTAAAAGGAACCTTAGGAAAGAGAAATCCTATGCTACTTTAGGGTTTTTTTTTTTTTATCTTCTGCACTGTATATACTTGGTAATTGTGAACTGGATTTTGTTTTGAAAATATGTGTTCATAATTTAGGTAATTTGCTACTTAAAGCACTAAGTCTAATAGCTGAAAAGTAAATGTAAATGATAATGGTGAAATTAACTAACTTATAGATGTACAATGGTGATTTTGTATACTGGTTTAAAAATCCAGGTATCAGAATATAACTTGGATTAAAAAACCAAGTTCTTAGGGATCACTTATGTGACTTCTGAGAAATGGAAACATCTTTGTTGGAGTGTGAAATTACTTAAAGGATGAGTATCCATAAGAAATTTTTAATTGATGTATTAATTATATTTTCAAAAAATACAATATACTTTGTATCTTGTGTTTCTTCCGTTTGACCTCATTATGTACTTTTAGGTTTTTCAGTTAAAATTAAGGCATTGACTATCAAGTGTAAAATAGATGAGAAATGGAGCATAACAATTTAGAAATAATAAATTGCCAGCAGGACATAAGTCATTAATCCAGTTGCTTAATTTTCATATTGGAAATTGACAGTTTGTAGCTTTTGTAGATCTCTTAATTACTTGTTTTGAGTTTTTTTATTTTGAAACTCAGGAGAAAATGTTGCTTAAGATAAAAGTAGTTTTTAGTTTTTGTGTGATTTAAACTTAAAAACCAAGAAGGAACTTGGGGATGAGTGATCAAACGTGCCAGAAGTTGACAAACCTCATATCAAGAGTTAACGCTATTGATAGTCATAATTTTGATATTCATAATGAGGTTAGGCAGTTGTGGCTCTGATAAATTTTTCATGAATTGAAGTATTTTCTACCAGAAGACTCAAAACTTACATGACAGCTTTTAGCTGGGATTTCAAGGGTGAGTAGGAATTTGTGTAGTGAAGGATGGATCCTTTGAGCAGAGAACAGTTCAGGTGAAGGTACTGGAGGAGACACACTGAAAGTGCTGAAGTAGGACAATCTGGGGCACATTCAAGGTGTTGAAAGAATGGATGGAGATAGAAGAGGCCAAGCCATGGAAGTCCTTTTAAAGGGTTTAAAACACTAAAAATCACCTGTTGAGAGTATTTCAAGTGAGGACCCTTCCATGAAGGCAATTTTTAAACTAAGACATAGTGTAGCTCTGATTCTGAAGATACGGTTACTGATTATGCTACATAGCCCTATATTCTTATGCATCCATATACACATTGTTTCTAAACTATTTGACAAAGTTGCAGGCATCATACCCTTTTACTCTCTGCTGTTTTTTTCTCATTATGAAGACGTTCTCACAATCACAGTACAAGTAATGTTGAATGTGCAGTCAAATTTGTTTTGACCAGTGAAAATAGATTAAAAACAATACAGAGTGAATGCTTCAAAGTTAATCCAACACAGGATTTTTTTCTTAGCCTTCCTCCAGTCCGTATTTGTAACTACCTTCATCAAATAGGTGGACTCAGGAATGAGAATTGTGGGTGAGGTTGCTCTATAGGAATAAAAAACCATGAATAAAAAAAGCCATATAGCCCCTAAACAAGTGACGAATTATCATTTTTTAAATAAATGTGGGAATAAAATAGTTAAAATTGGGTGGTAGAGGTAGAATTGTTAAATACAGGCTTTGGGGTTCATCTATCATGTTCATTGTTTTGTGAAGATTGTGGTGAGCACTAATGAGAACACAATGCTTCTAGTACTTAGAACCTCATATAAATAATGAGCATTTAGTAAATGTGCTTCCGTAACATAAGAAAATCTAGAACTTGTAGTTGGAATCACATTTTAAATTGATTTTGGCAGTTAATTTTAGAAAACTAGTTGGGGTTTTGTTGTGTTTCTAAAGGCAAAATGGCTGTTGGCTAAGAGGTGCCCTACTTGGTGTACAAAAGAGCAGACAAGACTGGATGAGAAATATAAACGTATTTCATTTTGAAAGTTTTTTTATTTAAAATTAAAATAGAAAATAATTTGTTCTCTAAAGTCAGCTAGTTTTAAAAAGATCTCTACTTATTTTTTATACATGTTTTCATATGCTAATTTTTGGCCTTGGCTTTCATACAGAAATAATCTAGAGTAAAATTAAGTCTGAAGTATTTGGATATTGATGCTCCAGAACACCCAAGTTGTCACTATTCAGCCCATCTTCTCCATCCCTAACATTTACCTGGAGCTCTGGACATTGTGACAGGTAACCTAGAGGCAGACAATGAGATAGGTGTCTGTTTTGAAAGAAGATGTTATTTTAGATTTGGATTAGGCTAGTTGATGTAAGTTTTAAAACTAGAAGCTGAATCTGATCTCTTTGCTGTTAGTTGGCTTGGTGACTGGGTGTACAACCTTTAGAGCAGCTTCGGTATCAACAACCCAGCCTGTCTAACTTGCATTTGCACTGTTCCAACTCTGCTTGGCTGCCTTTTCTTTCACCTTTTTCCTGCCACTAGTCTTCTGTGCATGGCTTACTTGCAACATAGTCTCTTTTTCTTTGATTTAATACGTATTCTGATTCTTCAGTTCTGAACTGGCTCTACCAGTTGAAGAGGTGGTTTAGGGATGCATGCTTGCTGTTGGATTTCCTAACTTAACAGTACTGGGATGGCAGGCGTACAGCAGACTTTGTATGTGTAGATCAGTTAGGATATATCTGGACTCTATCCGTATTACCAAACCATTCTTATGGGTCTTGTAACAAGATAAACGATGGATTCTCGTTGGTTCAAGATAGTCTAAGGTCCTTTGTAGTTGTCAAATCCTACATACTGGTTGGCTTATATTGAGGAAATGGTAAAACAATGCTTGGTTTTTGTATATTCTGTAAATTCACTGGTTCTATGAGATCATGGAAAGTATCAATAGTTGCAGTTACCTAGTACTGGATAACAAAACCACTCTCAAAATTTAAGACATTGACAAGATTATTTTGTTGACTCTGCTTGGTTATAGTTCATTCCTGCTGTACTGAGCATCGTTAGGGGCAGTGTTTGGAAGACAGGGGCTGGATTCATCTGAAGCCTTTTCATGCACAGGTGGTTGATGTTGGATGAGATCTCAGCTGGGATGTAGCCAGATCTCTACTTAGATACTGCCTTATAGTAGTGTAGCTGGGTTCCAAGAGGTAAAAGTTGAATCCTTTTTATGACCTAATCTGGGAAGTCCTCACTTACTCTATTGGTTATAGTCAGTCACAAACCCACCCAGGTTTAATTACAGAAGGGGACTACATCTTCCTGGAGGAATAATAAGATTTTGGATGAGAGGAACTGAAATCTTACAATGGCCGCAATTTTTTTATTTTTATGAAAACAGTTGGCTACAAGAGTTTTTCAAAATGACCAGAAACATAGTTTAAATTATATATTGTATGCCTGTTATTGGAGAAAGAATGTTTTACTCTATCATATTAGAATCTTTTATCATTTGACTCTTCTGGACAATTGAGATTCCTAAACATACATAATTAGCTCATTCTTAATCCTAAAAATCTCAAGATTGATTAGTAAAGTAACCTTAAATGGTAAGTATAAGGTGACCATTAAGTATAGATTGATTTTCATTTTTTTTAAAGATTTTATTTCTTTGTCAGAGCGCGCGAGAGCACATACAGGGGGAGCAGCAGGCAGAGGGAGAAGCAGGCTCCCAGGCGAGCAGGGAGCCCGATGCGGGGCTTGATCCCAGGACCCTGGGAGCATGACCTGAGCCGAAGGCAGCCACTTAACTGAGCCACTCAGGCGTCCCAGTATAGATTTAGTTTTAAAGGTTAGGTATAATATATTGTGAGGAGTTCAGAGAAAAACATTGCTCTACTGTTTCTATTTTAAACTAGGTGGGACTTTGCTTTTATAGCATTATAGATCTTGATTATTTTTGAAAGAGCCAAATGTGTACCCATTTAAGGTAGTATAAATAATGCTTTGGGGGTGCCTGGGTGGCTCAGTTGGTTAAGTGACTGCCTTCGGCTCAGGTCATGATCCCGGAGCCCTGGGATCGAATCCCACATCGGGCTCCCGGCTCAGCGGGGAGTCTGCTTCTCCCTCTGACCCTCTCCCCTCTCATGCTGTTTCTCTCTTCTCTCTCTCAAATAAATAAAGTCTTTAAAAAAAAATAATGCTTTACTTAATCTTTATACCGAGGATGGTAATTACTCTCTTTATACATAAAGATAGAAGTTGAATAACTAACACATCCCTAGCATTGGTCTCTGTTGGAGCCAGTGTGGTGTGCACTTGTTTGGTCTTTGCGTATGCTCGTACCCACTCTAAGAGAAGTATTGACTGGCTTCTTGGTGATACTCCTGTGTGCACTAGTGGTTAAATAGGCACCTTCATTAAGCTAGGGATTTCAGAATATCAAATATTTTAAAGTACATAAGAGTTTATCTAGATCAATTTTAAACAGCCTTCAGATAGGCTGCCCCGTGCCCCACACCTGTTTTGCATGCACATGTTGGCTGAACAACAAACCAAATGCAATGTGGGTTAAAAGGAGTTTTCTTCTATGTGTAAATTAGACTCAGGCTCGTTTGGGAGCTTCATAGTTCTCAAAAGAGGCTTTTGCTTTGCTGCCCATGGCATATGGCTTCCATCTTTTCTTTCTTTCTTTTTTTTAATTGCTTTATGGGCTGAAGTGGCTGCTGCAGCTCCTGCCCATCGTGTCTGGGCTTTTAGGCAGCAGTGGGACTGAAGGAGGCAAAAAGACTGTTGGCATCCAGTCCTCTTGAAAGAAGAGCCTGTGATTCCTGGTTACAGCACCAAATGGAGACTGGTAAATAGGGTAGACCTGGACATCGAGAGCTGAAGCTGAGTTTGGTAGGAGTTGGGAGGAGGGAGGTTATGATGACTGCCACATTGGTCACATATACTGAGGATCTTCAGGTTTAGAAAAAGATTGTTTGATCAAGGATATCCTGGAACGTAAGAGGCAAATAACTACATTTCAGAAATAGGTAAACAGGCCCCAGTAAGGTTTAGGAATATAGCCCAAAGACTTATTGCGAACTGACCAGAGTCCTTCATCTGAGGCTTTTCAGTTGATCGTGCATGATGCTTTCCTTGGAAACAGGGTACACAGATGAGTTTGAGACAGTGACTGAAATAAAAGTGTAAATGGGATCTCATTGGGAATAACAACTGCTGAATATTCTAGTTTCTGACTTATTAAGAGATGGTCATTGTTACTTGATTTACTTAAGTAGTCTGTAGTTAGGAGTTGTGTGGCAAATTTGTTCCCTTTAATGTGAGATTTGATTTTCTTAGTAAGTTTACTGGCAATGTGGAAACTTGCCATAAAAAGATTTCCTGGGTTCTATTCTTGGTAAGAGCATCTCCACCTTTTGGGGCATGGCTACCCCACAGAGTTCTTTCATTTTGTCCCTTTCAGTCTTCTGTCTCACATCCATTATCCTGTCAGTCCTGTCCTCTGTGACACAACCTCTGCCCTCCAGTTCTTGGCCTACAGCCTGAATTCCTCTTGTAAAGTAACCTTGCCATCTGCAACACTCAGTCAAGTTTATCATACCATCTGTTTTCCTTCATCCTTGTATTTTTGGAAAGCATTACACCGCTTCTCCTTTCCTCTAATGCCTAACAAAGGCCTTTGCTCATTTGCTGAATGTTTTTTTTTTTAAACGAGTAATAATCAAATTGAATAGTCTGTAGTCTCTCAGACTATGTGTTGTGTATAGAAGACTGAAAAAGGGTAGTCGTCCTTGCAACCTAGTCTCCTAAATGAAGAGAGTTGCCCAAGTGGCTATCAGATATTTGAGTTGTGAACAACCACAGCATTTACCTAGTTTGAGAAGTGCACTTAGGAAAGGATATTAGGTGCTCATGGGCTCTTTAGTGGGGGGTGGAGGGTGTTATTCAGCTAGGGCAGTGCTCAAATTTAAAACAGGTTCACCGGTGCTCCCACTGTCGGTCACTGGAGTACCTGATGCTTCTCTGCTACTGCCCCAAAGGCTTCCAGAGTATCAGTACTTTCGAGTAGTAGCAATTTTGTGAGACTCTTTACAACACCCATGCAAGTTTATCATACCCTCTTAACCTGCCTTCATTGGGCTACTTTCTTCTGCTTAAATGTGTCGCCTACATTCTGAATTTAGGACAAAAAAGAACTGGACCCCAGCTTCGTTTCATCCACTCATTTTCATTTGTCACTTCAACGCTACTGTTACCTTAATGCTCCTGAAGTCAGTTAACTTGCTGGACATTTTCAGTGTCTTCAACCTGTTCTCTCTATTTTGAATAATATATTTTCAACCAGAACTAACATTTAAACTCCTTCAGTGTAAGTGCTGTCAGCACCATCACCAACCTCTAGCATGATCCACTGTGCTACTAAGTACAATGATAAAAACATTCATCTAAGATGTTAACTAAGGAGTTGGAATGTTCTATACAGTAAGAGGTAATTAAGTTTTCTATCGTTCTAGGAGTAAAACTGGCAGTAGTGTAACATGGAATGGTATAGATTCAAGTGGTTAGCCTATTAGAAGAGTAGATGAGAGAAAAAACCTGAGTTAGGCTATTGGCAGAAAAGACAGAGATGTAGCTGATTGGCAGCTACAAGTGGGTTGTAATTGTTTTAACCCATGAATAGAGACTAGAGAGCAGCAACAGCCTATACTAGTCTGACTTGTTCTAAGCTGTGTTATACAAACTGATCACTAGGAGGCATCGCTTCATCAACTAGTGCGGTGAAAAAGGCAGCTAGGCAGATGAACCTAAGAAGTCTGGATAGTTCTGTATCTAATGAGTTAGTATTTAACCTTTTCAACCAGGCATTGTGGAGATGAGAGTCTTCATAAAGTACTTCTGCTGAATAGTATTTTAAAATGAACTGAATGGCTAAAAAGTCTAAATTGCCTCGTGAATGTGGACCTTTGTGTGCTCGTGAGAGTGACCAAACATTGTCAAAGATCACTGGGGTTTTAGCTGTTTTTTGAAATATACTTGAACCTTGCTGTATCCCAGTCTTTAATAACACATTGCTGTGAGCATCTTCTGTGTATTGCAGATTAGGAAGTTCATAGATTTTTAAGTCTTATAATCAAGTTATAAATGAAAGTTAAACAGTTTTTAATAAATTACCAACCTCTTTTAAGTCAAATGTCTTTAGGCCAGTATTGATTAGTGGACTTTTTAAACAAGTATTTGGCTATTTGCCAAGTAGGAGAAACTGCTGTCAACTGTTCCATTATTGTTTCTCCATTCTTTTGATTACTCTTATCTTAAAAACCAATAGGATGATAGTTGGTATAAGTACCTCTCATAATATTAGATTGCATGTTGCTCAGAAAAGTTTATAGGACTTATTTTAGATAGCCTCTGTAGGATATAGCATTTAAGATCTAGAGAGAGGCCTAGCATGTGTAGTATTCCTAAAAAATTATACCAAATACATATTGGTATGGCAAGTTTGGGGAGTTTTTTCATAAAGTCCCTTACATTTTGAAAGTTTTCGAAAGGATGCATTGTGAAAAATCTGTCAAAAGCCTTTGAACACATTTTCTTTTTATGACAGTGAGGCTTCTGATTGAGTTTAAGTTTCAACTGATTAAACATATATTGAGTTCCTACTATGTGCCAAGAATTATACAAAGTGATTGGGACACGTCAAAATAATGGTCCTTGCCCTCCCTCTTGAAGCGGAAGTGAAATTACTCCATGAATATCTTCACCAGTATGTGTTCTCGTCTGGCATGTTAATATTATTTCTTAAAACGCGGTAGCCTTTGTTTTATTCTTTGTCAACAAGAAGTTGGATGTAAATTGGGGAGTCTCTGGCATTTTCCTAAAAATGAGACTGGATGAGACCAACAAGAGGAGACCTGAAGACAGCTCTCTGGGGCATTCTAATACTAAAAGATGGGGGGAAGAGGAGGAACCTATAGAGGATACTGAGAGTGACTGGGGAGGTAGAAGGAAAATTAAGAGCTATGTCCTTGAAGCCAAGTGAAGAACTGCTTCCAAGAGGGGAAGCTAATCAACTGTCAGATGCTGCTGATACACAGTGTGATGTAGACAGCTGTAATAATGCAATTCGAATCCGCCTTTTCAAACTGGTTTACCAAAGCAGTGATTTCAATTTTGAAACTTTAGTAACTTGTGACATTTTGTAGGGTTTCATTATATCTACAGCTAAAGGTTTGTGGTATTTTGGGCAAAACAGTTACTTTTTTGTGAAATTTTTTCATGGTCTTTTTAAAACATGGCCAACATGGCCATTTTTGTGAATTGGATGTGACTGTTGAAAGAGCAAAGTTGTCACTGAACTACAAGATTCCTACATACCTGATATCTCTAATAATCGATGCACTGTGGTCAGGGAAGGCATATTGTAGAGTGACTTCTGAGCTGCTCACAAAGTCATTAAATCATTGAAATATCTAGGTGGAAATCGGGTGGTAAGGTATCTAGTTATAAAATAAGTGCTGGTTTTTGAAATTTGGAAATTGTGCTGGTTTTCAGACATTTTGAATTAATTTAGAATGCATCTGCTGCATCTTGATTAACTGCAGAAGGTTAGGTAACACTGAACATATTTTCTCTTAAGATAATGGCTTGCACTTCCAAGATTACATCTTAGTTTTTTACCCAGTCAAGTTTGTATTGTGTCATTTTTCCACATGAAATGTCTTTCTCAACTACACGTGCCCTCAGAGAGTGAGTTGCACACTATCCACATAAGCTGAAGAATGGCATTCTGTTAAAAGATGAACAGCTGGTCATGTAGAAATTCTCTGGAATGCTCACTTGTCCCACGAAGACAGCAAAAGAACTGAGATGTTAGGTGCAGGGTTTGTCACTGGTATATGGAATTGTTCATTTTTTAAAACAATCTTACTAGAAATTTTTATGTGATTTTAATAATTGCCTTTCTCCATAGAAAACTGCTAATCCATTAACAATGTTTTTTAATTTTTTTTTAAACATTTTACTTATTTGACAGAGTCACAGCGAGAGAGGGAACACAAGCAGGGGCAGTGGGAGAGGGAGAAGCAGACTTCCTGCTAAGCGGGGAGCCCGATGCGGGGCTCGATCCCAGGACCCTGGGATCATGACCTGAGCCGAAGGCAGACGCTTAACGACTGAGCCACCCAGGTGCCCCAATCCATTAACAATTTGAAGGCTCTCAGAGCCTACCAAGTGCAGTTCAGATTCAGGACTGTGCTGGAATGGTCCCATTTGCTAAGACATTGTTTCTTATACTAAGATTCAGGACCCTCCTGTGTTTAAAAGTTCTGTGTTTTCAATTACCCTGGAGTTAAGTTCGAATTTTTCAGCATGACACAAAAAGGATTTGACTTGCTCCCCAAGCTCCTCGCTCATTTCTTTGCTTGTTGAATTCTTTGTTTCAGCCAAAGTAAACTAGCAGATGAGCGAAGTCCTCCCTCCTTTCTTGGGCACAAGAAGCAGTCTTTCCTCTTCCTTCGGCCAACTCTGGTTTATTTCTTCGTGTGTTTCTTCGTATTCTCGGGGTCGGTACACAGTCGGGGCTCTCTAATGGATGAATTTCCCCGCCAACAGGTTTGGTTTCAGTTTGTGCTTTTGATTCTGCCTTGCTTCCCAGAATATCTACAGAATTTTTTTTTAAGATTTTATTTATTTATTTGAGAGAGAGAGTGAGAGAGCACGAGAGGGAAGAGGGTCAGAGGGAGAAGCAGACTCCCCGCTGAGCAGGGAGCCTGATGTGGGACTCGATCCTGGGACTCCAGGATCATGACCTGAGCCGAAGGCAGTCGCTTAACCAACTGAGCCACCCAGGCGCCCCTACAGAATTTTTTAAGATGCGAGAGTAGTAGGAGGGAACTAGGGGCGAGCACAGCATTACCTTCCCCAGGTCACAGATGAATGAGATTACAAAACCGATCTGGCCCGTTAGGCGTTTCCAAAGAGAGAGACCCGCGGAGGCCATTCGGCTGTTTGGAGGGCTAAGCTGTGCCTTAAAGTGTGAGGTCTCGCTGGACATTCCCGGGACCTGTAGCTGCAGTTGAGTTACTGTTGAGAGATGTTGCAGCCTGTGCGGATGGGTCAAGAAGGAATCTAGAGAGCCTGTGTCTTGGGTGAAGATATGCTAGTGCCAGAGCTCCGGGGTCGAGAAAGGGAAGGTGAGACGTCCTCTGAAGTGGGTCACCCTTCTCTACTGGCCCTTCCAAACGGGACAGACGGCAGCCCTATTGCCTTGACTTAACAATCGCCCTCTCTGCTCCAAGAAGAGCTAATGACTGGAAGCAAACATGAGTGTAGACACCGTGTCCTCTCGGCTTTTGTGCCCTCAGATGTTTACATAGGGTCTCGGAGCACATCGCGAATCCCCGGGGCCGCTTCTCGAGGGCAGCGAGACAGCTTGGCATTCCAGGCACTGCCTGGTAGCCGTACCCACCCTCGCAGCCCCCGTCCTCATTTAATGCTGGTAGAGAGCCTGCCGGCCGGGGATAGGCGGGACAGGATGGCCTCTCGGCGCCCTCTGGGCGTCGGCATTTGTCGCCGGGCAGCTGGGGCGCCCTCGGCAGTCGCCCCAGACGGAGGAGAGGAGTTTCCGGGGCTCGGGTCCCTGCAGCCTGCGCCGGGAAGGAGCGCGGAAGCGAGTGGGCGGTGAGAGGCGGAGCGAGGGATGCGGGGGGCGTGGACGCGGCGGGCTTTGGAGAGGCCCCAAGTTAATGAGGCGTGCGCCGGCGGCAGAGCGCCTTTCCGAGCTGGGCTTTCCCCCGCGGTGCGGGCGCCAGGAGCCGCCTTTTCCGCTGGGTGTCACTCGGGGGTGGGGGGGATGGCCCATTCAAAAGCGCCGCGAGGGGGCCCGGCCAGTGGCCTTCAGTGAGCGCTCGCAAGAGGACGGCAGAGGCCCGGAGGCTCGCAGCTCCGGGACCTTGTGGCGCATCAGGACGCGGCTGCCCGCTTGCCCGGATCCCGAGCCGCCGCCACCACCGCCGCCGCTCTGCTTCCTGCGTGTTAGCCTTCTCTGCGCGCTCCGGGCGGGCGGCCGCGGGAGCCGCTGGGGCGAGGACGGCGCGCGGCTGCTGCTGCTGCCCCCGGCCCGGGCGGCTGGAAGTGGAGACGCCGAGCCGAGCGGCGCCCCTCCCTATGCCGGGAGGATGTTGGAGAGCAGTGGCTGCAAAGCGCTGAAGGAGGGTGTGTTGGAGAAGCGCAGCGACGGGTTGCTGCAGCTCTGGAAGAAAAAGTGCTGCATCCTCACTGAGGAGGGGCTGCTGCTTATCCCGCCCAAGCAGCTGCAACACCAGCAGCAGCAGCAGCAACAGCCTGGGCAGGGGCCGGCCGAACCGTCCCAACCGGGAGGGCCCGCGGTGGCCAGCCTCGAGCCGCCGGTCAAGCTCAAGGAATTACACTTTTCCAACATGAAGACCGTGGACTGCGTGGAGCGCAAGGGCAAGTATATGTACTTCACTGTGGTGATGGCCGAGGGCAAGGAGATCGACTTTCGGTGCCCGCAGGACCAGGGCTGGAACGCCGAGATCACGCTGCAGATGGTGCAGTACAAGAATCGTCAGGCTATCCTGGCGGTCAAGTCCACACGTCAGAAGCAGCAGCACCTGGTCCAGCAGCAGCCCCCGCAGCCGCAGCTTCAACCCCAACCCCAGCCTCAACCCCAGCCCCAGTCACAGTCTCAGCCGCAGACCCATGCCAAGCCCCAGCCCCAGCCCCAGCCCCAGCAGCTCCACCCGTATCCGCACCCGCACCCGCACCCACACCCACACCCACACCAACTACCGCACTCGCACCAACAGCCGCTCTCGCAGCCGCACGGGCACAGGCTTCTCCGCAGCACCTCCAACTCTGCCTGAAGGGGGCAGCACCCGGGCCAGACAAGGTAAGGTCCCGACAACTCGGGCTACCAAGAGCCTTTCCAAGGAGATCTCGCGGGCTGTTGGGAGGAGTAGGAAGCCTAATTCATGGGTGTGGTGCTTGGAGGGGAAAATGAGAAGTCACTACAAGTTTCTGGAGATGTAGAAAGAAGGGAAGCAAGCCGGAGGAGCTAGGAGAGGCCGGACAGAGAGGGGAAGGATGGAGGAACTGGATTTAGGCTGGGCAGCCTCGCGGACGGCCTCCCGCGCACCCTGGCCCGCGCGGGTCCGGTGGTGCGCTTCCCAGCGACGCTGCTGGCTCTGTCCGTGTCACCAGAGCCGCTCGAGTGTCGGACACTCGAGGGAGCGACCCCTGTGTCTTTCTGAGCGCGCTTTGTCCGCCGGACTGGCCTAAGAGAGCTGGGTTTTGGAGGATTCTGAGCCAATGACTTAATTTCCTGTCATTTCTTTCCAGGTTTTGAGGACTTGAGGAAGTGGGACGAGCACCTTTCTATTGTCTTCACTTGAATCGAAAACAAAAGTCTCCCCGCCCCGCACCAGATCAAGTAGTTTGGACATCACCCTACTGATAACTTGAGATTCCTCTTAGTTTTCCGCATACTCTTCATCACAATGCAGGAAACGGTTTCAGTCCAGAAGGCTTTATTTATGAACCTTTGAAAGGATCTTCCAGTGTGGTGGACCTTCTAGGAGCAATGATGTACTGTAATTTTATTTTAATGTATTTTGATTTATGATTATTTATTAGTTTTTTAAAAAATGCTTGTTTTAAGACATTTCTGAATGTAGGCCATTTTCCAAAAAAGAAACTTTATTTTCAAAAACCTATTCCCTAGTAAATTCTAATCTTGGAAAAGAAAAAAAAAAGTAGAAGGGTGGTGGAGGGGAAAACATTAAGAATTCATTCATTATTCCTAGGGCATTTTCAGAAGGTCTGACACTTTCATTGTTATGCCAGGTGGTTGAAATTAAACTCTGTGATATTACTTCTTTTTTTTGAGATTTTTTTTCTTAGACATATTTTCTGTAGAATAGAAGTTTAAAAAGCTAAATGTTCAGAATTGTATAACTATGAAAATCTAATTGCTTTTCTAAAAGGAAATTCGTAGTAATGATGTCTAATTCCAAATATTTAATACATAACCCAACTGATGGCAGGATGAACATACCATAAATATATGGTAGGGCTGGTGTAATGCAGGAAAAGCCTTGCTTATAACATCCGTTTGAAGAGACTAATAAGGAGATTTCTATGATTTCTGAGTATGAATGCACTAGGCGTTTCAAAAAACACAGTGGGGGGAAAAGAGAAAACCATTCAGTTTGTTTGAGAGAACATTTGTGCTCTTATTCACACTAGAGATTACCCTTCTCTAGCTTTGCACACTCTACTTGAACCACATTTTCTGACCCTTTTACTGTATTCTAGAAATATACTCTAGAATCTCATAGTTTAAAATACAGTTTGTAAATATTTTGAAGGACTAGGAGTCATAGCTTTTTTGTATTTGTACTGAAAATAATGTTGATGAGAGAAACCAACTGTTTTGCTTTTTATTGCTCTGTGAGAAATTTGAGGGTTCTATGTTTTCCAGTTAGGTTAACTAAACTCAGAAATTGAAAAAGGAAGGACTGGATAAACACTGGATTTTCAGTGAGAAAACAACCCAGTCTTGTTTTAACGTCTACTTGTTCAGGAGTCTGAGGGGCGGGGTGGAGGGGGGAGCATGTGCTTTTAAAAGGTGGAACAAACCGTCTTCTGTGTCAAATCAAAAGGATGATCAAAATCCACAAGGGCAGATGCTACTTAAGCTTAAAAAGAGCCATAGTTGATAACAAATCCTCTTGGGGCTGAAAATCACTTCCTATCTGCATGGCTTTACTGACGATCTCTGTTTTCCATTCTCTTTCCCACAAAGTCTTTGATAGTATTTTTCCAGCATCCAAATGGGAATGGTCAGTATTAGGCTATTGCTAAGTTAGGTAGTACAGAAACGAAAGTAGAATTTAACGCTAGAGATGTCTTTATTCTCCTTCCACCTGGGAAGGAGTTTAGATCTAATTACTTTTTAGTGCAATACTTAAATGACGAAATTTTGAGACCACAACTCTAATCTGCAAAGTTGTGGGGAAAAACAAAAACTCAGGCAAATGGCAAGAAAAACTTAAGGGACTCCCACTTCCAGTGGCTAAGTCACAGCTATGAAAATATGCTGCAAAGGTCAGAAGCATATATATACACACACACATATATGTATATATGATGGGCAGTTCCGACAGCAAAGCTGAGGAGTTCTGAAGTGTGGTTTGGCCTCTCTTGAGACTACTGCTGAGCTTTTTAGATAATGTCTCATTGTATTGTTTTAATATATGCAGATCATATAACCCCTGATTAAACTATAGTTTTTCAAGTTTTTGTGCTATAAAAGTAAAGTCCATACCAAGTATTTTTTTTTAAAGATTTTATTTATTTATTTGACAGAGAGAGAGACAGCGAGAGAGGGAACACAAGCAGGGGGAGTGGGAGAGGGGGAAGCAGGCTTCCTGCGGAGCAGGGACCCCCGATGTGGGGCTCAATCCCAGGACCCCGAGATCATGACCGAAGGCAGACCCTTAACGACTGAGCCACCCAGGCGCCCATACCAAATATTTTTAAAATGAAGATTCACGTGGGCTTTTAAAAGGTATTTGTATGTTGTTAGCTGACATATAGGCTAGGTAGTGTTGTTCAAAAAAATATGCCCAGGCTCCCTCCTGGCTGCTGGAAATTTTTTTCCTGCCCCCACCCCCCCATGGCTGTGGTTGTTATTGTGGTTTACATTGAGTTGACCCTCTTAGTGGCTCTCTAGTCTGAACCCCTCTTAGCATTTACCTGTGAAATCTCAGAAATTAGAAAGGAGAGAAATAGGATGTTTTTTGTTGTTTGACACTTTGAAATGATTATGGCTGAATCATTTTTTTCAGAACAACAACAACAACAAAAAACAGGCTTACCAAAACTCAACAAAACAAAGTATAAATGCAAATCACTTAATGTGTCAGTGCCCAAATTCTACCATATTCTGTAAGAAAATGATACAAACCACCTAAGGTGTTTTGAGGCCTGACAAATCATGGAAAAAGGTAAAAATGATTCTTTCAGTCCAAGAAAAGTAAAAAGGAAAGGACAGGTTCAATAGAAAATGCACCCCTTAAATAAACACAATGTAAAGAGTTGGAAAAGGAATGGAAGAAGACGTGAAAAGCAATGTCCCCATCTGGAAACTGAACTTTTGTCCTTGAACTTGTGTTGACACCAAGCCTTGGACACAGTGAGCTCAGTCACTATTTGTTGGGACAAATGAATGAAAGAAGAAAAAATATGTAGCTCCCAGTATCCAGGAGGTGGTTTCTCTTGCCTCACACATGCTTCCTTCACTGGCTTTCATGTTGTTCCGGAGAACAAGTACCACTGGGCAGGCTAAGCCTCATGACGAAGCTCCTTAGACAGACTCTTAGCAGAAATGCACATGGATCTGTGTGTGCCCTACAGGGAGTGCTGAGGTCAGAGAGTAAATGGCTATAAAGGGCCCTTTCAAAGTGATCATTTCTGTCATAGAGGAAGCTGGGATTCTCTCATCATGTAGAAATCAGCCCGACTTTATAATTTCACTTCATGTGTTTTTTCCAGTGGAGGTAAAACAAAAACCAAAAAGCAACTCATTGCTTAAAGGAGCTCCCTTCCCATGTAAACACTGCGAGGAAGGCTTGCTTTGACTCTTTCCTGCCCTCATACACCAACACTCGGTTTCTCTTAAGGCCCCTCACTTTAAATCTGACACTACAGGAGTTTGTTGCCAGTGTGTGAGTTCAAGCACATTGCATGTTTTCTGTCCCCAGAGAAAGTGACTTGGTTTTCGTTGGGCTCCAGTCATTTGCAGTGTCCTGGGCAGGGGCAGGCTGAAGAGAGGTTCTGAGACCTGAGTGAGACGGGAACAGTCCCATGGAGCTCAGAGCTTTGTAGGTGAAAATGGGCCTCGGAGTATTCCTTCTTCTCTTTTGTAAATGTCAAGCTAATTTGCTTTTGCTTTACCAATAAACTGCCCTCAGCCGCAGCCTGAAATTTAAACTTGGGAATTATAGAGCTTGACATTGAGTATATCATTCTTTCAAGAGAAATATGCATGTTTACCTAAAGCAACCTAAGATGTATTAATTGTGGAATTCTGTTGAATGGGTTTTAAAGATCTGTTTTCTAAATTCTTGACACAATTTGAAGGGTGACTTTTTGATCTGCAGTGTTGAACAGCCAATCTAGATTTACAGAAGATTGGATGACAAAGGGGTCTGTGACTTTGTTGGCAGGACATTTGCCAAATGGAGGATAGAATCCAACAGGGTTTTCCTGGCAGGGCACGATTGTCCAGTGAAGGCAGCAGAAGGACTCTGGAAGCATCTGCATAAAAGCTGGTGAGACCTACGGCAACCTGCTTTGAAGTGACCTGTCGGTGATCAGTTAGGCATTGGGGAAGGTTTAATAATAGGTGGTCCTTCTGGATCACTGTATTTATTTTGAGAAGAAAGATAAAACTATTGTCCATTACATTCCACTGTCAGTCTTATGCTTAGTTTTAGAATATGCAAATGTCGGCTTCTGAAAACCAAGCATCACCAGGTACCAAATGCTTTAGAAAATGTCACATTTGTGAACTTAATAGTGTGGTCATAATTTGTGTAAATATGTCTCAAATGATTTTGGAGAGATGTGATTTATTTTTCATATTTTCAAAATGCATTCCATTTCAAATAAAGTATCCATTGTGATGACCAACCTGTGCCCCTTTTGGAGGCCTTGTTCACCTGGCATGTACAATATGTGTTCCAGTGGGAGAAAGGTTCTAAGGGGCTTGGCTGTTATAAAGGCCATGGCCATTCTGAGAAGAAAAGGACCATTTTTGAGGTTGGGAATTTTTTTAAAAGACTTATTTATTTATTTATTTATTTTGGAGGGGGTGTTTGGGGCGTGGGGCAGAGGGAGAGAGAAAATCTCAAGCAGACCCTGAGCTGGTCGTGGAGCCCCATGCGGGGCTTGATCTCACAACCCTAAGATCACAACCTGAGCCAAAATCAAGAGTCGGGTGCTTAACCAACTGAGCCATCCAGGTGCCCCAGCTGGGAATTTTTAATATAGAAATTCACTAAGATCTTTTGGTGAAATAATTAGCTTTCAGATTGCTAATGAATTTGAGTTGAATTTTCCATAGCACCCCAGAGGATGAGAGATGGTCCCTAGTGATTAGCTTGAAGGCAGTTCCCTCTGAGTTCTGACAGATTGGAGTTCTCAGTCTCTTGAGAACATAAAGCCTCGACTCTGAGAGAATCATTCTTCAAACAGGTTATCTGTAAAGCTTCCTGTTTTGTGTTGAGAGCAGAAGAGAGACTTGATTCTTTAAAGGAAAATAATATAACTTTACTCTTACAATCTCCACTGGCATCTAAAAGACATTACATCTCAAAAGACTTTCAAATGGGGAATTTGAAGGCAATTTTTTTTTTTTATCCTTTAGCATAGTCTTACAGTGATAGCTTTATTACTCTGCCGTTTCTTTGTTTTTTAAAGAAGAAATGAAAAACGAGAAGAAAAGTTACTGCCATTGCAAGGGGATGTCAGGGATACCATGTGAAAAGGGGTAAAGCCGGGTTGGAAGGACTTCAGAGTCCTAGTGCATAGGTTCAAACCTGGGTTCCATCACTTACCAGATAGGTAGATCTTGCATGTCTTAACCTTTTAGAAACTCAATTTCCTTCTCTGTTAAATTGTTAACAAAAATTCCTACCTTCGGGTTATTGAGAAGATTTATTAGGTTAGCACACATCAAGGTGCTTAGAAGCTCCCTGCATACAGCAGATAAACTGGCTTGGGAATCATTATAGCCATATGAATGTATAATATATGACATTGTTAAAGCTATGAATTGTATTTTCTGAGAACTCAGCACTTCTTTTAAAGGGTAAGACCAATTTGATGGTAACATCCTTGTATTTAACTTCGAAAAAGAAAAACAATCATTATTCATAGTGCTCCTGTTTTCCTTTGCTTATTACTTTCCAATTCTGGTCCACATGCTTATATATTTTAAGCGAGTTACAATTAAACAATAAACATATTAATAAACAATAAAAATACTCTTACATGTATCTGTAGAGGCAATCACCCAGATTGCCACTTCAGGGCAGAGAGGACATTTGGTCCCCAGGTAGGAGAATGTTGGTGGCTGTTGTGCTCTCAGAGAGCCCTTTCCCTGGAATTGTCCTCAGCCTTGTCTCAGGGAGAGCCACCTTGCTCTAGGATGCGCTCCTCCTTGGGGATAGCCCACGTCTGGTGATTGGTCTGTGGAGAGAGGAGAGCTGTTGTATCCATCAGGACAGGTGTAAGGGGCATCCAGAGCTCCCCACAGAATTGTTGAGGCCTGTCCCAACAGTGAATTTGCACTGCAGTTTAGTTCCCCCTCTGGCCAATCCTGTTTCCCTTGTTTCCTCACAGGTAAGGTTCCCAGGAACCCTGACCCTCCTCCTCACTTCCCACCCAAACCTCTTGCAATCAAATCTGAGAGTCTCAGAACCTATTTCTCAAGTAATCCTATGACTATGTCTGTGAATGAACACCTATATAGAAAGAATGTATAAATATACATATTTATACATCTGTATGTACACACATACGATATTTATAAATATTTATTTCTACCACTATGTTTCTGTAGGAAGGTTGGTGATATTGGACACAGTATATAGTATAATGGTTAAGCCTATGCTTTAGAGTAGAAGCTCTCAACCTGGAGCAATTTTGTTCCCCAGGAGACATTTGACAATGTTTGGAGACACTTTTGGTTTTCACAACTGGTGGTAGAGGTCAGGGATCAATATCCTACAATGCTCAGGACAGACAGATCTTCACAACAAAGAATTATTTAGTCCAAAATGTTAATAGTGCCAAAGTTGAGAAACCATGCTTTAGAGCCAGATAATCTCGTTCTTGTTCCCTGAGTTCCCTTGGGAAAGTGATGTATTTTAACTTCAGTTTTCATGTGTAAAATGCAGACAATACTAGTGCCTGTGTCATGGAGTTGTGAAACCAAAAGTAGGTAGTTTACATAAAGGGCTGTCACTGTTCCTGTCACAAAGTACCCATTCAATACATGGTAGCTATCATCCTAATTATTACTATTTAAAGTCATATGGCAACATCATATCCCATTGTTTTGATATATTATTTCATTGATTTTCCTATTGTCATCCAGTGAGTTTCTGTTTTTATGCTATTGTCAATGCTGCTTCAATAAATATACTCACGTATTCCTCATATTGAGAAGAGCAGGGACTTGGATTCTAGTTCTGACTCTGCTTAGTCTTGTGACATTAGGCAGCTCATTTAATCTCTCTGAGCCTTAAGTCTCCTCATTTGTAAGCGGGAATAGTAGCCCGGCTCTTGAGGCGATGCTATGGACACACTATGAAGTGGCAATGAAATCTCCATGAGTTTAAGTCCCAGAGCTACCACTTAACTACTTTATACTCACAACAAAGCACTATGGGAATGAAAACATTGTTACTATCTGGGTACTATTTTAAGAGGGATTAGATATTATATCTATATATCTATTATACCTAGAGATATCGTATGTATATATAATACACATATGTGTATTCCAATCCAAGCAATCTGGATTTAAGAAGTAGAAGATTATTGCAACTAAAAAAAATAACATCAAGTAATTCTGGCCTTTTTTTAAAATAGAATTTAAGCCAAATTTATATTTATATTAAAGTGGAAAGAATCATGTGAACATAATATTACAACTGTCCAGAATTACCAACAGAGGAAAAGCTGAGGCATGAACTCACTGGCCATCTGAAGCTATTGAACAAGGCGTTCTTACTTGCTTTGCTTCTTTTTCAAAGACTTTGTTGGAAACTCTCACCATCCAGATAGAAAGGCAAGTAAATATCATGGTGTGAGAGTTCTAGAGCCCCGGCCTTGATTGCCTACAGAGTGAGTCCGGTTATCAAAGATGGCACAGGTGGGGGCCAGAGGACTTTGGAGATTTAGACAACGATGTGGGTGGAATGCAGCTGTAGGCAGGTCTCCTTGGTCTGAGGGTTGTTTGGCATCTGACTTTAATTTGAAGAGATTGTTAGCACCTGAGGACAGAGCTGTCCGGTTTGTTACCTGATAGGTCACAATTAACTGCTCTGAGGTAGGGTAGATGTGGGCATGGCTACTTCCCTGCCCGGGCATTCACCTGAAGCATCTGATGTTTTGTTAGACTCCGGAAATGAAGACTTGAAAAAATCGTCCATGTGGTTATGTTGCCTATTCTCAAACCCTGCCAGAGTCATTTATAATGGAGTGAGCAAACACGAACTGCCGTCCTGTAGGACCAGACATTCTGATGAATGAGTATTCGACTGTTGTGCAGAAAGAAACAGGAAATGACTCTTGAGGAGTCTCAACGTTTTAATTATGTCATTGTCCTCCGCTGGCTCTCTCCCGATGCTGATAGTTCACACAGGTCGGTTATTTTGCAATTATTTTGAACTCTGCTGGAGCAAATTCTACCAAGTAGTGCAGCTAACCCCATCAGGGCTGACTCATCACCTCAAAAGCGCAGAGCAGCTTTGTGACTCATCACAGTCAAAGAAGCCAAACTTGTAATAATTTTATTCCTTTCTGGTTTTTCGCTGTTGTAGAAATGCCCATTTCTACAAAACCTGGCTGCAGTTTGTAAACACACACTTTAATGATCCTTCTAAGTAACTCCCAATACATGTACGTGTGTGTGTGTGTGTGTGTGTGTGTGTGTGGGTCTTCACTTTTCCTGCTAGTAACTTTCATGGCTAATGAAGGCGGGTTGGTCAGTTTTTTGTTGCAGAACGTGACATCTGAAGGGTTTGAAACAGCACTGGGCAGAGCTGGCTCCCTCAGAACGTTAAGCATTCTGCTTTGAGGGTCAGCCCCACCTTGCCTAAACTCCTATTACAAAGCAGTGGTTTGTGGTGGTGCCAGGGCCCTTTGCAATTTCCTGTTGTTTTGTTTCAACACCACCACAGGAGGGAATGGCTAGATCTCAGTGGGAGGATAATTCAATAACTTTATCCTTAGTCCCTGACAACAAAGGAGACTCTTTTTTTTAAAGATTTTAGTTATTTATTTGAGAGAGAGAGAATGAGAGACAGAGAGCATGAGAGGGAGGAGGGTCAGAGGGAGAAGCAGACTCCCCGCTGAGCAGAGAGCCTGATGCGGGACTCGATCCTAGGACTCCAGGATCATGACCTGAGCTGAAGGCAGTCGCTTAACCAACTGAGCCACCCAGGTGCCCAACAAAGGAGACTCTTAAGGTAGATGTCAGTCTATGAGTTGTGTTTGCAGGTGTGGGGGTGAATCTGATCCTTCCACAATGCACAGGCCCACTATTCAATAATTGTAATTATTGCCAGAAGTTCTAATTAAGTCCCAATGCCTGTAAAAAGTGCCAGGTAGCTACTGGAAGACCTGAGCTGCATGACTTTCTCAACAGCTAGTGGACCCTTCTTTGTATTTGCCTTCTATAAAATGGTAGTCAATAATGCCTCTCTTCTTCTTGCATAAATCGTGAGTTTGAGACCAAAGCTGAAAATGGAATTTTAGGAGTTTAGACAAAGTCTCCTTCATCCTTCCCCTTTTTGCAGAGGAAGAAAATGAAGCTGGGGTGGGGGAGGCAATGACCTGCCCATGGGCACACAGCCAGTTGAAGCTGATGACCAGATTAGAACCTGAATCCAGCTTTCCTGATTCTTAATTGATGCTTTTCCCACTGTGCCACCATTTTGTGAGGTATGGAAGATAATTTACCTCAATTCAAGATGTTGTTGTTCTTGCAGATAACCACTTGAAGAATTCAGACATCACAGCTTTCCCCCCATAAGTATACATTTTCATTTAAATTATATAAACCATCTTAAGGAGTTTATAGATATTGAAAATAAACCATTTATTTTAATTAAATTCCAATTCCACAAGTTTAGAAAGTGAGTTATGTCTTAGACCCTTCAAATATAATCCGTGTGTGTGGGTTAACAGAAACGTTAAGCAAGAGGAAAATTCATGAAAGAAAGCAGATATATATTTTGCAAAGGACGTATTTTATAATATGGTGGTTGGGATATATATATATTTAATTTATTGAAAATCATTTATTTAGAAATTGGATTAAAAAGATGTGGGAATTTGTTTTATCATATGACTTCCAAAATATTCACAGAATGTTTCCAGTGTTACTAGTCACCCTTGAGGTCTTGAAATTATCTCTGAAGCTGAGAATTTTGAAGTGATTTGAATGTTTATATAGTTACTTGAGGAGGAAGCTGACTGGCTTTTCTAGCCTCTCTGTGTAGGTGTCAGGAGAACTGCTCCCTGAAAAAAGTTTGTGGAAGGACATGGGCTTCCATGAAATCCTAGTAGGTGGGATGGTAAAACTTGTTGCTGCCCTTTTAGGAAACTAGGTGAATGTAACCCACACGGCCACAAATTCAATCATAAGTAATAGTTTATGACCTACCTAGGACATTAAATGCCCAAACTGGACAACCTGGAGATTTCATGAGAGGAGAGGGGAGAAAGAAGAAGAGGGATCTTGAATGAGTACATGTGCTCCAGCATCCAGTGAACAGGTTTTTGATTCAAAATTATGTATGCGCTCCGGGTGACGCCATTTTTTCCTCTTACATAAAATGACCTTTTACGGGGCTTCATTCATAGCACTTGGCTCCCTCCCGGAGTCACAGTGCTTGTCATAAGGCAGCGGGCTGCCTGCTTGTCCTTCTGCAGTGATGACTGGACGGGCTTGATAGCAAGGACGCTGACAGCCTTTCTCTGATGGCAGATTGTCAGCATTCTTGACCCGGGCACTTCAAGAGCCTGGGAAAACACTTTGATTTCAATGTGACTTTAAAAAACAAGATCCAGTTGAACCGAGTGACTGTGTAACGTAGGTCCACAGAGCAGTTTTTGTAGGATTAGCTGGCCCTCGGGGCCCCTAAACAAATTCATGACGGTGTCGGTGTCATAATCAGGGGATCCTCTTATTTGTATGCATTTAACTTGACATAGAAAATCAATATTCTTACTTCAAAGTTATTGCATTGAGATTAACATGCGGAGCAGGGACAAGAGACAAAGAATGTGTGCGAATTAGAAATATGGGACGAGTCGGGTGTGAAACAGAAGGGTGTGTGAGTTGTTAAGGGTGGACGCAGGCAGGCCCGGGGAGTGAAGAGCTCTTGCAAGAGAATGGAGGGCCAACGAATATATTTTTTGAAAGACTTCCTCAATTCATACTTTCCTTAAGTACCAAAGAATATTTCCCTTTTTCTCGGGATGTAAAGTTCCTATGGACCTTTAAGTGTTTGATTTGTTTCTAACAAGGGATTATGAACATCATTTTTTAAAAACTTTTTCAAAAGAAGTCTTATTTATTTAGTTTTGAGAGAGAGAGAGAGAGGGAGCCCAAGCAGGGGGAGTGCGAGAGGGAGAAGCAGGCTTCCCGCGGAGCCAGGACCCTGGGATCATGACGTGAGCCGAAGGCAGACGCTTAACCGACTGAGCCACCCAACCGCCCTGAACATCATTTAAAAAAAAAAATAGAGATTATTTTGGAGGAAAAGAGAAATGAAGAATTAAGATTTCTTCTCTCTTTTGAAAACTGTTTCTCCTCTAAATGAGAAGAAAAGGGAAGTAAATGCAGAATAAAGGGGAACTTCTGTGAGTTTTCTATAGGCTCAAATCTTTTCAGAAACAGTTTCTGTAATTAGGCTTGAGTTTGAAAAGCTGACATTAGACTAGACTGCAGGAAGGGGTGAAGGCAGTCCTGTCTCTCCCACTGATACCAGCTGTTGATTCAGACAAGATACAGAAAGTGCTTCACCCAGTGCCAAGTTCATAGTAAGTGCTCAACAAGGAATAGCAACAATAGTAACAATGAGACTGTTGAATGTGGGCAGATCTTTTTGGGGTCTGGCGGGCAGACTTGCCAAGATTTTTTGCACGCTTTTTTTTTTTTTTTTGTAAATAAAGATAATGTTAACAGCATACCTTAACAAAACTGGTTGCTAATTCACATATAAATAAGACACCTGTTTTAAAACAAGAATTAGGGAATACAGACACCTATATAAAAATTGGAACTGTTTCTCCAGTGTTGTTAGCAATGATTGATAAAACTGATTCTACTCAGCCAATTTAGCTCAAAAACAAGCTTAAACTTATTTTTTCTGTAAGTAGGAGATGCCTTTGAGAAAATTTATGTGCAGGGCATAGCAGCAGGCCTACAGGCGATACAAATAGAAGTATATTATAAGTTTTGCTCTCAGGAAATTTGCATCTGAAGCCCTGGGGAAGATAAGACATGATACTATTGGTGGTCTAATACTAATCATAGTTAATAGAGTATTAGTAATAGTAGCAACAGCAACTAACATTTATTGGGTAATTACTAAGTGCCAGGGCCCTACACTACATGTTTTATAGGAATTATTTTATTTGCTTAGTATAGAGAGATCTTTGATGTAGGTACTTCAATCGGCATTAGATTTGATGGTATTTAACAAGTAGCTCCAAATAAGCATATTAAGATAGAGATTTTCTTCTCCTTTATATAAAAGAAGTCTGGAGGTGGGCCATTTAGGGCTGGTACAGTGACTTCTTGGTCATCATGGAACCAGCTCCTTTTATCTTTCTCTTCCACTGCCCAGTTGGTACTGGGCTTATATCCTCATGATCCAAGATGTTTGCTGAAGTTCCAGACACATTATCTGAGTCCTGGACAAGAAGAAAGAGAAATTGGGAGCAGATCAAAAGGAACACTTCCCAGATAAGTATTTCTTTTTTAGAGAAATTTTGCTATCCCCATAGGATGACTTTCACTTACATCTTATTTTCCACCCAAAGTTGCAAGGAAGGCCAGAAATTTATCCCTTCAGCAAGGCATGTTGCCATCCCCTACTAAAATCAGGGTTCTGTCAGCAAAGAAGGGGGCAAGAATGATTTTGGGGAAGAGAACTAGCAATCTCAGCCATGGTTCTTATCACCCTCCAGTTAGTAGTTGAGAAATTGAGGATTGGGAATTGAAGACACTTGCCAGCAAACAGTGGGACCAGGATTGTCATTCAAGCATCTAACTCTATTGCCTTTGTGTTTAACCCCTATGCAAGCCATGCCCATGTATTGGGGTGAAAAAACAAGGCAGACCTCTCCCAAGCACGGGGGGATGCTTAAAAACATCAACGTACAGTCTTTTATGTATTGTCATAATTCTTCCTAAGGTCTTACATGTTCCTTTCAAATATGGTAGTGTTGTAATGATGTTCATTTGGTTCCTTTTTTTTTTTAAGATTTTTATTTATTTATTTGTCAGAGAGAGAGAGAGAGACAGAGACAGAGCACAAACAGGGGGAGCAGAGGCAGAGGGAGATGCCGACTCCTGCGGAGCAGGGAGCCCAATGCGGGACTTAATCCCAGGACCCTGGGATCATGACCTGAGCCAAAGGCAGACACACTCAACTGACTGAGCCATCCAGATGTCCCTAAAGTGGTTCTTTTTTACATTTGAACAATTTAACTAGAAAGATTTTTAAAACAGAAAGATGAGGTCACTTTCCTGCCTTTGTGTCAGAGTCCTATTGACATAGGAGAGATATAAGACAGATCTAAGGTTTCAGAGGAACCCCGGGGCAACTGAAGGTGGATCTCCATCAGTGCTGCTTGGGGATTTTACGGCAGCCAGCCCTTTTAGAGATCTCACGTCCACCCGCATTTGAAGGTTCCATGACAAGATCCTAATTAGGGAAACAGGAAAAGAAATGAATGATTTTCATTCATGCTCAACAAGAGGTGCACACTTAGTGTTTATTATATTTTGAGAGCTTATTCTTTAGGGAGTTCCTTCAAGGGTCAGAAGAGTAGTGCAAAGACTCTTGGAGTCTAGACTTGGCTTTGCTGCTAATGAGCTGTGTGATCCTAAGCAAATAACTTTGCCTACAGATATGTCTTCGATTGCTCCCTTTCAATGATAATATTTTACAATTATTAGTTATTTGTAAACTCAACTGCCTTTCTTTGAAAAGAGTAGAAGCTTTGAATTTGGAGGACCTGGGTTCTACTCCTAGCTCTGCTTTTCCTAAGCTATGTGACTTTGCACGAATCACCTCACATGCTAGAATTTCAGTTTCCTTACCTGTAAAATGGGAATAATGAAACCTGTTCCATAGAGCTATTGTGAAGATTAAAATAAATAATATTTGTGAAAGTGCTTTGCATAGTAGTACATGATCAGTAAATGCAATCAATGTATGTTATTAACCCAACGTAACAGTTCTTTTTTAGCACTTAAAGCATTGTATCTATTTTATACCCAATTAAGAGAGAGAGAGAGATTGATATGTTATGTCATCTCTGTCTGCATTGGGAGAGACAGTAAAGGAAGGGATTTCTAGCTTATACCCATAGGTCAATATATGGTCTCTTCTGTTCATCTGGTTAGGTTTAGATACAACACTGAAGACCTTTCCCCTGCTGGGAAGCCTGTGTCTATTCAGGCAAAACATCTAGGAAGGGCTTGTCTCCGGTGTATGCTAAAGAGCATCCCCATCTCATGACCTCTTTATTTCAATCCACTGGAGCCACAGACATTGAAATCTCTATCAGCTTACAATCTCTATCAGCTGTCTTTATTCTGTACTTTGCCCTCATCCTTCCTTTAGGAAAAAGAAGGATCTACAACAAGACATGCTTACTTGGCAGGGTTTTGTTTTTGTTGTTGTTTCAACAGCCCAATATGCCTTCAACCCAACCTCCTTGAACTCCTATCCAATGAAAACCCAGCTGTACAATGAGAACTGCTGATCAGAATGATGAAAGACATGAGTGACCCAAGTGCCCGATTATTCCCTAGAGCTGGAATAAATGCTAACATGATCTAGAATTATTTTCTACATGATGGCCTGAAATGAAAATGGGTACTTCCTAAAGACTTGATTTAGGCAGAAAATGTATTGAGCTGAATCCTCTATTACCTGAACATTCTGGTGAGTAGTGTTTACCTTCAATCATGTAACCAGAGACAATAATGATTGAGGAAACACTAAAGATGTAATTATAGTAGTTACTATTTTATTCCAGCATTTGCTTTATGACATGTCCTTTATCTTAACAGTGCTACCAGGTAGGTAGTGTTATCTCCCTTTTTCTGATAAGAAAATAGAAACTTACAGAAGTTAAATAAGTTCCCAAGATCAGAAGGCAATGACACAGATCTGGGACACTCCAGAGGCCCTGTTCCTTCCACAATGGGAGGCCGACTTCCAGCCCTTCAGACTTAGCGGGAATGGGGGAGCCCAAGCACAGCTGGGCTCATCTTTTCCTGGGGAGAGAGGGCCTTGGCAGAGGGCAGCTGTGAGGCCAGGATGACTTTCCAGAGAAGAGTGTGGTGCCAGAGGCCATCATGCAGCCTGCAGATTCTCTTCCCAGACCACCCTGCTAAGCAGTCTGTGAACTTTGAAGTTATCATTTTAGTTACGGAATGATGGGGTTGTGGATCAAGGGGAAAAAACATAATGACTAGTTTCATTTAGCATTTATTTAAAAAAAAATACACACATGCCTTTATAGGGAATGGAATGGAAGTCTTATCTCCCAACTGCAACAACAGGATGACTTCCTGGGGAATTAATGGGAACATCTTGTCATCCCAGAGACCCGCCCACCTTGCCAAGACTGAACCCTTGGCCTTATCCAAGGAAGACACATAAATCACAGTGAATGGGAAGGCTGGGTGGCAGACTGTGGGGTGTGGGCACTTGCACAGAACACGAGTGGAAAGGAGCTAAAATCTAGACAGGGGGTTGGGGTCTCAAGACCTGGCCCACTCACCATGCTGCCTTGTTCTCACCAACCCTTGATTTTATTTGATTTTTTGGTAATTTATCAAATTTGGCTCCTTGTGTCTCATTTGCCTTTAGAGTCTCTGCAGAGCCCCAGAGCAGAGCTGCCTCCCTCAGTCTGCAGAACAAAGGCTCAGGAAAAGGTGTGGAATCCAGGTTTGCTCTTCAGGAGTGAGAGGCACCTCTTTGTCATAACGGGGACCCCTCTATCTCCCACTGGGAGGAAGTGTGAATGTGTAGAAGACATTTTCCTAGGATGACTAGTTTCCTAAGGAATGTGGAAGTTACAGAGAGGGCAGACATGTAAACAGTAAGACAGACTTCGCTAGGAAGCAGAAAGGGGAAAGGTTTTGAGTGCAGATGCAAATTCTAGCCCTTACAAAGAGAAAATTAAGGGTGAATAGCCTGGAAGCCTAAGTAGGCTCTCACATTTTTACCTAATTCCAGCCGTGATTCCTTCTACAGCAGGTGACGATGTTGCCCAGCAGTGAGCTTTTTCCAAGAGTTGCGTTTCTGTACTCCCCACTCCACCCCCACCTTGGTCTGCCTGCAACCTCATCCCTCCAAGGCCCCTGCACTTGACATCTGGGCAGTCTGCCTACTCTGTGGATGGGGACCTTCCCTTTTGAGTCCTGCCCACAGTCTGTGCCTCCACCGCCCACTCTTTTCCACATGATCTGCTCTCACTGCACATCTGACCTCTTAACATGAGGGTGCTCACAGTACTTTCTAGAAGGACGCTTCTCTCATGGAGTGCATGGCCCTGAGAGGGTTAGGATCCCAGGAAAGGAGCAGCTCCAGTTTCCCTGGTGGTTAGCATGTGCAGTCAAAGTATATGATAGCACATCACCAGTGAAGGAAAGGAGCTGGAGATGGAAATGGGGTTCAGTGGAGGATCAGGATCACAGATGGCAGAGAAAAGAATGAAGCCTTGTGGGAACCCACAGATGGGAGTAAGCACGCATGGCACAAAGGGGAAAGGAGCTGAGCCAGTCTCCATTAGTATTATGGTCTTGTTAAGAAATCCTAATGTCCCCAGACCCCCTGATCATGGAGATACATGCGTGCGCAATGCTGACAGTGGTATTTGGTTGGACCCCAACCCGCTCACCTTTGCCTCCTCCTCTTTTTCCCTAGAAGGTTGGGACAAGATGACTCTGCTGGATGCTTGGTGTTGACCGTTCAGTCAAAGCTATTATCAGCGTGACATGTCCTCTGTCACAACTGTCTTGGGTTTGTCCCTCCAGTGACCACAGGGCCTCTTGAGATCTTGGAGTTGAGTCTGGCTCTTTCAATTTATACCATCACCACTGAGGAACTTTGAGAGGCCTCCCTGGCCTGGGCCATATTCATTTGTGACCCCAGCATGTGTGATACTGAAAAGTGTCCATCAGCAGAGATTCCCCACACAGGACCTGCCCTTAGCTGCCTTCCTCCTGGGTGGCCCCCAGTCATCCGTTCATCTTTCTTACCTCCCCACTGCTGTTCCAGAAAATCAAGGCAGCATTTGCTCAGGGGTGTTAATCCCAGTCTACCAGGTGTCTACTGTCAAGACCGAAGTCCCTTTGCTGTTTTTTTCTGGGAGGCTTAGGGCTTCCTCACACAGATAGAATACTCCTGGTAGCCTATTTCATTTCACAGTTTCCCAAAATAAGCATGTAAATTAGTACCCTACAGTGACATATAATTTAAAAAGTAGCAAAATCATTCTTTATGGATAGACTTGTAGAGACCAGTCCAGACTTGTGTTTTTAGGCAAAAACAGAGACTATTTCAATGAGGTCTTATTAGGCCCTGAGCTATTTTTGAGGTTGAGTGCTGGGAATCCTTTTGAGTAATACAAGGCAGAATCCCTCTGGGCATATTGGACCACCCCCAGAGATACAAAGTGGATTGCAGAGGCATTCCAAAGAGAGGCTGGGAAAAACCTGACAGGAAGTATTCCCAGAACACTCTACTCCCCAAGTCCCTTTTGGCTAATGACTAGGGCATAACTGTAAACACAGCAGAAGGGCTTCAAAGAAGAGCGATTTGTATATGTGAACATCAGCTACTCAGCAAACAGAAAAAATGCCCTCCTGGCTTTTGCCAAACTCATAGCACCCCATATGCCAGGGCATTCTGACTTTAATCAAGGAAACATGCATGTCTATTACCCACAGCCATGTCTAAGCCCCACATACAGCCCTCCAAACATGCCGCCTGCCCCGCCCCACGGGCTCCATCTTTCAGCCAGATTTTCCTGGCATTGGGAAGAAGAGTGATGGCTGAGACATGAGAAAACGGGAAGAAGAGACCAAGATGGTCAGGTTACTGGATCTCATTTGATGTCCACACAGGGTGGGTTTCTGGTGGTCATGGCCTTGACATGCATGACCTTGCTGATCACCCAGTTAACACTGCTCAGCAGCGCCTGGCCTCACAGAACAAGACATATGTGCGCTTTGGAATTAGATAAGCCAAGAGCCAAAACTCAACTCTATCACTCATAGACTTGATAGCTTACCGGACCTGTTTTCTCATCTGTACAATAATAGCTTACCGGACCTGTTTTCTCATCTGTACAATAGGACCGATAATTCCTCATCCAAGGATAGGCTTCATTTTGACATTATAAATAAATATATTTTAGGGCTTGACATACAGGAGATAAATACTGCTATTGTTATTACCCTTCGAGTACTTCCACAAGTATTATAAAGTAGTGACTGGTCAGTGAGTGCTTACCATATGCTGGGGATTGGATTAAATATTGTAAATACACCCATTTTGTGATCACCCTTCTATTATAAAACTTGTTTTTTTCAAACCATGATTCTTAATACAGTGGAGTACTGCTATATGTCAGTCTAGTTAAATAAGAATCTCAGCCAGAAAAGGGAGGTTTGAATAGACTGACATTTCTGTTTGGCATTTGTTTACTTGAAATTCACTCATATTTCACAAGTGATCTCCATTTGTGTGAAGAAAAGATATCATATTTCAGCAAGTGTTAATCCTGACTGTTTCTAAACTTCTACATGATGTTAAGAATTGGGACAGTTGGGTCTATAGGCTAGATTAAAAACCTAGAGGTAAAAGGATAAACAAACAAACAAAAACCCCCCCAACCCCCCTGAAAAACCCTCTACTTTTAGGTAAACAATTGATTGAAACCTAAGTATTAGGTATCAACTGTTTCAATTATTTTACTGACATAATCTTCCTCGACTCTGCTTCTATATAGATACAACTCTTTTATGCCACCTTACACTTCACCAAAATTTCTGGGCTCTTTAATAAGCGGACAGGAAACATTTGCTGTTCTGGACCATGTCTGTAAAGAGTCTAAAATCATTAGCTTGCGATACATCATGTGCCAACACATTTTGTTTGGTAGGAGTCAATAGCTTTGATGATTCTCACGCCAAGTGCCCCACTCTAATTGAGAAGTGCAAGGGCGCCCAGTGAAATAAAAATCTCCAGATGGGGTATGGGTAACCAGCATGAGGGGCTGTGTCTGTGTAGAGCAAACTCACAGCTCCATGCCTGCTTTCCTGCAGGTGTTTGGGAAAGACTGTTTGCCCTGTGCCTTTCCTGTGATAGAAAGATTTGTTTTTAAGTCATTCAATCTCTCTAGCAGGTCGAGGTGATCTACTTTTCCTGGGATATGCATTGAGGGTTTAATACATTTTCCTCTGACATACAGTTATTGGATGAGCGCTATAAACAATGGGGTGGGAAAAATGAAGGAAGCAGTCATGGATCCATTCGTGGTGACAGACTATGGTAAGATGCGTCCTGTCTCATACCTCTTTTGATTCCCACAATAAACTGCACATTAGTTATTGTTATCTGAACTTTACTATGAGGAAACAGAGAGGTCAAGAAACTTGCCCAAAACACTTAGCAGCACCATCAGAATTCAAACCAGCGTCTTTCCAATATTCACTCTGGTATCCCAGACGAATGGCACATTCAGAATAACTGGGATATCGGTCGTAGGAACATTGACTTTGTTGTTAGAGTTCATGGATTCCAGTCCCAGCTCCTCCACTGTGGGATCCTGGGCAATTTCATGCCTCTATAACTCAGTTTCTCATCTAGACAAAAGGGAAAACAAGAATAATAATAGTAGTAGTAGTAATACTTACCTCAAAGATTTGCTGGGAGGATTAAATGACGAGGTGCACATAAAGCCTTAGCCCCCAGGGAAACCTTAAAATGTACCACCACCTGTTACTCGTGCTCTTTTTATTGATGAAGGACATCATTAGGTTTATTGAGAAGGATACCACAACAGTGTTTTTTCACAGCCTCTTGTTAGAGACTTCATTACCAGAGGTAGGCTAAGAGAGATGGTAACAGTATTTAATTTAGGATGACAGAAGTAAGGGTTCACAAGACTTTCAGTACTCACTGGAGGGAACTTAAGTGCAGTGAAAACACAAAATCTGTGCCTGGGAGTCTTGAGCAGCAGTTGGGTTGGACTGATGTGAGGCCCAGGGGGATGGAGGAAGGAGCCCTGCTCTGCTTCCAGCAGCAAAGGGAGCTCTGGGAGGATTCCTATGCTGCTGCCTCTGAAAGACTTATTGACAAGGACTAGTGGCTTTTGTCACCACTTACCCCAAGCTGTGGTCCCTTGTAGCTATTTCTTCTTTTTTTTTTTTTACTCTTTTTTTAAAAAAGATTTTATTTGTTTGTCAGAGACAGGGACAGAGACAGAGCGAGCACAAGCAGGGGGAGCCGCAGGCAGAGGGAGAGGGAGAAGCAGGCTCCCCTCTGAGCAAGGAGCCTGATGCGGGGCTCGATCGCAAGACCCGGGGATCATGACCCAAGCCGAAAGGCAGACGCTCCACCAACTGAGCCACCCAGGCGTCCACCTTGTAGCTATTTCTGAGCCAATCCTTGGGAAACGGTGTGAATGGTGGTGGTGATGGGGTGTGTGTGTGTGCATGTGGTGTTGTGTATATTTAAACACATATGTTTGTGTATGTATGCATGTATGTTTGAGAATACTCGAGAAACAAGAAACCACCGTTATATGATTCTAGTCTATCATCTCTCCCCCCATTCATTCAACACATATTAAAAAATATTGAATAAGGATTATTCAATATTTCATTATTTCATTTACTCAACAGATATTTATTGACTATTTCCTACTTGCCAGGAACTTTGATAAAGTCTGTATTAAAAACCTGAGTAAGATACAATTCTCTGCTCCAAATGAGCTGCTGGATAGATAGATAGATAGACAAATGTATGATGTATGTATATATGTATGTGTGTGTGTGTGTATGTGTGTATGTTACTGGAGGAGTCTGCAGAGGTTTTTCAGATAATTAGGTCTCTACCTGTCAGGAGAGAACGTGAAATTCAGTTAATAGCAAACCATGGATTTTGCCCCCAAATTAGACATAGACAAACACCTTATAAAATACAAATGCTGTTGAAGTAATGGGTTGAAACGCATTCAGGTTACTGTGTATAACAGATTACTGTGTATGTAATCAGTGTGCCTGAAAATGACTGACATGAATCCATCTGATTTAAATATAGGACAGGGGGTGTGGATATGGGTGGACAGTGATAGGTGTTGAAGAGGCCAGAGTGGAAGACAAACCTCCTACTTGGCCTTGTATGGTGTCAGTTCATCCTTGGGAGGGCAGCTCCTGGGGGACACTTTCCTCCTGCCTGTCTCTATAAATATCCTTTTGTGGTGGTGGCACCAATTTCCTTCAAATAAAAAAAAAACATGCTATTTGGGGCGCCCGGGTGGCTCAGTCGTTAAGCGTCTGCCTTCGGCTCAGGTCATGATCCCAGGGTCCTGGGATCGAGCCCCGCATCGGGCTCCCTGCTTGGCGGGAAGACTGCTTCTCCCTCTCCCACTCCCCCTGCTTGTGTTCCCTCTCTCGCTGTGTCTCTCTGTCAAATAAATAAATAAAATCTTTAAAAACAAAACAAAACAAAACCCATGAAATTTGCTATAAGGCAGTTTTTAAGGATTTGTTAATCAACCCATCACCCTATTAATCTGTTGCCCGAGGAGCGCTCCTGTCTCAGTTACAACCATTCCCTGAGGAGAAAGCGACTAAGAATCCTTGGAACCTCTCAGACAGTGTAACATGTGTGGGATTTGCCCAGGTTGGTGAAATTCAAGCTTGTTATTTATTTTACTGGAAAGCAGTACTAAGTCTAATGAAAGATGAAGAGGTAGATTAACCCACCAAATAATTAGCTCTGACAATAAGGTGTAAATAAAGTCTTCCCTCCAGCCTCTTGGGTTCTCAGGAAGACTCCAAGCTGACTTCCGGACTCTGGGGGAGAGGGTGAACGGACAGCCTCCGGAAGGCCTTCGGTGCCAAGCATAGCAGCCCCACCTTCCTGGCGGTCTGTCCTCAGACATACTCTGGTGTCTCAGTCTCGGTTTCTCATCTGCAAAACGAGGATGCTAAGACCCATCTCATAGAGTTAGATGTTGAAAGAACCCAATGAGATCTTACCCACAGTTATGTGATCTTGGGCAAGTTATTTAAATACTTTATGCCTCAGTTTAACCATCTGTGAACTGTGGATAATGGGGATAATAGGAGTATCCACCTAATGGAGTGAATTAATGGAGAGAATTAAGATTAGTTAATATACACAATATACATGAAGTGCTCAGAGCAGTTATTGGCACATAATCAGCATGATGATGATGATGATCATCATCATCATCATTATCATGTAAAGCATTTGATGGTCCTCAATAAGTGGTAGTTCTTATTTTATTATTTTTTTTCTTTAATCCCAGGCATGTCATTTTGTTAGAGCCCTGCTTTCATCATGCAGCTTTCTAACTAGATTACCTAGGATTATTATTTTAAACTGTGATAACAAAAAGACCTAAAAGTATCAGCACAATGAATATTTTTTCCTGAAATGGTCCAGGATGCATCAAGATTGGAGGTAGGGCTCTGCTTCCCAAAGCCACTGGGGGATCCGTGTTCCTCCCTACCAGACTCTCCATACATTTGCTTCAGATTCAGATTCAACTAACGCTGGTGGGCCTGTTAGATGCCAGACACTTACAATCACATTTACGACAACCCTGTGAGGTGAGCATTATTATGTCAATTTTATGGGTCTGAACTCAGAGAGGTGAAATCATTTGCTTACAGTCAGAATCTGCCCACTACTCTTCTCTTTCTTCCAATCCCATGGCATTTAGAGTCTCTACCAAATCAGTTAATATTCAATCCTCCCTTTTATAAGAATGCTTCTTGCTTCCCCAATAAAAGTGGAGCTAAAGTGGAGCTAAAGCTTCTAGGTCAAGCATGGTTACTCTCTGTTTTTCAGATCCCTGGAATGTTCTTACACAGGCTGGTTAAAGTCAGGATTACTTGAACTTGAATGTAACAAAAGTCTCACTGATGAATTTACTAATGGATCTTTATAACTTAGGTGTTAGCCTTCATTCAGGCCAAACCCAAGACCGTTCAGACTCGAAGTTACCTACAAACTTCTTTCTTTTTCCTCCTCGTAGTGCATGTTGAAAGAAACACTGTCTCCTGAGTACATATACATATGCTTTGCCCCAAGTTTCCCACCCCCACTCCCCCAGTCCCCCCGTTACATGGTACATTAGTTTTGCTCTTGAGAAAATGAACCTTAAGCAGAAATTCACAGCTGTGATTTTCTGTGTCCAACTTCCCGTGTTTGACACGAGGGGTAAAGACTGGAAATGCTAGCTCCCTGACCACCGAAAGGTCCTCGCAGTCTTTCTTCTGTGATCCCTTTGGGTGCTGGAAGGTCCTCAGAGCCAGCGCCTCAGGGAAGAAAACCAACGGGGCCTCAGATGATGATGATCCTAAGGGCCTGGTCAAGAGCAAGGGAATCGTAGTGGTGAGCTTTCTTGCTTTGTTGTGCTTCCCCCCTCTTCAGAGATTTTTAGTACAGTTCTTTAAAGCTGGTTACGATAAAACAAACATTACGAACGTTAGGGAGATTGTATTGCACTGGGGTTCTCTTTGGCTCCCTCTGTCTCACAGCTGCAAGTGCTGCCTCTTCCATGTCATTAATTTAGAGGTAATCAGGTTTACATTTGCAGCTGTGCAGCATATGTTTTCCTCAAACAGTCATGGCCATGGGCACCAGGACGATTAAGAATGGAAAAAATGCCAGTGTTTTTTTCCCCTCCTCTGAGGAATTAATGATGTTTTTCCTTTTAATGCTTGGTTTTGTGTGATTTTATCAATAGAGTATGGCAAACGTGTTTTGAGCACCCTCCATGTGTCCGAGCTATAGGTTTTTCAATAAATGCGATCACTTTGAAATATACCATCTTGGTTTTTTTAAAAAAAAATGGTTCTAATTTTATTAGCGGAGAGAGAGCTGAGGGCCTGAAATGCTAAATGGTAGGAGACAGGATATGAAGTTAGGCACAGTAGGACACCTGTAACGCTGTAGTTGGACTGTTACATCAGGGAAAAGCTGATTAGGTATTTCCAGTTGGAATTTGCTATTTCCTTTTCCAATTTCAGTGGAACTCTAAATCTTCCTTAGGTTGCTTTGATAGAAAAGCCCATACTGCTATAATCTGGTTTCTGACTCAAACACAAAAACCGTCTTTACTTTTTTGGATGATCTTGTACAATTTAGCAGACTACGGATTCCTCTGAAAGAGATTTTAACTGAATTATGGTGTGCAGAGGAGAGATAAGCCAGGAACAAGGCTTGCATCAGAGAGATCCTGAACCACAGGATGTCCTTTTGGTGTCTAAGCTCCCCTGTTTCTTTCTCCATTCAGTGCAGTCATTCTCTTACATTAAATAAGACTATCAATACAAATAAAATTCATTTGAAGAGTTGCCTAGCTAAATTAACCCTGGTATGAAATGGTGCTTATTCAGCAAAGATGCAATTTCATTTGACTTTGTATTTTTTTATTCTTATTATTAGCTTTTCACTAGCTTTCTGAACATCAGGGAGCAGGCTTTCATGCTAAAAGATGATCTAGCTCAGGGGTGGGCAACTTGAGCAACTCCTGCCACCACCTGCTGATTTGTGTACTTGTCTCCAGGTGCTTCTGCATATCGATGGCGGGGACAAATAGTGGTAGACTCGGAGTTGCTACAGACGGGGCTAGCTTTGTGGGCATATGACTTGTGCGGTGACCCGGAGCCCCAGGCTTAGCAGGGTCCTGTGCTTAGCAGGGTCCATACTCGACAAAGTATGTAGCTGGCGCAGGTGACAGAGACTATATGGCCTGAAAAGCCTAAAATATTCATTGCCTGGCCTTTTACAGAAAAGTCTGCTGATCCTTCATTTAGCTAATCTTCTGTGTTTATTGTTGTAATTATTTAAATCATTTAATGTGTATAAGAATGAACTGGAGAACATGTTTAAAATGTAATTACTCAGAGATTCCGGTTTGACCAAGGTCTCTTGTGTGGCCCAGTATCTACATTTTAAAAAAGCCCAGCACCCCTCAGCTGACAGCCAGCAATGAAACAGGGACCTCAGCCCTACTACCGTAAGGAACTGAATTCTGCCAACAATCTGAATGAGTGTGGAAGTGGATTCTCCCTTAGAGCATCCAGATAAGATCTCAGCCTGGCCAACGTCTTGATTTTAGCCTTGTGAGACCCTAAGCAGTGAACCCAGCTACACCTGCCCAGACTTCTGACATTCAAAACCATGAGCTAATAAATGAGGTTTTTTTTTTTAAACAAATAATAAAATAAAATTAAGAAGCCCAGTGATGGTTCTCATGTGGCTGCTTCTTGGGGCACCCTTGGAGAAATCCTGTGGGCCTTTCTCAACTTTGTTTGGTCTATCTCATTAGATATAGGGCTCAGCGATTCACCTGCCATTAGCCCGCCCTTCTCCAACCCATGTTTTATACTGTGGTCAGGGTAATCTCCCCAAACCCTGCTTTTGACCTCTTACTGCTTTGCTAAAAATCTTTTCATAGTTATCCAATCTCTGCAGAACAGAGCCCCAACTCATGTGTTTGGCATTCAGAAAAAAGCCTTCCACTCTGGTTTCCACAAAGTCCATTTCCAAATGTCTCCCCCCGCAGCCCAGTACAGAGGCAGCAAGTGATAGTGTACCCTCCTATAAGCCTCAGAATCCTCACCTTGAAAACTGAGACAATAATAAATATGATGCACTAAGAAGAAACACAGCAGCCTTTCTCTTGTATGCTTGCCCCAAATGTATGAGCTCATTCTAATCATGAGAAAACAGCAGACAAACCCAAATTGAGGGATATTCTACAAAATGACTGACAAGTACTCTTCAAAAGTGTCGAGGTCATGGAACACAGGGAAGATGGGGAAACAGTCATAGGAGACCAAGGAGACATGACAGTGAAATGCAATGTGGGATCCCGGACTGATCCTGGACCAGAAAAAGCACATTAGTAGAAAAAGTGGTGACATTTGATGAAGGCCTATTTTCCAGTTAATAATATTGCACCAGTGATAATTTCCTGTTTTTTGATAATCGTACCTCAGTTACATAAGGTTTGTTAGGGGAAGCAGGGTGAGGCATATAAGAAAATTCTCTAGAGTATTTTTGTGACTTTCATGTAAGTCTAAAATTAGTTCAAGATAACAAGTTAAAGAGGTGGAAATAATAAGATACACGTTATGGGGTTGTAAGAAGTGAGAAAATAACATCTAACTTCTGAGGACGTTTAACAGGTGCCAGACACGGAGAACTTCACGTGCATGTAAGTCATCCCAAGAACCGTGTGTAGTAGGTAATACTTTTCTCAGATGCAGCACCTGGCACTTAATAAGATCTCCCTGAGTCCCAGGAAACTTTCTTCTATTCACTGCTTCCCAAACGTGTCCACTTTGAGAGTCTCTGTAAAGCCTGTTGGGGCTCCTTTTGCCACTTTGGACTTATAGAACTCCTATTGTCTGTAAAATTCATCTAGCACAAACTTTGTGCAGCTTGGTATTGTTCATTTTCTATGTCTTGTCATTCCAGCTAGAAATGAACTTCTTGAAAGCAGAAGATTTGGAAAACTCACAGTGCCTCACACCAAGAATCTCGGATAGCACACACTGCTTGCACCAATAATCTTGGCTATCCCGGGATGCCTTTCATCAGGAATTTCCCAAGTACTTCATCATCCGCAGATTTCCAGGGCTCGCAGGTTCATCTTGCTTGGGCTTGGGACAGGATCTCTGGCCTTACTAGAATTGGAGACATTTGTTTCCAGCACAGGAGGGAGTATTAGCAGTTGGCTTCTTGGATGGTTTCCTGGAAAAGCACACATTGCAATCTGACTTCTAGAGTGACATTCAGCCATTATACTTTTTAAAAATTGTTAAAAAACACATAACAGGAGGTTCAGATTTTTTTTTTCGTCCTTGTCATCCTTCCTGCCACCTCCAGGGCTATGACTACCCCTCTGACTCTGACCCATCTTGCTTCAGCCACTCGAACCACTGCTGCTGGAAGAAATATGAACCTCCTGTACCAACTAGAGTGGGGGAAATAGAAGAAGAAAACAAATGGGCCAGATGCTGCCAGCAAGCTGCCACTGGTGACATCTCACACTCAGCGCCAGTTAAAATTATTGAAGTTAGAACTAAAGACTGTATTCTCATGGAGGAAGAATTCATTAGAAATCAGGTACAAATGAAGACTTTAGAAGAAAAGCAAGAGGAGGAAAGATCTAAGGTGGATGATCTGAGGGGGACCCCAATGTCAGTAGGAACCTTGGAAGACATCACTGATGACAATCATGCCATGGTATCTACATCTGTGGGCTCAGAACACCACGTCAGCATTCTTTCCTTTGTAGACAAGGATCTGCTGGAACCAGGCTGCTCCATCCTGCTCAGCCACAAGGTGCATGCTGTCATAGGCATGCTCACGGATGACACAGATCCCTTGGTTCTAGTGATGAAGGTAGAAAAGGTACCCCAGGAAACCTATGCTATCGGGGGGTTGGGCAACCAAATCCAGGAAATTAAGGAATCTGTGGAGCTTCCTCTCACTCATCCTGAATATTATGAAGAGATGGGTATAAAGCCCCCAAAGGGGGTCATTCTCTATGGTCCACCTAACACAGGTAAAACCTTATAAGCCAAAGCAGTAGCAAACCAAACCTCAGCCACTTTCTTGAGAGTGGTTGGCTCTGAAATTATTAAGAAGTACCTAGGTGACGGGCCCAAACTCGTCCGGGAATTGTTTCGAGTTGTGGAAGAACATGCACCATCCATCGTGTTTATTGATGAAATTGATGCCATTAGAACAAAAAGATATGACTCAAATTCTGGTGGTGAGAGAGAAATTCAATGAACAATGTTGGAACTGTTGAACCAGTTGGATGGATTTGATTCAAGGGGTGACATGAAAGTTATCATGGCCACAAACCGAATAGAAACTGGATCCAGCACTTATCAGACCAGGCCCCATTGACAGGAAGATTGAATGCCCCCTGCCCAACGAAAAGACTAAGAAGTGCATCTTTCAAATCCACACAAGCAGGATGACATTGGCCGATGATGTGAACCCTGGACGACTTGATCATGGTTACAGATGACCTTTCTGGTGCTGACATCAAGGTGATCTGTACAGAAGATCGTCTGATGGCCTTGAGAGAACGTAGAATGGAAGTAAAATGAAGACTTCAAGAAATCTAAAGAAAATGTTCTTTACAAAAAGAAGGCACCCCTGAGGACTGTATCTCTAGTGGACCATAGCTGCCTTCAAGGAAATAATCAGGGGTGTCCCGACCCTGTGAAGGGATGAGGTTGGGGAAGTTGCCCAGAGGAACCCATGTTCCAGTTATCTTTCTTAGCAAAACCTCCTGTACCTTTTTGAGCGTGATGTGTAGGACTCCCCCCAGGCTGCCTTCATCTGTCGGACACATGCAGTGCTCTCTCCCCGATAAAGCATGCTCCTTCTCAAAAAACACGTAACATAAAATTTACCAGCTTAACCATTTTTATGTGTACAATTATGTAGTGTTAAGTACATATTGTTGTGAAGTAGATTGCACTCATACATTTTTTAACCTCTAAAAATACTTCAGTTATCCAGAATAGATGACAAACTCTTACTACTTAACAATGAAGGAAACAACAATAAAGTCATTCAATAAAAAAATGGGCTAAAGACAAACTGAGATTTCACCAATGAAGATATACATATGACAGATAAGCACATGAAAAGATATTCAACATCATTAATAATCAGGGAAATGAAAATTAAAACCTCACTGAGATATCAAAGTTGAAGATACCAAATGGATGGCTTAGCGTCTGCCTTTGGCTCAGGTCATGATCCCCAGGGTCCTGGGATGGAGGCCCATGTTGGGCTCCCTGCTCAGTGGGGAGTCGGCTTCTCCTTCTCCCTCTGCCATTTCCCCCCACACCCCCCGTGGTCTCTTTCTCTCAAATAAATAAATAAAATCTTTAAAAAAAAGTGTAGAGTTAATAGAACATCATCCCTTGCTGGCAAGAATGAAAAAAATGACAACCATTTTGGAAAACTGGTTGGCATTTTCTTATAAATTAACCTTATATTTACCATATAATCCAGCATTCCTACTCTTAGGTGTTTACACAAGTGATGACATATGTCCACACAAAAACCTGCACGTGAATGTTTACTAGGCAGCTTGATTCATAAGTGCCCCAAACTGGAGACAACCAAATGTCTATCCATTGATGAATAGTGAACAAATTGAAGCACATTCATACTACAGAAACCATTCAAGAAAAAAGAATGGGCTACTGGTCCACGCGACAACATGGATGAATCTCAAATGTATTACAATAACTGACAGAAGCCATGTTCAAAAACAACATTATATAATCCCTTTAATATAACACTTGAAGAAAGCAAAACTACAGGGACAGACTAGGGTCAGGGATAGTATTAACTATAAATTCTGTAGTGAAATATCCCTTATTTTAACTGTGATGGCAGTTGAAACAGCTTGGACAGCTTATTACGATTATTCAAATTCATAGAACTGGATACCTAAATAAAGTCAATTTTTACTGTATGTGAATTATAGTTCAGTTGACCTAGCTGTAAAAATACTTCAGCTATTTAATATTTTAAATAGTTGGCTACTTAATTTACCATATTGCCATCAAAACCTAATACATAGCTAGATCTTAGTTTTCTCTGGGCAATTCCAGTTAATGCTTCTTTACTTGGTGACCAAGTTGGTTTAACCTTTGTCCCAGACAATGGAAACCTGGTTTGGATGATAGATAGTTGTGGTAAGGGTTAGGTGGTATTCTCATAGTACTTCAGACAAACTTCTGAGATACCAGGCCATTAAGCGGAGTGGTCCAGGATATTAGATCAGCACTAACCTTTCTCCTAAGGAAAAGTATAAGTTAGAGCACATTCTTACTGCCCCCAGGCTTAGTCTGACTGATAAAATATATGGCACAGATTCTGGAGTCTGGGAGATTTAGGATTAAATGCCAGGACAGCTCCTAAGTAAGTGGGTATGGTATTTAATTGAAATAACCTCACATGTAAAATAGATATTATAGCTGAGTTGCAGAGGTGTTAGAAAAAAGTGACTTAGCAAATTGCTTGGTACAAAGTCAGTGTTCAGTAGTTGCTATGATCATTGTTGTCACCTGTTGTCATTGTTGTTATCATCATCATTCCCTGTGAGTAAAGAGAACTTTCCATTTATGACGGGCTGCCTCCACACATCAAGGGCTGGTAGATCACGCCACGGAAGTAGACACAGTTTCCGTTCACTGAAGTCATATGGGCTTTGGCATTTGCAGCCTCTTTCCTTGCTGTGAAGTGGACTGACTGAAAACTTGTTTCCTCATTTACAGCTGGGTCCCTCCCTGAAGAGTGACTTGTAGTACCTTCAAGTACCTCCCCTCTCCGTTGCTGCCCACTTGCTGGTTGCTTGTTGCCTGGCGTTTCTGAGACAGAGTGAAATCTATTTAAGTAATTTTAGGAATGCAGCACACCCAAGGTGTAAGACAGCAAGAAGCATGCTTCACCCGTGCCCTTGCTTTGTTACTAAGTGTGGTCACGTCAATGGGTAGATATTTGAGTTAGTGAGTCAGGATATTCGAAGAAAGTGTGAAATTCAAGTATGATTCATTTGAACCTATGGAGAAAGAAATTCTTGCTTAATGTTTTATTGAGAACCTGCAATGTGAGCCGCCATGAACCTCAGGCAGTTAAGGAGTCAGACAATGTTTTCTTTGGACCAAGAAATGAGTGCTGTGTTATGGTATAGACTGGGAATGAAAAGAAACGTAAGATCCAGAACCTGCTTTGAAGGCATTTATACTGGAGCTAGGCAGACAAAATGAAAAGATACAAATCAAGGAAATGATAATATGGAATAGAATTTAATGCTACCTGCCATGGAAAGCTCTAAAGTATTTAATAATAATAATAATAATAATGCAAAGATGTGATTTAAAGGAGAGATGAATATAAATGAGAAGGGTCAGAGCAGGTATTTAAAAACTCCCTTCATAGGACCTTAGTGTCTCCTTACATGTGACTTAAGAATTTAATTTCCATCACCAACGGGGATTTCAGAAAATCCTAGTCCTATACCCACGCTGAGTGAGAAGCAGTCAGTGCGGCTGGGACTGAAAACTGAATTCAGTTCATTGTTAATCGATGCAGGATTGATCAGGGTAGGAGATAGCTGGGGTGGGGAAATCAAATACTCTCCAAATGTTCAAAAGACCTATTTGTGAACTTTTAATAACAAGTTGCTATGGAAACGTCTGTGCGTGTGTTTTAATAAATTATGGGAATTCTACTTTGCCATGAGGGAGATGGGAAGCAGAGGTTAAGAGGAAGCTTCAAAGGGCAAATAAACCCTCTCCTTTGATAGTTTCTTCACTGATAGATAAACGAAATGTGATGAATACACACAATGGAGTATTATGCAGCCTTAAGGAAGGAAATTCTAATACATGCTACAACATGGATAAAACTTGAAGATGTTATGCTAAGTGAAATGAACCAGACACAGAAGGACAACTATGACATTGCTTCACTTATATGATGTACCCAGAACAGTCACATTCATAGAGACAGAAGGAAGACTTATTTATTTATATTGGTGGGGGTGCTGAGGGAGAGGGAGGGAGAGTCCCAAGCAGACTCTGATGCAGAGCCCGACACGGAGCTTGATTTCAAGACCCCGAGATCGCGACCTGAGCTGAAACCAAGAGTCCAAAGCTTAATTGACTGCGCCACCCAGGTGCCCCAGAATTTCAGTGTGAGATGAGAAAGTTCTGGAGATGGATGGTGATAATGGTTGCAATATGATTGTATGTAATGCCACTGAATCGAACACTTAGAAATAGTTAAAATGGTTAACTTTATGTTAGTGTTTCTTATCACAATTTAAAAACCCCAGCCATTTCCTAAAAAATTACATGCGTATGCATCTAGTCTTTCCTTGAATAAGTATTCCCTTTGCTTATAAAGAGCAGTTGAGAATAAAAAGTGTCTCTTCCACTTCAGTGAAACATTCCTGTGTGAATCCTAGCTAATTAAATTACAGTGTCAAGCCAGGCAATGATTACTGTGATGGGGGATAAAGGAGTCTTGTGAATTTTAGCCTTGCAAACCCAAACCTAGGGAAATAATAAGGTATAAAGTGTAGTGCCTTCACTGATACTTACTTATGAGCTCACCTGAGCATTGAGGGTATTCCAGGTATATGGAAAACAATCGGTAATGGCACGCAGGCAGGAATAAGTATGTGGTGGTGGGGCTGAGTGCAGTGAAGGGGTTGGGTGAGGGGCAGTAGAGAAATCATCCTGTTTGGAGGGAAGATTATATGAAAGCAAGTAGTGAGATAAAATGATGGGTTGTGTGAGGTCAGACTACGGAAGGAGTTCAGGTTTGGTGTATAAGTAATAGGCATCCATAGCAGATTCTTATTCTGATTTTTTGTGCAGTGTGTATGTCAAAATATAAATCCTTTCCAGTGGTGAGATTGTATTCTTGAGAATAGATGGAAAAATATGTCATTGAGCCTACAGAATTCTTCATCTCTCTTCTCAGGGCTCTGCTATGTGCAAAGATTCTTTAAAATGCAAAGCTTTGTGCGTGGAAAAATGAAGCGATTTCAAAGAAGGCAAATTATATTTGCACAGTGCACAATGACTACACTCCAGTGATCTCAGTAAAGGACAAAAGTGATAACTGAATTCTTGAAATCCATTCCTGTGACAAACTGCTGTAGCTAGTTATCTGATCTGCTTTCCTTGAAGGCTGAGGCGAGGGTCACAATGTGTTGACTTGTGGCATAAATAAAATGTTTCCTTCACTTTTTTCTTCTGACATCATCTACTAGCTGGAGAACATGGAGACCTTTTGTTTGATTTGGAGAAGGCAGCATATTTACCAATGGCTGAAGGGTGATTAAGAAATAATGTAACTTCAAAGAGTGTGTAGAGAGAGACCTAGGTAAAGATTGCCTGGATCTCTTCTAGATATTATGGGAAGTTGACTTGGGTTAAATTTGAACAAGTCCTGTTGCATAGGTCATTGAAAGTTAGGAATAAGCTTAACTTACTGTAAAAACATTAAGTTGTAAAAACATTGTCTACAATGGTAGTCCCTCGGACTGTTTAAGAGGCTCTGTTGTCAGGATATTGTAATAAAATTGCAAAATCCCGGTATACTGCAGTTAATAAAGGTAGAGCGAGCCATTCTAGTGTAATCAACAAATATTACTAGCCAGGGGAAAGAAGGTGTTAAAACAACTGTGTCTAACATGAATAGGTCATATGTTGGAGACAAGTGCTATTAATTTTCAGGGGTAACTAAGAACCAGGCTGAGTCAGATTCATTCTTTTTGGCTAATGAAAAGCGAACATGAATTATACCAGTGCAGAAAAGGGCCAAACTATAGTTTCCATTTCTAGCAAAGCCGTGTAAAAAAATTTAAAGGGTAGAAAGTGCTCAGCATGGGCCATTTGTCATGAAGCCCGGCTTTCTGTTTAGCACAACTAAAGGTGCTTTGCCAAAAAGTAAAGACCAGAAGGGAACATACTTTAATTTTCAGGCTATTGTGTTGCTATAGACTTGCACTCTCTAGTACCTACTCACATGTGGCTATTGAGCATTTGAAATGTGGCTAGCCTGCACCACGACGTGCTGCGCATATAAAATATATACGGATTCTCTATTTTTAGTACAAAAAAATGTGGAGTATTTTATTGATGATTTTTAATGTTGATTTAATTGAAATAATAGTATTTTAACTATATTTGGTTAAAGCTAAATAAATTATAAAAGTTAATTTCACCTGTTCCCATTTACTTTTTTTGTTTACTTTTTAATATATATGCCAGAAATTTGAATTACATAAGTGGCTTACATTATATTTCTATTGGATAGCACTGGTATAGATGGTACCACATTGAGTTTAAGCACTAATATTTTTTACTGATGCATTTCATTTTGCTAGCATAGACATAATCAGTTGAAACTCAGTTAAGACAACTCAGGTTGTCTCTCTCAAATAAATAGATAAAATCTTAAAAAAAAAAAGGGGGTGACTGGGTGACTCAGTTGGTTAAGTGTCTGCCTTTGGCTCAGGTCATGCTCCCAGGGTCCTGGGTTAGAGCCCCAAGTTGGGCTCCCTGCTCAGCGGGGAGTCTGCTTCTCCCTCTCCCTCTGCCCCTTCCCCACCTGGTGCTCTCTCTCATAAATAAATAAAAATCTTAAAAAAAGAGAGATCAGGCTTTTTAACTCCTAAATTATAGTCTTTCAAAAAATGAACTGTTTCATCTTACAGAAGCTTTAAAAAATACCCAATGTGGTTATCCTTCGTACAGTTTCTTTTGCGTTTATTTGTTTAATGATTTTTTTCATTGTGCTGTCATAATGATAACTTTCTATTCTTTGGAAGAATTAGATCAGATGATTAAATCCCCTTCTGAGTATTTAGAAGGGGGCAGCCAAAGAAAGCTGATTTGAATACAGGGAATAAACAGTAATTAAACTGTAAATGTTGATTTTCTTTTGAAGTCCACTGCCGTGTTTGGTGTGAATAAAGAGCACATTGTCAGTTATTTCTGCTGCCACAGTTATGGCACGTGAGAGTCGTTGAAAGGCTACGTTAAATTGGGGAGTTTCCCAGGGCTGCTGAACTGAAACTTCTCTTGTTTATATTAAAGCCTGGAAAATTTTTTTTTTTCCTCAAACAGTACACATTGATTTTAGATAAAATCGGAGAGGCTTTTTTCCCCCTCCTTCAAACTCATCTACTTCACTATAATCTGGAGATGAGCTTTTGAAACCTGGAAATGTGGCTTCTCATTGAAAACCAAAACGGGCTTCTTTCCACAGTACATTTTGGGGAAACTTTAAATAGTGATTCTCAACCTCGGCTGTTTCTTAGACTCACCTAGGGAGCTTTTCACGCTCCCAGGATCCAGGCTCCCTGCCAGATCAATTATGTTAGATACTCTGGGATTGAGGGATCAGTAAGTGATTTTTTTTTTAAGATTTTATTTATTCATTTGAGACACAGAGATACAGAGAGAGAGAGAGAGAGAGAGAAAGCATGAGCAGGGAAAGAGGCAGAGGGAGAAGCAGGCTCCCCGCTGAGCCAGGAGCCTGATGTGGGGCTCGATCCCAGGACCCCGGGATCATGACCTGAGCCGAAGGCAGACGTTTAACCATCTGAGCCACCCAGGCACCCAGTAAGTGATTGTTAACACTCCCCACGTGATTCGAATCTGTAGCTGAGGCTAGGAACCCCTGCGTCATTAAGGCTAAGACACACCTGTGTTCCTAGCTTTTTCCAGAAAGACTCAAGGAAATGCAGTATGTGAATCAGAGAAGTGCCTCAATGGCTTTTTTCCCTACAGTTGAAAATTAAGAGGGGCTGCACATTGCTCACTCTGTGGCACATAACAATGTATACTTTTCTCATGCTCTAACGTAAACATCGAAGAGACTTTGATGATAATAAAACCTTCACATGTTTAATGATTAATTAGGCTAGCATTATTCAGGAGAGGTGATGCAGGTTATTAATTTCTTAAAACCACATACACAACATACACACACATACAAGGTCAAGGTGTTATCTACTGCAAATATATTTCATAAGTTATTTGTCACAGAAGTAACAGTTTCAACTGGATTGGAAAGAACATTTTCAGCGGGGTGAGTATGGCAGAAATTGTGCTGAATTATTTTGGGTTGGGTTGGGTACTGTCTTTGCAAATGTAATTACTATGATGAAAACCAAATTTTCCCCTTGTGAAACTAGTCGGTCCTTATGAGTCTGATTCTTTTGCATTTAAGGCCTTCCAAAGGAGTTCACATGGTGAAGGCATTTTGTAAGCTGTAAAGCACTAAGCAAAGTAAATTAATGCATTATCTACATTTTGTGAAGTTTGGAGTTTTCATATTTAAAATCAATATCAAACAAGACAATCTGTATTGTGGGTTGCCGAGAAAGGTGATTTATTCTGGGATGACACTGTTGAGAATGGATGGGGTGGGCTTTTTTTGGGGGGGTGGGCTTCTTTAGGAATCTCAACATGGATGGAGGGTAGAGTCTAAAAGTCCTTGAATCAGTGGCAATTTGTTGTTGGCTGTTTTATTACTAACAGCTTTGAGGGGTTTGTTCATTCATTCAACAAACATTCACTGATGGTCTACTAGGTGTCAGGTAATGTTAGAGACAGAGCAGTGAACCAGTCAGAAAAACAACAAAACACCCGCCTTGCCCTCATAGAGTTTACATTCCAGTTGGGGGAGACCAAGTAAATTATGTAAATTATGTTTTAGAGAAAAATAAAGAGAAAGGGGATAGGAAGAACCAGAGTATGGTTTTTCATGTGACTGGGGCCGGCCACCCCAAGGTGATATCTGAGCAAAAGACTGAAGTAGGTGAAGGAGCAGGCCACAGAAATCTCAGAGGAAGGGTGTTCCAGGCAGCAGGGACAAGTAGTACAAAGGGCTTGCGGTGGGGGTGTATCTGGGCTTGCCAGAGAAAACACAGGAAGTATGAATTTCAGATGAACAACACCTACATTTTGAATAGAAGTATGTGCCATGAAATATTTGGGTGATAATATACTATACTAAAAAGCCACACTGTCCGGTTTTTCATTTACTAAATCTGGCAACTCTAGGTATACTTAGCATTTTTGGAGGAGTAAAAGAGGGCCAATGGGTGGTCTGGAGCGAGGAAAGGGGGCAGGAGAAGTAGATGGAAGTAAGAGAGGCACCGGGGGCCAGAGTGTGCACGGCCCTTTTGGTCATGGTAAGAACGTTCGCTTTTTGTTTGTTTGTTCGTTTGTTTAAAGGTTTTATTTATTCATTCGAGACACAGAGATACAGAGAGAGAGAGCACGAGCAGGGGAGAGGCAGAGGGAGAAGCAGGCTCCCTGCCGGGCCAGGAGCCGGACATGGGGCTCCATCCCAGGACCCCGGGACCATGACCTGAGCCGAAGGCAGACACTTAACCGTCTGAGCCACCCAGGCGCCCCAGAACGTTTGCTTTTACTCCAGCTGAGACTGGACCTCACTGGAAGTAGAGAGGCGCTGTGACCTGTGTCAGTCTGCCTGCCATGTCACACGAGGGAGGACAAGGGCCGAAGCACGGAAACCAGTTAGGAGGTTACTGCAACTCTGCCGGTGAGAGACAATGGAGGTGCTGAGAAGTGAGAGTCTGGGTATATTCTGCTGGTGAACCAGCAGTGTTTGCCGATGGACGGGGTGTGGGTGCCCGCGAAAGAGAAGGGACTAAGGAAGATGCCACTGCCATCCAGTGAAAGGGGGAAACTTCAGGTGGAGCATGATTGGTTTGGAGCAGGGGAGGGGAGGATCATGAGTTCATGTTTGACGCGTTCAGGCGGCGGTGTCTACGAGATATCCTGGTGGAACTGTCAAATGGGCAGTTAGAGGTGTTTTTTCAACTAGCGAAATCTGGAATCCTTTCCTTTCACCCAAGCGAAAAGGGAAATGAAAACAAGGGTGAGGAATGGGCGAGAAGGCTGCTTAGAATAAGGGGAGGTTCAGAGCCCTGCCTTGGGGGACTTTGCTGGGGGGGTGTGACTGTCTTAGGGAGGTGAGAAGCACAGGCAGCTGCCAGTGTGTGGCAATCTCTTGAATCCCAGGGCAAGACAGGTCACCAGAGCCCTCAGACGACAGATGGAAGAGCTGAGCTGCATAGCGCATCTCCATGCTTCAGCGGCCATGACCTAGCTGAGTCACCGGAGGCCCCCAGCCACCTCTTAGTCACTGCCCCCTCCCCACCAGGGTTCTGTTGGTGTGACCAGGTTAACCCATTCTTGCCACTTCCCCTCACAATAGAGTAGCTGTGAAAGAAATATGTGGGAGTTATTCTCCATACAGATTACCTCAGAAGAAAAAAAAAAATCTCTATACAGGAGTGAGACAAGCCTTTATTATTACGATTATGTTGTTCACAGCCACAGTCTTCAGCCCACTGCTGTGATGACTGAGCCTCTTCCCACCTGGAGCTCACATGGCTCGGCCTCTGCCCCACCTCCGGGAGCCCTCTTCTTTCTTCAAAGGTCTGCAGGAGATTCCTGATTCTTCCTTCAGAGCTTAGGCGGCAACAGATGTTATCATTTCATCTCTCCCACCCACTAAAACTTGGCTCCTCCTCAATGCACTTTCACATTTTCCCACACTTTCCTTCTTGAATCTTTTCCTGTCAGCTTCTATGTTTGCTCCTCCCCTTCTCTGTAGATGCTGTGAGAACTTGGCAATTGTCTCTTTGGCTAGTTTTTGTTCCTTATTCTCCCCCTTTCTCCTCCCCCATTTTATTTCTTTTGATTTGTTGTATACGGAGATTTGGTTCGCATTTTTGTTCTATCTGACTCTAATCAATAAGGCTCAGAATGTGGTTTTTGTTTTTTTTTTAACCTTCATTATGTTACTTGTAGGTTTCTCAGGTTCATTCAGAAATCAATTATACATCCCTAATAATGAAACTTAATTTGGGCAAGTTTTGGTGATTCTCCCCATGCCAAGTCCATGACACGATTGCCAGCTGGGATAAAACATATAACAATTGCCATTAATATTTTGTTTCAAGATTATCGAACTCGACTTGAAAGTTTCCCACTGGCTTTATTTTGGGAAGAAGTTATTTGATCCAGAGATCTGAATGTCAGAGATCTCCATGGTTCAAGTCATTTGGTTTAAGTTGTTTAAGGACTCTGGGTTGACTGGAACTCAGATTCCAGTTCCACATGGTACCCAGGCTCCCTTTGTCTGACCTGTTCTTTTCCGCCAATTAGCTGGGTTTGAATTCAAAAGCCTTTTTCTCTGATGCCAGTTATTGTTGATTATCTTGGCAAATTCTCACTCTGCTTCAGTTAAGGACAAGTTTTCAATCTTCATCCGTTGGTGTCTCAAGTGGGTTTCCGCTTTCAGGTCCTTGGGGAGTGTAATATGGGTGAAATTCCTTGGAAAGAAACGCCTCCTCCTTCCTTTAGCAAAATCTGCTGGGCAGCCAGTGTTTTCATGATGAGTCTTTATTGTGCTGCTAGCCCTTATCTTGCACAGGCCATCCTGTCTTTGGCACCTACAGTTTTCAAATTGGTTGACTGGAAGAATGCAATGTGAATTTCAGTTTTTTTAAGCTGCAATGTATTGAGCTCTTATGCTGGGCCAGTCTTTTACACAGAAGATGCATTCTGTTCTCACAACCCATTTTATAGATGGAGACGGATCCTCAGAGAGGTTAAATAACTTGCCCAAGTTAGAGATAGTAAGTGTGGGAAATCAGGGCTTGCACCAGATCTGTCTGATTCTAAAACACATGTTCCTAAGGACAAAACTTCCTGATATGATATGGGGTTTAAACTAAATCAGCAGACGAGAATCAAGATGATTCCTTTGCCTTCTCCCAAAGATTTTAGTTTCCCTGGAAAATTTCCAACTACTTTGATACTCATCTGAAATCTAAAAATTTGAGTTGTCTTTGCAATGTCCTTTCCTATTTTTGGAGTCAGAACTCTGATTACCCCAAAGAAACCCTGAATCTCTAATCTGCTAATTTTTAAAAAAATATGGTTTTGAACATAGTGGGTTCCAGAATTAGAAACCAACTGTTCTATACTGTACATCATCAATAGACGAAACAGCTCCCAAATGCCAAACTATGGGGAACATGTACTCATTAAAGACAGACTGTTTAATTCTTCCATAATTGCTACCCAACGACTGTTCTAATCCCAAAGCTTATGACAGACACTCCGTGCATTGTTGATAGGTTAGTTCAGGTTAAAAATGGAGGTAGAAGATGAGAGAGCGATTTGTATTATCTTTACTGTTGTTCCCAGCAGGTCGGAAGATGAATTCCAAATGAAAGGCTGAACTCAATTGGTCTCTTTCAATGTGTGCTTGATGAGGTGTTTCTGATGAGACTTTGATTGGTCAAGCTTGAAAGATCATCTTTTCAGAAAGGTCAAATTCCCCATTATCCAGGAAGAGGGAAGTCAGGCTGCTAGCACTTCTGATGCTAGGTTTCTTCCTTTCTCATTTCTTACACATAAGAAAGAAATCTAGAAAATGAGCAGATGACAGGTGGGATGTCTGCGTGGAAAATTAGGCTTTATTCTGTTTCCCCTCTACTGCCTTCTATGATTACATACCTGAGTGTAAGGAAAAGGTGACCCAAGTCAGTGTGGCAACAAGTAATTCACTTGTTTCTTCTCCTGCCCCCAGCCTTGTAGGGCCCATACAGCGTGATAGTGAAGAGTTCAGATTGTAAAGTGGAACAGCTCTAGGCTTAAATCTTGGTTCCTTTACGAGTTGGCTTCATTTTGGGCAAGTGACACAATTTCTCTACTTTATAGTTTCCCACCTATAAAGTTGGGATAGAAATAGTATACCTCTATGCTATGGTTACTATGAAGATTAAAAGGATTAATGTCAGTAAAACCGTTAGCAGGGTAACGAGCATACAGTCAGCATTGAATAGATGGCAGCTGTTTAAAAAAATTATTACTGTAGTCACAGAAAACACACTGGCTCATTAGCTGAAAATACTGCAAGGATGGAAGTTCATAAAGGGAGTGGGAAGATAATAGCAGGACTCCCTGATACCAATTGTATGTAAATCATTTAGCAGTGCTCAGAGAATCATAGATCGTACTGCACTTCTCTGCTGTGAGAGAAGACTGAATCACTTCCATTTCCATCAGTAAATGCTCAGGGCAGTAACAGGGTGCGGACCAAGAAGTCCTGCCTGTCTACCTGGAAATGACTAAACTCCTTTCTCTAATTTAATAAAGTGGGATAATGTTGGTGAGGGTAAGAAGAGAGAATTCACAAGTGGCCCTCGAGGGAAGTGAGGATGGAAGGGAAAGGAAAGTGTCCAAGGTTAGCACCAACCTGCATTCTTGAGCTAGGACCAGAACATCATTTGTATCCTAATGTCCTCTACGACTTGAGTTCCCGGGCACAGATCAGAGCTCTGAAGTAAGCTGCGTGGCATGTGAGCACCTAATTCCCACTCTCCTAACCAGCAAGGGCAAGGTTTCTTAGCCAAATTCATTCCAACGGCAAGGGCCTGGGTACTTTCTTTGAGGGATAGTAGATTACTTTATAAGGTATGGAGGATGCCATACTCTTTGTAGACCCGTATAAGGAGGGAAATTGCACTAGAAAGCTCATAGTGGAGCAGAGGGAAATGCCTTTGAAGTCTGCAGCTCAGCAGGGGGTCACCAGTTCCCTGACTATTGATTGGTGAGGAGAGAGGCTGTTGCAAAAGCACTTGTGTTCATTACCATAAGCAAGGAGAGCTTTTCCTTCTCCTCCTGGGTGTTAGCTTTCTACTCTGTACATGTTTTTGGATGAACTATATTTAGCTTTTGGATTAGCGTTTTGAAGTCATGCTGAGTTTGTTTAAAACTACAATCACAACCTGAATGTTGGACTATGGCTGTGGACAATTCGTCAGATTGTGTTTGGACTCCTCCACCAGTTATTGTAAACTTTGCCTTTCTGGAGCAGACACTGAGCTCCCATCTGCTTAAATGTAAATGATCCTGTCAAATTCATTCCAACTTTCATACTTGTATGAGTTTGGTCTACTTCCTTGAAGCAAGCCAAGCAAATTCTCTAAATACCAAACATAGGATGGGGATCCCAAGGGGCACTGGGTCATTGTTCCCCTCTAAGCTGCTCCTCCACCCCCCCCCCCCCCCCCCGCCAGCCCATGCTGGAAGGTGTTCAGATAACTGCGTGAGACAACATGCCAGTGGATACTGCCGGATCATCCTCGATGCCAGTTCAACTGCTAAGTTTTCTCAGAAAATCAATGCTTACTCTGTATTCTCAGCCCCTCAGCTGCATTCTCCTGACCTGATTATCTTGCTCTCTTCTGCCAATGCATTTGCATCACTTTTCTTGTGCCTTGTTTGGCTGCCCTGTCTCCAGCTCTGTTGAGACTGTCTGTGGGTGGTTTCCCTGTACCAAGATGACAAGGGCAAAGGTCAGAAGCTTCCATGATTCATTTCCTCTTTGCTGCATGCAGTGGATGGTTTTCTGGGTGAGTCACTCAGATGCCAAACACAGGAGGGATTTTCTTCACATGCAGGCCCCCAGGCTCCGCTATGCCCTGAATCAGAGGAACTGAGTTCTTAATATCGCCTTAAAATTTTTGTGTTTTTTTCTGATTAATTCATAAGCCCATTTGTATCCCCTTTCTTTGTGTCTGATGACTCTGACTTGTGAATGCTGCCTACCTCTTGGAGAACTTTCGGCTCTCTTGTGGTGCCCCACTGAATTCTAACTCTAGAATAATTGGACTTTAAAAAATCTATCCCAAACATACTCCAGTATTAAAACAGTCTCTGGTAAGTCATCTATCCTGGAGTGTTAACAGCAGTCTACTTGTGACTCCTCAAAAAATCCATCCTCCTGCTTTGCTCCCAGAAAACAATCTATGGGAGGAACATGGCTGCCGGTTGAGGAAGATGTTGAAATTACCTAGAGCTAAGCTCTGCAGTAAACTGTTTTTTTTTTCCCCTCAATGATGGGAGGGATATTATTCTCTTTCTTTTTTTAAACTTTTAAAAATTATGAAACAGAATATACAAACAGAAAACATAAATGTACAGTATAATGAATAATTATAAAACGAACACCCCTCAATCAAGAAATGGACCAGGGCAAGCCCAGAGGCCCCTCCTTTGTTTACCTGCTAGACCACACCCCCTCCCTCCTCAGAGGTAACCACTATCATGACTTTTGCGGTAATCACTTCCTTGCTTTTCTTACCGCCTATGTTTGCAAGATTGCTATTTTCTAAGGTCATATCTCTTCTATTTCCGCTGGTGGCACTATATAATTCATTTGTATTAAGTTATGACCATGGGATGACACTGGGCTGCAGCTGTGTACAGGTCCCATTCTCTCCATCACCCCAAATTCCGCAGAACTGCTCATCCGTGTTTACTGTGTCGTAAACTAACAATATTCCTACTACAACACATGTTTACAGTAAAGACAGTGAAGAGGTGAAACAAGCATGAAACTTTCAGTGGTTTCTCTTCTGTGTTCTGGGTTTTCTGAGGGCAGGTAAAATTAAACAATTTTGTAATGGGAGTAGGAACACTTCTCTTCTCCCCATACTGCCCCCTCCCCTTTCACTTTCCTGAGAAGTAGCCTGGCAAGGTCTAAGATCTACAGAATTTGGGCATGAAAAGGACCCATTTACTGGCTCTGGATTCTCCTTCGTGTTGCTTCCTCCTTTGAGAACATGCGGGCCATTTAGAATATTTCATCACACTCTTCATGGCAATTCCCCACAAGGATTCTTTGACCTTCTTTGGTCTCTCATAGTTTCTGCTGAACTAGGAAAAAAAAAAAAAAGAGAAGTGGGAATGGGACTTAAAACCTGATTCTTAACCATTTTTACTTCCTGTCTTCCTTTACTTCCTTGATTGGCTCAGGCAGGTTTGTGGATGAGGGAAGGAAAATCAACATTTATTGCACCCCTAATTTTGAGTCTATTATCTTATTAAATGTTAATTACACTATGGGATAATCATAAGGATGATGATTATTGTTTATTTTTAGCTTATTGACCCCCTTCACCCAGGGGTACCAGGCACAAGGTCACAGAGGCGGCCAGACCCGTGATGTCATGAGCACAGTAGTGGCCCAGAGCCTGTGGTCAGCATTGTAAGCGTAGTGAGAGAAGCCAATCGGAAGACGGTGAGGACAACATGGCATGCGGTTGCCCCGGACACATCCGCTGCGCTGTAGCACCCCTCTCTCTATGGTGCTGCTCACTGCCCGTCCACCCTGGACCTTATCCAAGAGGTGGTTCCGGCACCACCAGGACTTTACGTGTTGCCTATAAGGCAGCTCCCCAGTGTGGTCCCTGTAGCTGGTGTTTCCACGAGAGGAGAGCAGGTTAAATGCTCCTGTGAAACAGTTTGGTCAGTCAAGGAGCCGGTGTTGGGAAAACAAACAAGGCAGGGATTTAATTTTGGAGTATGTCTGGAGATGGTATTAACGGAGCATGTTGAAGTTATTTTCAGAGGTGCTTATGAATTGTTCAGATTTGTGTCCTTAACTTTGGGAGGGAGTAACATCTGAGTCACACTAAATGTGGAACCTGAACAAGGCTCAGAGCCTGTCACAGACGCCATTGACCTTGGGCCACTGGCTTTCATTCATCCAACAAGGTTTGGTGCCCGGTGTTAAAGGGTATTTTTTCAGAAGAGGAAGCTGGAGAGAGAGCAGTGGTGGCAGCTCCCACTTCAACACGTCTCTGGGACCTTTTAACCCATGTGAGACGAGGAACAATTTTTCACCTTCACCCTGGCCTGGTTCTACTCTCGAACTCCTTTGAAATGATCATATTGTTGCTATCTTTTTATGAAATGCTTTTCATTCTTTTGTAATACGTATATTGTATAATTTGTTCATTCTTTTTTAAATCAACAAACATTCTGGGACGCCTAGGTGGCTCAGTCGGTTAAATGTCTGCCTTCGGCTCGGGTCATGCTCCCAGGGTCCTGGGATTGAGTTCCGTCTCAGGCTCCTTGCTCAGTGGGGAGCCTGCTTCTCCCTCTGCCTGCCACTCCCCCTACTTGTGCTCTCTCTCTCTCTGGCATATAAATAAAGAAAAAAATCTTAAAAAAAAAATCAAACATTTTTTTGAGCTCACACTAAGTGACCCGCACTGACTTAGACCCCGGTGATACACAAGTGAACAACACAGATGAACAGCACAATTTATTTCATTTTAAAAAGTTTTCATTTTTTTCAATAAACTTTTAAGATACAATTATGTAATTACAAGAAAAAAGTTGCTTATATTTGTGATCCGAAGGAATGACCAAAAACAAAAACAAACCACAACACCATGTGTAACACTTGGATGCAGGGAAATCGGGAGAGTTTTACTAGGAGATTGAAGCACTAGCCTGACAAGAAAATAGCCACATGTGTCATTTTCCTTGCTTTTTCTCATTCCTGTCTCTACTTTGGCAGAAAATTCTTACATTATGCTTTTGTGAATTAGCCCCTTCTCCAACTCATTATAGGAACATTACTGATTTGTTTCCTGACTTAGTGGGACTAACCAAATCTTTCCATATATCTAAGACAGGTTGGTGTCACACAGTGTTAGAATTGGACAGACCTCCAGTGTTCATCCGTGAGGAATTGTATTCCAGATGGGGACGTGATTTGCCCAATATCAGTGGCTGGTTAGCAGCAGCCGGTCCTGTGCCTCCTGCCTGACTTGTGGAATTCCTGCCTGACTTGTCTTCCTGAATTCTGCTCCACAACTGACAACACTTCACTATGTCACTGGGTCTTGTCTGTATCTGACACATATATTTACGTACGGACTATAGTGATGCTGTGGCTCATATATATTAAGAGTCTACTGGATGCTAAGCAATAAGCTGAGGGCTTTATATACATGAAATTATTAATCTTTGCAACGACCATTTTTTTTAAAGATTTATTTATTTATTTGAGAGAGAGAGGGAGAGAGACGGCACAAACTAGGGGAGGGGCAGAGGGAGAGGGAGCAAAATCCCCAAGCAGACTCCCTTCCTAGCACAGAACTGGCTGCGGGGCCCAATCCCAGGACCCTGAGATCATGACCCAAGCTGAAATCAAGAATCAGAAACTCAACCGACTGAGCCACCCAGGCGCCTCTCTTTACAACAGCCTTTTAAGAGCAGCATTATTATTATTATTTTCATTCAGTAGAAGAGGAAACAGAGTTAGAAAGGTGAAGCTAATGGTTCCTTTATCAGCTTTTTAAAAAATATTGGGTTATCCTGTAAAACAAAATAAATAATGATAGTGTTAGATTAAATAAAAGTCAGAAGAAAATATCCATGAGTCCATAATGATAGCGATAATTAATTGAATAAATAAATTGAGGAGAAGGAACAATTCCTCCTTATAGAGGATTCCAATTAATAAATATAGATGGGATGAGGGAAATGGAAAATCACCATTAGAACACTACAGTAACAATTGTGGCAGGTATCGGTGCATGAAAGTTTGAGAACAAACACAGTATCTGCAGTTTCTAAGTATCTCCCTCAAGATATTTACTAATTAAAAAAAGGAAAACTAGGGGTGCCTGGGTGTCTCAGTTGGTTAAGTGTCTGACTTGATCTCAGCTCAAATCTTTTTTTTTTTAAGATTTTATTTATTTATTAGAGAGAGAGAGAGTGAGAGAGAGCTTGAGAGGGGAGAGGGTCAGAGGGAGAAGCAGACTCTCCACTGAGCAGGGAGCCCACTGTGGGACTCGATCCTGGGACTCCAGGATCATGACCTGAGCTGAGGGCAGTCGCTCAACCAACTGAGCCACCCAGGCGCCCCTCAGCTCAGGTCTTGATCTCATTTGGGACTGCATAAAAAGAGCTAAATCAAAGTGTAAATGCAAGCCCTGTTTTATGTGTGTGTCTTCTTTTATATTTCACACAGCTCATCTTTCAGGTTGCTGCAGGGTCTGGCAAGTAGAAGTTCCCAGCAGGCTGGAATTTCCCACACTTGGGGAACTGGTTGCCAAAGAGGTGTGATATGGAGGTTGTCGAAAGGGCTCGAAACCCGCATCTTCTTCCTCCTCACTACTTTAAGCATCAGGGACCACAGTAGCCCCCAGAGATGTAAAGATGAATGTGGTGCTGTCCCTGCCTTCAAGTAACTTCTGGCCTAGTTTGGATGTGGACCCATGCATGGTTCTGACTGGGGATTGAACAAGTCAGGGCAAAAGGAAGGTGAGCATTGCTTTTGGAACAAAAAATGACCATCACCATTTTCACACATGGGGATGTTGACATAATTTACCCAGGTGTGATGGCTCTATTCTTAGAAATTGGGATTGAACTCCTCCTTTGGATAGTGAACCTCCTTTCCTCCAAGAGTGGGGCTGTGGTCTGGAAATTTAGAGAGGTTTTGCTCTGCATAATCACGTTGCAGGAATTGGGGACCATTGCTCAGTACTTCAAAGGCAACTGTAAACAAGCAGGAATGTGGAAGCTGGGTGCAGCCTGTGCCCCAGATTTCCCCAGATAAATCAGAGGAAGGAGGAGCTTGGAAGGGTTAGGGTGGGCGGATGCTTTGCTGAGTATGGAGTGGAGTAGTGGGCTAATAACAATATAATGCAGTGGAGTCCTGTGCAGGTTGTAATGGTACCACAGAGGAGAGATTCTGGCTCTTTGATGGGACGAGGATGGGGGGCTAGAGGCATGAAAACCTCACAGAGTACACCGTATGTGAGGTTAAAATATGAGTAGGAGATCATCAAATGTCTGAGGTGAAAAGAGCTTTCCAGAAAGAGGGCTCATACATTAGTGAGTAACAATCCCACCTGCCAGGACCTTTTGAATTTTTTCTTTGAGTGAGATATAGTATCTGTATAGGGCTTCTGGCCAAAATACAGATAAGTTTCCTGGGAGGGTATTATGATCATGTAACAGCAGTTTCAGAGGAATATACCGAGTGAGTTTTGTTAAAGGAAGAGAAAAAAAAACCAGGGCACTCAGCTTTGGGAGGTCAGGTGCCATCCCTACTTCTAACCCTATTTTGGGCTGAAATGGGGGTCCTGGGCATCCAGGGAGATACAGAACAGTTGTGCTTGACGAAGGGAGTGTGTGTGTGTGTGTGTGTGTGTGTGTGTGTGTGTGTGTGTGTGTGTGTTGCGGGGCACAGGTTCCAAACATTCCCTCATGAGTCATGCTGGCTTTGACAAAGTGGCTGTTCCTTCGTTTAGTTGGGAGATGACTAACCATTCAAACCATTACTTTGTTTGAAATGAACAACTGCAGAACAAAAAATGTAATAGTAATAATGAAATGGCTAGTGGTTATTGAGAATTCATTGTGTACTTTATATGCAATTTCTCATTTCAACCTTCCTGCCATCTGGTAAAGTAGATACTATCATTAGCATCTTCACTTTGCAGAGGAAGGGACAGAGAAGGGGTGAGCTAACTTGGCTGTGGTCAGAGACCCAACAGGGGCAGATCCTAAATCCCAGAGCAGCCTCTTAACCACTAAGCTGTGCTGCATCATTGCTGCTGGAAGATTCAAGCCAAGATTTGAGCATCATCATCTTAGTGATTGCATGTACACTAAATGTCTTCTGTGAGTTTCCCTTCATGGCATTTTGGGTGAGACAATACTGTCTGGACTGTCCTGTGCAGTAGCAGTTACAAGTTCTGATCCCCAACCACCAGGAACTCCCCAGTTACTGTGACCACATAACATGCCTGCCCATGCCCATTCCCCCATGCTATTCTGCTAAGAAGGTTGGTAGGCTCACAAGGCAGGACCTGAGCTAATTAAACCTGAAAATCTGACCATGGGCAAGAACTTGGGATAACTTGGTGACTCTGGGCAAGCTCTTCAAGTTCCCCAAGCCCCAGTTTTCCTCATCAGGATAGTAAGACTGGTTATCCAGATCCCACAGAATTGTGGTGAGGAACCTCTAATATCAAGAGTACTTCAAAATAAAGTAGAATGTTGTGCGAGGTATAAAGACAAATAAGCAGGAGCCATTGCCCATATGGAACTCACAGCCTAGCAAGGTAAGTGAGGTGATAACCAACCCTTTTAACCAATGGAGTGATACAGAGCTTTGCTCTACTCAGTGTGGTTCCTGGGCAAGAATTGCATCCCTGGGTTGTTAAAAATACAGAATCCCACTCCTCATCCCAGCCCCACTGAATCAGATTTTGTCTCATAACAGGATCCCCAGGTGGTTTGGATGCACACAGAAGTTAGAAGAGCTCTGGCTGTAAAGCACACAGGAGGGAGCGAGGAGGTCTGTGTGTTGCAGTGATCAGGGATGTCTTCCAGAGAAGGGAATGCCAGCCTTTGAAACAACAAGTGGGCTTCCAACAGGCAGTGAGAAAACAGAGCACATAAGAGCCTGCTAGGTAGGAGCATAGAATTTCTCTCTGTGTAATTATTTCTTGGTTTGAGACATTGCAGCTCCAAAAGGAATGACAATTGATGTGTAATCAGGAAACAAGAGGGTCTTTGAGTATCCAGGTTCATGTCTGGTATCAATTCAGTTCAACAAACATTATTGGACATCGGTTGTTGATTATCCTTCAACACATATGTGTTCCAGGTATGTGAAGGAAGGGTGAACAAAACAGGTGTGTTCTTTCTCAAAGTTCTGAACCCATAAAAGCCCAGGTTAGAATCCTGAAAAAACCATATCCCATTTGTCTAAAGGTGGGAAATTTTTAAGCCTTGCCGTTCCTCAGTTTCCAAATCTGTAAATGAGATCATGATCATGTACCCATTTCACTGGGTTTATGAGCCTACATCAGTAATACATTTAGAGCACTGGAAATCGTAACAGGAACATAGAACAAGTTTATTGGGCATTTTCTATAACTAATGGTTAGTCTGGGCAGAGTAATTGGAAATTTTGGAATAGGTTAAGCATTTCTGAAGACGTTTTAAGAGTCCCTGGATGGCCAGATCACCAGTGTTTCCTACCACCTGACTGCAGAGAACACTGAACAAGAAGATAGCTAACATTCCCCATGGTACCCAGTTATAAGCTTGTCCAAAGGCTTTCCTCTTTAGCTATTTCATCCTGGCTCATTCCTTGTTCTCTGTGTGACCATCAGCCAGTCACCTCACTCCCAGACCTCAGGATCCTCATACAGATGATAATGGTGATAATCATTGTACCTGCACATAGGGTTGTTATCAGGATTAAATGAATTACTCTAAGTAAAATGCTTAGAACAGCACCTGAATCATATTAAGCAATTGATGAATCCTAGCTATCACCATCATCACTCTTCTTTTTATTATTTCCCTTAGTTAAAGAACTATCTGGGGGCACCTGGGTGGCTCAGTTGGTTGAACGTCTGACTTGTGATTTTGGCTCAGGTCATGAACTCATGGGTCATGGGATGGAGCCCCAAGTCAGGCTCCATGCTCAGTGGGGAGTCTGCTTGAAGAGTCTCTCCCTCTGCCCCTCCCCCCACTCTCTTCGCTTTCTCTCTAAAATAAAAAAATAAAAATATTTTTTAAAAAAGAACTATCTGAAAATTAACACAATATAGGGTATCACTCACATATTGTCAAGGTTGGTTCTAACATATAGTGTCCTTTATGTTCCAATCCTTGGCTCTTCCGCCTCTCTTGCTTGACAGGAACTTGATTTGGTTGGTTGTTAGGCCACCCAGAGTACTCTTAGTCCATACCTGCTGTGCGAGCCAAAAGGGAAATATGATATACAACCTGAAAATAGGCTATCTGTTAAGAATTCCCTTGCCATCACCAGCCCCCAAACCCTGTCACACACACTCTCCAATTTGAGAATATGAACATTCATTTTCAAGTCTGTGTCCTTATCACTGGTGATTTTTTTTTAAAGGGGACAGACAGACAGGCTGTGTCTATAAAGATGTAGAATATAGCAGATGCTCTAAAGCTGCAATCAGCCTCATCTCACATCTTCTGTCCTGCTACGTTGGGTGGTTCATCATCTTACCTTTTTCATTTCCCTTTCATCGCTACACAATGTACTATTTCACTCTGAGGAGAAAATGGAACACCTGTTGTAACTCTTTGAGGATTTTGTTCTGTGTTTTCTTGTAAAACCAAACCAGAAACCCCCACTGGCAAAACCAGCTGTGCCTCATATTTAAACACAAACTATAAAGTGTCAAGGGAAGGAAAAAGTGAGTTAGCCAATGAAAACAGTACGCAGGGGGCCAGAATTGGTTTTCAAGATTTATGAGCTGAAAGCAAGTCACACTTTAATGGGATATTAAGTGAAACCCATCTTATTCGTGGAAGACAGGCTATATTTTCCTATGGAAGCTTATACGAAATGCCTCTTTTTTGAAACTTGAGTTGTCTCCTTAAAATGATATGTGTGTCAGAACGTTATAATAAATCTTCTGAAAACTAGAAAATAATTGGCGGTTTGGTACCATGGAAATTATATATTTTTCCTCTAAATTGTGTCAGATTTTTATCTACTGGTACATGTTGTGAGTGAAGTGTAGGAACACAAAGCAGGGTCTTATATTTCAACTTGCTTTACCCTTGGTTTGAGGTTCTTGTAATTTTGAAAATGAGGCCCAAATTTGGTATAGGGAGTAAGACGTGGACAGGGTCTGTCCTCAGTGTCTTCAGTACTTTTTTCCCTTATGTTCCAAATTCTCCTTCAATCCTGGCTGCCAAAAGGAACTCTACCCCCACTTCCCTACCACTCCCGCCCCCAAATGGCATCAGGAAAAGATGGACTCTTAGTGTGGATATGGCCATTTAGAAGAATATTTGCATTTAAAATATCTTCACTAAGTGTGGAAGGAGACACTGATGCATCTGGGGTATGTAAGGAATTACTACGGTTTTGTGGGGGAATCTCCTATCCTAGGGGCACCTGTCAAATTATATTCTCTATGTTCCTAATGATGTGCAGTGCAGAGGCTCTAGAGGAGGAGATCGTAGTGAGCATCTCAGTGTTTTCTAAAATCACACTAAAATACTAACTGGGAGCCTCCCTGTCTGGCCTTGGCTGGGTATGGGAGAGACAGATAGAGGAACAATCTTAGAAGTGAGGCAAACCAGCCTGAAACAAAGAAATTAACTGAAGCATCTGTTAGAAATGCCCTCCATCAGGCAGGATGGACCCTTGTGCTGGAAAAGGAGGGTGGTCAACTGTGAGTGACCGACACTTAACAGATGTTGACTTTTCTCACTGTACTCAAATTGAGCAAGAGCTTGAATGTTCTTCTAGGAGTTCTTCCTTTAGCTTGTGAAGGGTGATGATTTGGAACATCAGGCTATAGTCTCCAGGTAAGTCAAATTATGAGTCCTTTTCCAGATTAGTGTATACTCTACGATGCTAGGACATCTCTTTAGCCTCTACTTTGGGAGACAACACATTTAGTGGTTGAGAAACAGGATTTGGTGTCAGACTGAAGACAAATCCCTCTAGGGCAGGAATGGCATCCACCTCATTTGTTGATATACCTGGTTCTGCCTGGCACAGAGTATATACTCAATAACTATTTGTTGGAGGTTGAAGGAATGAGTAGGTGGATATATGAATGAATAATCTGTTTGCAATCCCAGAGCTGCTATATTTTAGCTTTATGGCCTTGGGCAGGCTATCCAAACTTAGTCTCAGTTTGCTTATTTGCAAAATTGGAAAAAGAACACTTACTTTACAGTTGGAAGAAATAAAAATCTAATGTATTGATAGCCCTTAGCACAATGCTTTCATAAAGTTAAGCTTTCATTATAATGGTAGCAGAAGCAATAATATTAATAGCTTTCATATTCACAGATGGGGTTGTTTTTCCATGGGGGAGTGAGTAGAATACCAGGTATAGATCCCTATGGCAGACCCCTGGAGTACAGATAGAGGAGAACTGCGCTGCAGTGGAGTCTGGGAGTGTTTTAAGGGGTTTAGGTGAGAGACCATACATGCTTTCGCCTTGGCAAAGGTGGTAGAAAAGGCTGGGGTTGGGTCTTAGAGAAACTGGCTGTTTGAAAGGGAGATTGGTTTTTAGGAAGTCACTGATGTGTCTAGCCTCAAAGCTCAGGCCATTTCCACCACAATGTGCCACATTTGACTACCAATATGAAGAAGACGGGGGCTAGATCCAAGAATGCAGGGTGTGTGTGTGTGTGTGTGTGTGTGTGTGTGTGTGTGTGTGTGAGAGAGAGAGAGAAAGGCCTGGAAGTCATTGCCTAGTTGGTAATGGAGACAAAGAAAGTCATGGGGGCAGTTACTGGGAATAAGGGAAGGATATGTGTTAATTAAAATAAATATCTGGGACGCCTGGGTGGCTCAGTTGGTTGGGCGCCTGACTCTTGGTTTTGGCCAGATCACGAGTTCATCGGTCATGGGATCGAGTTCCATGTTGGGCTCTGTGCTCAGTGGGGAGTCTGCCTGAGATTCCCCGTGTCCCTCCCCACTACCGGTACATGTGTGCACAGTCTCTCAAATAAATAAATAAATCTTAAAAAAAAAAGTCGATTCCTGCTATTTTTCCATTCTGGCTGGGACTGGACTTACCTGTGACCTCACCTATGGGAAGCATGGCTGATATGCTGACACACTGGGTTCTCTAACAATTATACGCACTCATTCTTTCTGGTGAAAAATGATGTTTGCCAGCATGTGATTCTATGCTACCTTTACAGACAATTTTCATGGCCTTTGCTATTTACAAAGCACTTGCTAAAAGGGAATCTATAAAAGGCACAAAGAAGAACCAACAGAGAAAGTTGGTGCCCTGAATGTATCTTATTAGCCAGGGTACACCAGGCATTGGGCTAGGTATTTTATATACATTATGTCTGATTTTTACAATCCATTTTTCCATTTTATAGATGGGAAAACTGAGACAGAGGTTAAGTAAGTTGGTAAGTATGTTGTGAAGTCAGTATTTAAACTCAAGTCTATCTGAATCCAAAGCAGTGCTCTTTCCAGTACTCGGTAATACGTGTGAGGATGCAAAGTTAAGCAAGGCCCTCAGTCTCTGCCTTTGTCTTCTCTCATCTGCAGTTATCTTTCATTATGTGGATAGGCTCCGTGATAGGAATAGATATGTTGATGAAAAATAATCACTTGCTATTCCAGGGACAGTGCCTATGTCTTTTTTTTTTTTTTTTTAAGTAGGTTTTACACCCAGTGTGGAACCCACCACAGGGCTTGGACTCATGGCCCCTAGATCAAGACCTGAGCCAAGATCAAGAGTTGGATGTTCAACCGACAGAGCCACCCAGGTGCCCCAGACAACGCCTAGAATCTTAATAAAAACTATGGACATTGAGTCCTTAATATGTGCCAGTCACTCTGCTAAGAGCGTCACATTCATGATCTCATCTAATTGTCATGAGCACATGAGCTGAGCACTGTTCATGCAGTGGGTTGGGATGAGTACGAGCACCTTCCAGCTCTCTGCTGTGCCTCACCAGGGTGGGGTCTGCGACACTGGCTTCCAGGCGAGACGTAGTAGGAAAATTACACAGGGGACTCCTGTTACTGATGGTCACAGCATTCTCTGCCAGAGCTGGTATAGGCCCTTTCCCCTCCAAGGAACATGCGAGTTGTGAGTGCAGATCTAGCAATCCTCCCTAATCCGCAGTTTTGCTTTCCAAGGTGTCAGTTACCCACGTCAACCACAGGCGGGAAGCTGAGGGTCCCCCTTCTGACGAATCATCAGAAGGTCAGCAGGAGCCTACAGGTGCGTCACAATGCCTCCGTCATTCACCTGGCTTCCTCTCGCGGCGTGGGCACTTTAGCATCTCACATCCTGAGAAGAAGGGTGAGTACAGTACAATAAGATGTTCTGAGAGAGAGAGAGGAAAAGAGAGAGAGAGAGACCTTATTCACATATTTTTTATTACGGTATCTCTCAGTGAACAAATGGGACAACTCTGATTGAAACCCAAGGATGTCTGTTCTTAGAGGCCCAATGCCTGACAGGGAGGTCTATAGCTGATAATCTCCACCAGACTGTAAATTCTTTGAGGAGTATTGTGTTTCGTCACCTTCATAGCACGTCTGTTCAGAGTAGGGATTCCGTAATTCCAGTTACTGAGCACGGCCATGGAAAGGTGATCGCTCCAGGTGACGGGATGGTGCAAGACATAAGGGATGTGCTCAGTGCTTTTTAATCGACCTGGACTGAAGCCAGGGTTATTTTTCTATTCTAGATCTGATCTCTATGTGCTCCTTTTGGCCAGTTGTCTTCAGTTATTGTGGTTCTTTCACACCTACCTTTTCCAGCAGTTTACAGCTTTAGCGTTCTGCTCACATTTCACTTTTAACTAAGCCTCGCTGCTCAGACCTCTTCCCTGTGTGAATAAGGTTTGATTTCCACGAAGAGCATCTTCCAGTCAGAATTCCATACTTGGCCATTTCTGAGCTGCGACCACGGTGGAGGAGACATTATTTCTCAGAAAAGGACAGGGCTCAAAGCTCTTGATTGGTCTCAGGGCCCCATTCTCTTTGGTGCAGTTTTCATTAGAGAGATCCGGGCTGGTTCTTAGGAGCTTCCTGTGGGCCAGCTGCTACGGTGGGGTTGGCAGGTACCAGGTGTGGCCAACAAACATACCCACCTCAGAGGCCAGGGCCCTTTGAAGTGCCGCAAGAATGTCACACTTCAAAGAAACCTCACTGCAGCTGTCACCTGGCTATCTAGTGGAGGTCAGGGAGTTAATATGCAACCACAGACCCAGTCCGCCCACCTCTGACCAACACCTGGGAAGCTGAAGCACATTTTCCTCCCGTGCAGAGGATTTGAAAGCATTGCTCCTTATTTATCTCAGCATTGTTCCTACTTTATCTCAGCGAGAGCTCAGTGCCCTGAGTTTTTAGATAAAAATCCACTGTGCATGTCCATCCAACAATAAAATAAGTAAACGAGCCACATCTTTTTCTTTTCTGAATAGGAATTATTTTGTAATGAAGTAAGTATTTGCAAGTACTATTAGCAGGAGTTTAATTATGGGACTAATCTGTGAAAAAAAAATCGTGAGGCTTCCTACAAATGTGGCATCTTTTATCTGAGGATCACAGTGCATTGTATGCAAATTAATGAACTCTCCTGGGCTTGGTGTACACTCAATTACTGTTTTAAATTTTCCTTGGGCATCCGGCACTCTGGGGCTGAAGTAGGAGGCTAAAGTTTATTTATAAATTGCAGCAAGATGGGTGCAGATTAGATCTAAAAAAGGACTTCCTGGTTGTGATGTTATTAAATGCTGGCCTGAATCACTGCGTCAGTTTTTAAAGACTTGCCTGATGAGGATGTCCTGCCACTTCCATGGTGCCCTTTTACCACCAAACCAAATCCTCCTCCTCCTCCAGTAGAACAAGGCAAGTCTTTGACTGAAGCACCAATGGTAAAATATCAAAGGAAAGAAAAAGAGGATTGTAGTGGGTGACCTAGGAAAACCCAATTTCTGGACTCTGTGAAGACCAGGGCAGCAAGGTGTTGATGCCTCAATTAACATCATAAAGAACACATTTTTCATGGAGTAGCTTTTGCTGCTGTTCCTATTTGCAAATTCAGACTGTAGCTCCCTTCCCCTCTACCCCCCCCTGCACAGTCCAATAAAGATTATAGGTTCTGTGTTTTTAAGAAGTAGGATAGACAGATATCTGCATGTGTGTGTTTAGGGTGGAGTTTCATTTCAGATTTCTGTCCAATGTCTGACCGAAAAACTAGCCCTGCTGTTCTAATATGCCTTCTGACCTTGGTTTATATAGGCTTCGTGTTTCTTCTACCTACTCTTCCTTGGGTAGGGAGAGAAAAGATTTGGGAACACAACAGGCTCTGTGCAAACTGTCCACAACTACTCTGAGGGCGGAAACTAGCTCACCTCTCACTGTTCCCCAATCTCCTTCTGTCTGTGTCTTATGGCCAGTTAGAACCATCAGGTTTCTCTCTCCCAGTGTCTTACAGCTTATTAGAATCATCAGATGTTTCTGTAGCTTTGGCGCTAACCTTTGCAGCTAGTTTTCTTCTACCCTTAGGAGTCAGCGTCCCTGGACTCGTATCCAGCTGAAGCAGAGTGGGTGGAAGGCCAAAGGAGTTGAAGACAAGGGTTTTTAGAATTGGGCTGCTTAGTTCAAAATCTGGTCCTATCATGTACTAGCCATGGGAACTCGAGTAAATGTCTTAATCTCTCTTCCTCAGTTTCCTCATCTGTCAAATGGGTACAGTAATAATCCCCACCTTACTGCAAAGACCGGAGGGTTTGCATGCAAAACACTTCATAAGCACATAATAAGCATTCAAGAATGCTATGATAATGATAATCATTACTGTTAATTAATCGGACTCTAAAAATATTAGAATGAGTCTTCTAGGGGAAGACTCATGCTTATATCTCTTCTTAGATCCAAAGCACCTTCAAATATTATAGTGCTTCTCTAGTTGTGGGTTGGATCTTATTAATGGTTCATGGAATCACTTTAATTGGGTCTCAATTAGCCTAAGAAAAAAGGAAGAAGAGCAGTACACAGGTGAGTAATAAGGATAGTATTGTTTTATAAAACTTTTGTTTCTATTATACATGTATACTTATATGTTATATATGCTTACCTAACATACTTAGATATGTATATTTACACTTATACCCACAGGAGGAGTACAAAATACAATGTAAAATATCTTATTTCAACTGTAGTCAAAAAAGTGAAAACCATGAGGCTAAAACATACAACTTGAAAAGGAATGCTTGTTGCAACCCTGTGACTCCTCTATGTCATGAGTTATATACTGAGCTCTTTCAGAATGATAGGGTCTTTTAGAAATAGGATTAGGAAAGTCATATGTGCAGCGAATGAGAGAAGAAAGGAATCATTTGAATGACTTACAGGGCAGAGAGGAGAAAACCCATTATGGATGTAGTATGTAAATTATAAAAGTTCATTCTTTGCAAAGTAGATACATGCAAAGGGTTAATATCCTTACTGTATAAAGAACACTTACAAAGTATATGAATAGCTAATTCACAAAAGAAGTGAATAGCAAACAAGCACATAAAAATATCTTCAACCTCATTAGTAATAAAGGAATACAAAGGAAAACAGTAAAATTATTTTTTCACATATCAAATTAACAATTTTGTTTTACGGTATTACCAAATGTAGAAAAAGTTATAGGGAAGTAAATACCTCCACACAAGACTAGTGAGAATAAAGATGGGTAAAACTTCTTTGAGGGAGCAATTTGGTGATTTCATTGCAAAAGTCATAAAATTGTATATACGTTTTGAGTTGACAACTCTACTTGAAAGAATCTATCCTAAGGCCATAATAAAGAAGTGAACAAACATTTAGCAAGCAGATGTTCATTACAGGAATGTTATAGTAAAACACTGGAAGATAATACATTTTATTGAAAAAAGATGGTTAATAAAATAAACTTTGGTACGCTGATACAATTGAATAAAAGATAGTCATTAAAAATGATGCCATGGTTGGCTTCTGGAATAATTCCCCTTTGTGTGGGGACTGGTGCCCACAGGCAAATCCCACCTTGAAAGGAGGCTTTCTTTCCTTGGACACCAGACATCTCTGAAATTATTAAAGACTTAGACCTTAAGTTTTGCAGCTTTTCCAAAGTGCACCAGATTGAATGTAGGCATCAGTGCTAAGTTGAATAATAAGACTGTGATTGACTTTTAGTAACATATAATGTGGAAGAAAAATTGCAGGTTACTTATGCATGGGCCAAATAGTCCGCTTGCCCTGCTATTCCCCATAAGAGCCCCGACCACACCAAGTTCAGCTTTGGCCTCCCGCCCAGGAGCCTGATGCAAGGGTCAAGCGTTCCGGACCGTGTGTTATTGTTATACCCACTGACGGAACTGCTGTCCCTCCCCTGCCTGGCCCAGGAGAACTCGGGGCTATGAACTGGGGCCTGCAGTTCTTGCCACTCTCAGGGTGCTGCCCTCCTGCCTCCCTGTGGTCAGCTGGGAATGTGGTAGCTGTAGCCCTTACTCCCCCAGCTAGCAGCTGGGGGTGAGGATGACTTGGGGAAGCACTTAGTCTTCCTTTTTGTTTTCCTCATATCTACTGAAGCTAGCCCACTGACTAGGATTTGTAAAAAGATGCTCCTAGCCCTACTTTTGAAATGTAGAAATTAGCCTTTAATCAGACTGTAACCTGTAGAATGATGGCTAATAATATGGCAAGTGAAAAAAGCAGTTATGACACAATATAATGTACAGTATAGTATCATTTTAGGAAGAATAGTGTGAATTCATACACACTAAACATAGGTTGAAAGAGAGAATATAATTTTGATATTATATATTATATATTTTGTTGTTATATATGATATACATTAATTATATGTAATTATAGATATAATTTTATGGGAAGTCTGTACCCCATAAAATTAACAGTATTTCTTTTTCTGGTTGGGAGGATTCAGGTAATTTCTCCTTTCAGTTTCTTTCCCTTTTGTAATTTTTTTCTAACAAGCAAATATTACTTTAATAATGAAAACAAACGAACCTTTTTGACATTGCTGTTGTCTTATTCACTGATGTGTGGATCCTACAATGATATCTATTGGACAGTAGCCTCTCAAACATCATGGATAGAGGAATGAATGGAAATGCTGACTGTTATTGCTTCTATTGGGAATGGAGAGCAGTAAAGAAAGCTTTTAATTCATTGTTCCCATCACTTTCTTCAAATAGCCCCAGCTTGTTAGGTTAACAGGTTAGAGTTGGGTTAGTATGTGTTGAAAAACATAACTTCCTTTCTGCTTCAAAATCACTCACAGCTTTGGGCTCCCTGTTGTGGGTGCTCTCTCTCCTCCCCTGCAAGAGGGTTCCTTCCTGCTGACCCCAGAGGTCTGACTACTGTGCCCCAGTTAACCTGTCAGCTGAGGTTACCTGAGGGGGGTCGGGGATGAGATGATGACGAACTTGGTCCTTGGTGTTCAACTCAAGTCGGCCAGAAGTTGAAGAGAAATGACACAGTGGCTACAGTGGTCTTCTTTCTTGTCCTTCTTGTTTTGAAGCATAAATTAACTGAAACACCAGGTGTGGGGATGGGAACGTGGCGCGTGATCAGCACATGGAAGTTCCCCGTCCATAGCCCTCTCCCGCTTCACGCCCTTCTACACTGGAGGTTTGCCTTTGGAGGCTCGGGGAGCTAATTATTTCAAGCTGGTGTGGGAATTTAGCTCCGGAGATTGACTGGTAGATCAAAACTTGGATTGTTCTGACCAAAAGGAGCACCACTCTGTACCTCATTAAGTGTCTTTTTGGCATTTTGTCTTTCTTTTCTGGCTACTCCTCTGCTCACACCCCTTTTGGAGTTTGCGCTGATGAATCTAAAGTTTTCACGGTACCGCAGGGTTTGTGGGAACTGAATCCATTTCTTCAAGATCTAACATAAAAATAAGTCTTGGCCCCATGCCTAAAAGAAGTCACTGGGAACCCAATCAGAGCCGGGCAGTGAGCCCAGGCCCAGGCTAATGAGACATTTACATTCTAGGCCTTCCCTTTCACTTTGGTCTTCGTGGGATGCATTGTGAGTGTGTACCGCGGGCGGAGGCCCTTCGTACTTCCTAGTTTGGGGCTGTGCACCCCCACAGCAGAGCAGGAGCATTATGAAAACACACAAAAAAATCTAACACATTTAACAAATGACAAATCCTTAGCCGAGAGTAATCACTTGTTTTTTTGTAACTACTTATTTTTCATTTAAATTCTCTTCTAAGTCTTTGCATCTTCCATCCATGTTGAACCTGTTCATTGCTACAGTCTAAGCATTTACTCTGACAGGAGGTAGAAATAGACAAAGGAAAAATGTAATCTCATTTCTTCCCGTATTTGTGGGAACACTTGGCCCTAGGGTCAATGCTTGTTGGAGTTTTAGGAATCTACCAGATTCAGGACTATTTAAAAGGCACCTAGAAGAGAATTCGGAATTGGAAAATAAGGCCTACGAGGAAGTTGAAGGCACAGTGATCATTTTGTTTGGAGAACAGCATTGGCTTTCTAATGGTCAGACAGTCACTACTAGATGGAAAAGACAAGAGAGAGAGTACTTACGTTTAACTTAGATTAAAAGAAGTATTTTTCTCTCAGGTAATGGATGCTAGTGTGGCAAAGTGTGGTATTTTTTCCCCAAAAATACGGAAAGCTATTTGTGCAATTTGTGCCAGAAGAGAACCCAAAGGTTTTGCGGGTAAACTTGCAGGTTTTTTCCAGGCTAGGGAGAGACCAAAGGGAGGCAGACACAGCAGCTCCTGAGTTAAAGAATTGTTGTTTCAAATCAGGGGTGAGAAGAAACAAAGTTAAAGTTCATTTCCAGAAATTTCGGATGCCCAGATTTGAGAATTGCTTTTCAATAATGACTCTTTGTGTAGTACATTTTTATTTGTTTTAAGCACAATTTCAGAGGTGTCAAGAAAAATAATCCCAAACTTGAAAGTAAGGGAAAGAGAGGATGTTCTATCAATATCACATCCGGGGAAATACTTAAAATGCCACTGTGGGTTATATAATTATTCAAGGAAAAAGCCCTTTTATCTGACATACCGTTTACCACCAACAAGTCCTAGACTCTGTGAGGTTACATGACGATTTATAGATTTATGTCTGGTAGAAAAGATAACTCCAAAGATTATGTTTTCATTGTCCTGTAGGACATGAACCAATTTTGTATTTAACCTAGCACTTTTATTCCTACATTCTTTTTTACAAATTTATATAAATACCAGGTGCCCAAATGCCTTGGAAGCAGCTTCCGTTCTGCTGGCTCCCCCATCAACAAGATGAATATGAGTTAACATGTGTTCATTCATTTGTGTGAGTCATGTTTTAGCCATTTAAGAATCGGGGCACCTGGGTGGCTCAGTCAGTTAAGTGTCAGACTCTCAATTTTGGCGCAGGTCATGATCTCAGGGTCGTGAGGTTGAGCCCCTCGAGATGGAAATCAGTGTTTAATGTAGCTCAGTACTGTCAGTGAATGGGTCTTGCATACATACAGTTTTTGCTGGTTACTGTGTTAAAAGTTAGACCTACCTATATAAGTGGTTTTGGAGTAAAAAGACTGAATTGGTTTCCAAGAAAACCAGCTCTTTAAAAAAGAAAATATACTGAATCATAAACAGTTGAATTCAGTCAGAATTGTTTGTTCATTGCCTGAATGAATTTGACTTGTCCTTGAATAATGATCCGCTTTTTGGTGTGATACAGTTGCATCTTTGAAATTTTGGAGCTGCAGAATGATCCCAAATAGTCTTGATTGCTTACAAAGAAAAAAAGGCAAGAGAAACTGTGCCACTTTAAAAGCAAACAGATACACGTATCTGGGACTGTAGCAATTCTGTCTCTTTCATTCAGACAGGTAAGATCCCTTTATAGAAATAAATACCTGATACCCAGAAAGGAAATACTTATTATATAAACCTATCTGGTAGCTGGAAATAAAACTCATGACAAAGGAACTCCAAATGTTTATCTTAATGTTTCAATATTTAAAATCAGAATAAAAGTACCCAGTGATCTTTATAGACATAGATTTCTTTAGGATACTCGTTCTAAGTTAAGTACTTAAATTCTTGCTTAGAGGTGTGTATAAATGGACTGCCAGGAAGTTTTTTTTCTTATTGAGGTCGGTGGGTAAGGATAGAAAATAACAAGCGGGTTGCGTTTGTTTTAGAAAGCAGTATTCATCAATTCTGCTCTCCCATCTGTTTCATAAATATGGTTTGGCCTTTGTTTAAAATTGGGGTAAGCTTATGCTCCTCATTGTACTAGTTCCTTTAGCAGCTTATTTCCAAGATAGAGTATCAATCAATATTTGACAGGAGGGAATGCTCAGTTTTCTTAGGTCAGTATATCAAAAACTCTAAGAGCAAGAAGGAAATTCTACACTCCCAAGATTGATAAAATTAGAATGACTTAAAAAATAAAAAGAATTGAGATATGATTTCTTAAACACAATTTTACTGACCCTTGTATCAGTTACTCATATTTTTAAGGCTGATATTCTTGGTACGGTATATTTGCAGGCATCTAAGTTACAATAATTAAAAATGGGCAAACATAAACTCAGATTTATAAAACTGTTTTTAACTGTTGTTAAAAGCTCCCTGAAGATAAAGATGTTTATTATTTGTTTCCCTTTTGACTAGTAAGGCATTATAAATCAAAGTAACGAAAAGCTTTGATTTTTTTTTGAGAAAACTTTGATCTTAATAAAATATCTTCAAATTAAAAAAAATTGTGATTTGAAATTGTTGAAATCAGTTTCTAGAACCACCTCTACCCCCAGACTATTCACGTTTTCTTGGTCTTCGGTGGTTTGTATGTTTGTTTGTTTGTGGGTTTTTTGTTTTTTGTTTTTTTTGGCTATCAATTATCAAACCGATAGATAATGGGTGACTGCTGTCTTATCTACCAGGCTTCAGAGCTGTTTATCTCAATATGAAGATTCTACTAATTCTCTAGTTCTGCAGGTGTTAATGTTGGCTTATCTTAAGCAATGTTTACATAATTCTTTACTGAAGCTCCTCATCCAGCTTTGATTAATTTGGGGAAAAGAGAAATGATGATCGGAGAACTATTTTGACCCCCCAGTCACAAAATAATAGGTCAAGTTCTTTTCATTTTTTTTGACAACTACTATTAAAAAAGAACAAATTACAACAGCAATAGATACCCCTAGCTGGAGAAACAGAAAAGAATAAAGACTCATAGGGGCTCAAAGTTAATCTGCAAGGCTAGATCCGCCAAAGAAGCCTGTGTCTCTTTTGTTCAACAACTTCTAGGAGGGGGTATCTGTTGCAGTCAAAAACAAACTGCTGAGTATTCTTAAAATCTTTGCCCCCAGATTCTTTTCTTTCATTAATAAAATGATATTCGGATGGGTAAAATCGGTGGTGGGGATTAAAGAGTACACTTATCATGATGAAAAAAATAAAATACAGAATAAAATGATACTTAATTGTAAATAGAAGAATAATGATAGAGATAAACTATAGTTCTCATTCTTTTTTCAAAAAATATCAGCATTTTGTTCATGTAATGGTATATGGCCTGTAACTGATACCTTTAAAAAATAAATCAACTGACTGCATTTTCCTGTGGATAGGCAGATGAATCTTAGAGCATTTTTTACTAAATGAAGAAAAAAAATTTTTTTCCTGGAAGTCATTCTTTCACATTGTACACAAATTATTTAAAGATGACTTTCCCACAATACAACCAGCCAGCTTAATTTCTCCAAGACATAGGAATGACTTAAGACTGTTACTCGTTTTCTTCAGAAAAGCAACTTTAGCCAGCTCTGTGTCTGGAACTTGATGAATCTAATGTAATCACGTTCATCCTGAAGCAACAGTTCCCATGACCAGAAATTGCTCAAAATATAAAAGAATATAGTGGCCCTCAAAGGAAATAACATAGCTCAAAGCATTTGTGGAGAGGTCTGGACATTTCAGGAATTTTCAGCCTTTGGGATTTAACAGGTGGAACACACTAATTTGTATTGCTTGGTCTATCTATCTAGTAGAAAGGTTTGCAGTTCAGCTCCAGCCCATACAGAATTGGCTAGAGACAAAACTGTGAGGCAAAGTTCATTCCCATCCTTGTCCTGATTGGCTAGCATCGCTGATAATCTCAGGGGCTCTGGAGTCAGACTGCCTGAGTTCAAATGCCGACTCTACACTTGCTAGCTCCATGACTTTGCGTAAATTGCTGAAGCACTCTGCGTCTCAGTAAACCCATGTGTAAAATGCAGATATCAGTGGAACCTACTATCATGTGAATATATTGACTTAACATGCATACAGAACTTAGAACAGCTGTCTGGTACAGAGTAAGCATTTGATAAACATTAGCTGTTTGTTTTCCTAATTTTGCCACTGGCATCCTAGGACTCTCTTTTTATTTCAGTTGTTCCTATGTATTTGCTTTTAAGTTTATTTTGTGTGTGTAATAATCACATATCTAGTTTTAACAGTACATTAAGAAAAATTAATGAGTGAGTCAGGAAAAATTCTAGGGATGGGGAAGCCTTTCCAATTCTCAGATACATAATCACCTAAGTACTGTTTACTGCAGGCTCACAAGTTACCAGATAAGCAAAGTGAAGGAAAATTCCTGTTTTGAGAGCAAAGGCTAGGGTGTTCCTTGTGATGCCCAAGGAGGATTAATTGATAAAACACTAAAAGAGAAAATGTCCTGTTCTTAAGTGACAGGGATTTGTTTCTTTTATGAGATAGACTATCTCTTTTTCTTGCATATTCCCTCTACTCTTACTCATCCTTCAGGTCTCAGCTTGGACATGATGTCCTCTGAGAAGACCCCTTTCCCTCCTTGAGTTCTCGTGAGAAACTTTCCCACCTTCTACACCCCAGTTATAGCACTTAGCATGCTGCATTGGAAACAACAGTCAACCTGTTAGTCTCTCCCATTAGATCGTAGATCCATGAGAACGGAAACATTATCTATTTTGCTTACTGTGGTAAACTTGGCCCCTAGCACAGTGCTTGGTGTAGAGTAGATGCTCAGTAAAATTTTGTTCTTTTATGTAGGGCATCCCAAGACCTTTAAGCTTTGGTGCCGGTGGCTGTCAGTTTGGAGCACTGCAGGGGTTGGCTTGCTGGGCCTATTCTCACATGCAGGATATACAGGGAGGATGAATGAGGCCCCTGGAATTCCCCAGGCAATGGCCATGTGCTTTAGCTTCTACTTACTTGCTTTCTTACTCCGTGCTTCGCTCTTCAAATAGAATCTTTAACTCCCGATAAATGAATCGCCCCTGATAAATCTATTGCAGGGGCTGGGGCTGGGTAAGACCTGCAGTAGGCACTGGGACGGAGAAGAGGCCAGTGTCTTTCCTGTTCACTTTCGCACCAACCCAGAATACAACTATATTTGTGCAGAGCTCCCATCTGTGGATGCCCAGGTAGCTTGTTTCCATTTCCATTTTCTGGCCGTGGGGTGCTCTGAAACTTCCTCCAAAGGTTTATGAGTATCTTTGCTGGATAACTTAGAGTTAAACTTCCTTTTGGAGGATATAAATCTTACCTGAGTCATTCAAAGGATTCTTATTATTCAGATTTCCTTGTAGGTGTCAGGTTCACCCGGCTGGACCTGTAGCTTTTCTTCTATCATCTCATCTGCCTGTTGGTCTCACTTGTCCATTTCTTTCTGCTGAATGAGGATAGTAACTGGTCAAACGGTGTGTATATTACATGCAACATGATGTTGCTGCTCTGTCAAAAAGGAGGAGTCCTTTACCTTCTTGCCATTTGAATGAGAAGAAAAGATCTATTAAGAAGGTTTGTGCTGGGTAATGATTATGTGCCTCTATCTCTTTTTATTCCTGCTTTAAAAAGGAAGTGACTCATACTGTAGATAAACTGGACTTGAAAAGAATGTCTGGCTTATGCAAAGCTCTTATTTACATACTAGTGTCTTTCATTCACAAGGAAATAAGGACTCAAGGACTTTGGAGTTCCTCTCTTTTTCTTCTTGTTCTTTGATAGCCTAAATGATCTCTGGGAGGATTTTCTCTGCCCTTAACATATTCCCCAAACCCCCAGGCTTTCCTTTCTCTGTTGGAAATAGGAATTGCATGAATATAAGAGCAGAGACCAGAGAGATATTATAAGAAGTTCCTCTATCTTACATTCCTCACTCCTGAAAGGCTCAGCCTTTCCACCACTAGTATTTCATGTTTTCTTGTCTGTCTAGATGAAGTTATATTTACACCCTACAATGTCTTCCCTGATGTAGGAAAGACGGCATTAGGGTTCTAAGCCGATGGCCAAGAAAGAATTCTTGAGACGTCTTTGGTGCAAAAAGGTGATTTTATTAAAGCACGAAGACAGGACCCGTGGGCAGAAAGAGCTGTGCTGGGGTCATGAGGAGTGGCCCACTATATACTTTCAAGTTGGGAGAGGGTTAGGGATAGTGTCTCTAAGGAATTTTGGAAGCAAGTTTTCCAGGACCTTGAGGGGGTTAGCTGTTGTTGGGAAAAGGTCATTTATTACTGTCTAATAAAACCTTAGTTATGAGACCCTTCAGATAGATGTATATCAATGGTCCATATGCTTGGGGGATGATTGCCAACATGTATGTTGTGTGGTTTAGAGATCAAGGAAGTTTCCAAAAGAATTTTTATGTGTTAAAGTAGGCTTACAGGATCCTGGGGGTTGGGCTAAGATTGCCTTTTGCCTTTAGCAAAGTGTCAATATCGAGGCAGTTGAGTCCTTAGAGGAATGTCACTCTGCCTGTTTCAAGGACTTGTCAACGGGTGTGGGTAGAAAGGAAATCTAATAATTTTTCTTCTGCCTTTGTTTCCCAAATCATTCCCCAGGGTTTAATAAAGCAGTCTAGTCTAGAGTACAGATGAGGGCATGTGCAGGAGTGTGAGCTAGACCTGGCTCAGTCTCTCTAGCTGTGTGGTCTTGGGCCAGCCATTTCATCTTTTAGCTGATTTCCTCACCTTATAAGTGGGAATCCTAATACTAGCTGAGTCACAAGACTGCTATGATGTTAACATGAAACTTTGGTAAAGCACATGGCCTAGTAACTGGCCAGTGGTAAACTCATCCAATATTTGAGATTGTCATTAATAAGAATTTTATTTGTAACCCAAGTTAGTGTCTTTTTTGATCTTAGATTTCTTTCTTTCTTTCTTTCTTTTTTTTTTGCCTTTTCTAAATCACTTCTTCAACTTTATTTTGTTTCTCAGGATTTGTTGAATAAATGAATTTGATGAATGAATGGTAGTGGTTTGTGTTCCCAATTATAAGAGCCTACTATAGTCTCAAAAATTCTGATTTGTTCTTGAGATTCCTGGGCAGGCAGACCGGTTGCAGGGTGAAGAGTTGATTCTTCTCTATGACAGAGTTAAAAGGGGTTCCTAGAAGCCAGGTTTCCTTGCCCTGCCCACTGGCTTCTGAATCGGAGGTGACCTCAGGCTGGTGTGATTCAGAACAACTCCCACTTAGGCTTGGCAAACGGCATCCGGTCGGCAAACAGTCCTCTCTTGTTTTCCTCTTCCTTAAAATAACCCTTCACACACTCAAAGACAGTTATTAACTCAGTCGCAGCTCATGCATTAGTTCAGGTATAAATGACTAATAAAGTGAACTCTTGAGTTTTTCTCAAAGAGTCTACATTTTATTTTTATTTTTTTATATTTCTTTTGCTCTATGAATCCTGCTTTGTTGTATATTCATTCATTTATTCTCCCCATCCCTTTCTCTCATTCCCAACTAACCAACTAACCAGTGGTAAATGGAGACTTGAGGGCTTGACATTAAGGGATTAGTGACACAGTCCTTCCATTCATCCATTCCACAACCATCTGGGAACATGTCCTCTGTGCCAAACAGTGTACTAGATGTTGTGTGTATATTAAGTAAAAAACGAGAGAGAGAGAGACAGACATAATCCTTGTTTTTATGGAACTTAAAACCTAGCCTCATCTTTATGGGAAATTTTAGGGCTTCCTTAGGACCCATCCAACATCCAACCCTCCCAATTCCATAACTGTCTTAATTCTATTTGACTTTCACCTCCATTCCACTTCAGCCATCCTTTAACATAGGCACTTCACAGGCATTTACAATTACACTTGACCTTGTCATCACCCAGAACTGATCTTAAGCTCCAGAGACTGGCTTGCTGACTACAGCCTCCTGTCCTTCCAGCTTTTTTACCCTCATTTTCCAGCCACGCATTTCCTTTGAGACGTCCAGCTCCTTCTTCTCTCAGTCTGTCAGCCTCTGCCGTACGCTCACATCCCTTCCTGTCCAGCCTAGACAGGATGATGGCTTAATGCTTTGATTTGTCTCTAGCCAATACCGTCACATCCCTTGCCCCTCCTTCTGCCATCATATCCTTCAGGATCCTTTCCTTGTACCAGTGCACCTTCTTCGTGTCCACTTTTTCATCAAGCTTGTGAGTGCTGCTAGGAGAACAGTCGTTCAACTTTGTCACAACAAATGTATGATCTTCAACTTTAGGCAGGCTTGCTTAAGTTTGGTAACCTTTCTTTACATCTGTGGTTATCTCTTTCTTTCATTCCCCACGATTGCTTTATTTTTTTCTTCAGGCTTAAAATTTTTTGTGTGTGAAAAAAATTTTCATTATGGAAAATTTCAAACATACATAAAAGTAGCATAGTATCATAGACCTCCATATATTTGTTACTTAGTTCATGACCGATCTTGTTTCATTGCTGGCTCCTATTGTACCCCCGGATTATGTTAAAGGAAACCCTTGGCATCCTATGATTTCCTCTGTGAACTCTGTACATATTCTAAAACTTAAGGACAGTTAAAAACTAATCAGCCCCCTCTATTCGAATGCCCTTCCTTCTCTTTGGTTAGCTTAACCTTCGAGCCTCAGGTCCAGGGTCACCTCTTCTAGGAAGTCTTCTCTGACCTCCAGCCCAAGTTAGGCATCCCTACCTATCTACTTCGGAAGTGTCTCTTGACAGACTCACCGTTCCACTCTGTCCTCCTGGCCAGTGCTTACACAGGTGGCTTCCCAAGTCATGGTATGTTCCAGCTTGAAAGGATTACCCCCTGGTTTTATAGGTTGAGATTTGTCTGTTTGCACCTTGCTGTCTTCAAGAAGGGAACCCAAACTCCCCGTGTTAGCCATTCAGAAACTGTTTACCAAGGATATGCCAAGGGCAAGCCTCTGTGTTAGGCATCTTCGGGGTATAAAGATAGAAAGCTTTCCTCAGGTTGCTTAGTGAGGTAGAGGAGATAAAATATCCACTTAACTAAGTAGAATACAATCATAAAGAAGTTCAGATAAAATGCTGTGAGACAGAAGAGGGTGTGATAAAGGGCCCTGAAGTCACCAAGGAGGTGGAGGAAAGCCCTGTGTGGGGCTAACATTTGAGCTGAGCCATGAACACAGATGGGCAGGGGACAATTATGGAGGGAAGAGTATTTGAGGCAGAGAGGCCATGAGAGAGGAGGCAGAGATGAATTTGAATTTTAAAACATGGCCGTAATTTGCTATGTATCTATCTGAGAATTAGCAGGCTTTTTTCTTTTTTTTTAATTATAGAAATTGTATAGCACTGCATCATGGATCTTCTGCAATTGGAACAATATTTATATAGTATAGATATATTATCCTGTATTATCACGTTATTTTGGCTGTCTGGTTTTTCCTAATGTTCAAAGAGGCAAAAAGTCAGTAATATTTGTTCATTCAATAATCAGTTATTGATCTTTACTAAGAGCTAGGTATAATAGCATCTACAAAGATAAGGAAGCCGAAATCACTGCTCCCAGGAAATCATAGTGTTGTGGGTGTGGTAAGAGATAGAAAGGTTATCAGTTGGTTAAAATACAACACGGCAATAAATTACTCTTGTTATAGAAGCTGAGCCAAAGGGAGCCCCTAACTCCATCTGGCTTGGGGGTAGGAGAAACAGTCAGAGAGGATGTGAAACCTGTCAAGTAGGTGGGGGTGGAAAAGCTCCGAGAGAGAGTTACAATATGTTGGGAGTGAATGGGAGGTGAGAAAACGGAACCAGGGCGTTGTAGCATTTTGTACTTTTGCAGATTTGCAATAGGGCTTCCGCAGGCAGTGTTTCCTCGCTGATCCATACTGTTTTTACAAGAAGAGGAGAAATAGAACCAGGAGGAGAAAGGAGAGAACCTGGTTCTTCAGATCTGACTTTGCAATTCATGTGCTGTGTAATTGAGGAAAGTTATGTAATATCTCTGGGCATCTGTCAGTTTGGGCACAAGCCAGATGATTTTTTTTTTTTTTTTTTGAGGGGAGAAGGAGTGTGAGTGGGGTGAGGGGGGAGGGGCAGAGGGATAGGGAGAGAGAGAATCTTAAGCAGTGCGTGCTCAGTATGGAGCCAGCCCTAAGTGGGGCTCGATCCCACAACCCTGAGATCATGACCTGAGCCAAAATCAAAGAGTTGGCCGCTTAACCTACTGAGCCACCCAGGCTCCCCAAGCGAGATGATTTTTAAAGCCTTTTTCAGCTTAAGTGATCTAGGGCTCCATTTTCCATAACTTTTCCTTTGCTGATGAAGTTGAACATCTGTATACTGATGGACACTGGATTGAGATATTTGGCTCAGTGTATGCTGGGAAATAAGAAAACCCATTTTCAGACATTTTTTGCCCCATGACTGAGCACTGTTGGGTTTACATCTGTCAGAGTGGCTGTTCATCAGCTGTTTTCCTTAGAGGGAGGGAGGGAGGCATTATTTTATTTTATTTTCTTTGACATTCTAACACCTTTCCTTGCCTCAGTATCTGTACTGCTCATGACCATACAATATGGCGATCTGTACTGCTCATGACCATACAATATGGCGATAAGAACTGAAATTACTCATTGACATTATCATGGGGCTGTTTTGAAAACATCATCTCATGTTCATTTCCTAGAATATCACCACGTCTCAACAATATCAGTTCCTTAAAAGAGCATGTTGTTTTTGTTGCAGCTGAAGCCAAAATACTTCCGTGAATTTTGTCTTTAGTACTACCAACTTCCTTCTCTGATGCCGTGGCCAAAAGCATAGCTTTCCACAAACCAGAATCTGATAGAGTTTGCTGAATTTGAAGTTAGCTGTTTTCAGTAATTTGTTCATCTTTACTCTTTATGTAGAGTATCTGCATTGTAGGTTACTTTTGGAGGGTCTCAAACCCTGGACTGAATGTGTTTCATCACTTCCTGCGCTTTTGCCATTTCTTCCCTCAGCCCGATCCTCTGGTCAGTCCCTGTGTGTTCAGGCAGAGAGAACTCATTAACCCAATGTTAGACAAAGCACCATGTCACAGTGGAATCCATCACGAATTGGTATTTTATGTATTCCCAAAGGTAGAAAAAGGGCTTTCGTATTATCTGAGAGTTTAGTTTGACTCCATTAATGTGGTAAGGTGGTTGTCTAAAATTCAGACGCTTCTCTTGTGTGACCTTGAACTTTTATTTATGAGACCAGATGAAGTGAGCATTCATTAGTGTCTCTATAGGACTCTTTTAAATAAAACTTTTAACGAGTTCCAGTTTTCTTTGCCTTTTCTAAGGATACTGATAGTTTCATGCCTTCACTTATCCAAAGCATTTAATTCATTTAAAAAAATACTACAAAGTTAATTTTCGGCAGCATTCTTAAATGCATTTAAAGTGATAACAGTTAAGGGGGGGAGAGCGTCAGCAGTGTTTTGTGACATCCAAGGGCAGAGGCATACACAGTAAGAAAATGTGGAGCTTCTGGGAGGCCCAGGGCTTGATGGCTTAGATTTCAGTCACTGGGACTTGTTTCATCAATGGTCTAGCCTTCACTACATGAGTCATAAACATTAGAAGAGTGCATACCTTCAGCCAGAAGCAATGGAAAAGAATTTGTTAGCATGGAAAATATGGGATGGCTATATCATGTCATCAGTATGACTCCCAGGACCGAGTCTTTTAGGCCTGCTAATTACTTTTTGAGTGAATTAACGGATATGAGTAAACACATGTTAGGACGTTGCTAGAGCCCTATTAGCCAATGAGCAGAATTCCTTGCAAGGCAGCTTGAGACTGAGACTAGTTCGCTAATGACTTTATTCAAATGATCATTTGTAAGGCTGCTACACAGAGAATTTAGCAATAAACAATTCTGCCCACTATTGACCTTTTCAACTATAGCCTTCCTTCCTAATAACACCTGATACACAGCAATTAAGACTTTTCTTGTCAGTTAATACAGCACATTTTTTTCTCTTTGCATATGTTTGCATATCAAGCAGTGCTTTTAAAGCTTATGCCAGAATAGTGTCTTGGATGATATATTTCACTGTTACTTTTCAGATCACCTTTCTGGATAGAGTAGTATAATGAAGGTAGGAATAAGTGCAGAGAGGTGGAAATAAATGCTGGGATTTTTATTGAACATCGCTTTGTTTTTAGGTAGTTTTCTTTTCTTTTTTTTCTTTTTTTCAGAGAGAGGGAGATGGAGGGGCAGAGGGAGAGGGAGAGAGAGAATCTTAAGCAGTCTCCATGCCCAGGGAGGAGCCCGACGTGGGGCTTGATCTCACAGCACTGAGATCATGACCTGAGCCGAAGTCAAGTGGTTGCTTAACCAATTGCACACCCAGGTACCCAGGTAGTTTTTAATATTTAATATGTCACGTCTGCTAATTTAGGAGGGAAAAGTATTCTTTGAGTTCTTCTTTTGTGTAGGTTGTCTTACTTAGCATTTTCTGGGTCTGGAGGGTAGAAAATGATAAAATAGGTAAATAGCAATGAACATGATTGCGGAAAAATGGAAATTAATGGTGCCATGGAAGTGTTAAATTCCTGTCAGTCATTATGCATGATTTTAGCTTTACAGGAATTTGCCAGTGAGTCTTCTGGTCTTTGGGCAGTCCCTTGGAAAGATTGTTATTATTGTGAAGGACCAAAGGAGGAAAGTCAACTATTATAGAGGTCAACAGTGCTAGTTTAAGAAAAGAGAACTTTGAAAAGGAGTGAGAATGTGTGAGAAGAGATACTTTAGTTAGGGCGTTGGTGGACAATGAACTAGAAAGTGTGGTCGCTATGGGATTGAGGTCCAGGATAAGCAAAGAGCAAAGGTGTGTTCTGTGGCTAGGGGTCAGGCTTTTGCAGAGTGAGTGAAGCCATTATATTTACTGTGTGTGCATATCATGGAGTGTAGTGTGTGTGTGTGTGTGTGTGTGTGTGTGTGTGTGTGTTTAGGGGGCTGGAGGTTGAGGCTGACTGGAAAGGAGACAGTCTCCATCTAATCAAATTAGCTGCTGTGACCTTAGCTCCAGCTGATTGTTGCCATGTGGACCTAATGTTGCCAGGTCTTCTCAGTTTTCAAAAGACATGGGAAATCTGACATCTTAGAGGAAATACATCAGATTTTAAATGTAGCACCACATTAAAAAAACTGTGTGAGCCAAACTGACCATATCCATCGGCTGACAGAACCAGCTGGTCTAGTTGTGTCGAGATTTGTGCTACTTATTAGTTGGGTAACCTCAAAGTCTCAATGTGAGTAATGGCCAGGAGAAGATTCAGCCCATAGTGTTGTTTTGAGACTTTAATAAGATAATTTATATAAAAACCCCTGAAAAAAGTTTTACTCCTTCTCTGTTGGGGAAGGATCTAGCTTTCCTTTTAGAAAGATGCATGGAGAGTCTATCTTTGTCTTCCTCACTTGACATTTCTTGCTAATTCCCTCAAATGTTCCCCCTGCCATCTCTCTACTAAGACACATCTTAGAGGGTTATTCCTTAGAGTACAGAAGGCGTCAGGAGGCTGTTAGGACCAGATGGAGAAGCAGCTTCATCCTGCTAGCCAGCTCCAGGGCTTGTGCTGCCCAGCCCCTCACACTGAGAAGAGTTGGAAGGCTTACCAGGCTCAGTGTGGAATGGTGTCCCTGTCCATTAGCGATGTCTTCCACAGGTCCATGGGGAAGGAGTAGAAATACATGCTAATCCTGTGCCTAGTAAATATAAATGCTCATTTAAATTGATTTGGGAATGAGGAAAGGGAAATAAATTTGCCTGTATCAAAATATAATTATATATATATTTATATATAAAATATAATTTGTTTTAAGCCACAAACTAAGGGCCAGAGACCACGATTTTAATGGGCTTTACTTCAAAGTTCCATGTCGTTTTCACCAAACATGATGAATCTTCATTTTGACATTATAAATTCTCTAATACTGTCTCTTCTTCCCCTTTCCTTCCCCTCCTTTTGCTGCCATTACCCTCTCCTAACTTCTGTGTACAGAAAAGGAGAGATGTCTCTTCAAATCCAGTAAGCCCATATTGTAAATAATGTAAAGCCTCTATGAAGATTATTGAAATATTAAAAGATCTGGAAACTTTGGGTTCCAAGTTCCTCAGGGTCTTTCTGGTGATATTTTTCCAGAAAAAGTCTTGCTGTGCCTAGACTACATTTAATTTTCTGAGGTAAATTAAAAAATCCTTCCATCATGGAGACCTAGGCTGGCAACTTGAAATGTCGACCAGGTGGAGTGTAAAGGAGGCTAGCTGTGGGAAGGCAGAAGCCCAAACGGGATAATAAATGGCACCTGCTCCTGGACTGGACCTTGGGGTGAGCTGGAGGGCACATGCTCTTTTATCCTCAGCGTCTATTGATTGTTGCAATGAACTTGGTGCCTAGAGCTTCAAGAGCAGATATCTGGGTATATCTGGGTATATCTAGTGTGGGCAGATATAACATGTCTGTGGACTGGGTTGAGCCTCAAGGCCTTCAATTCCTGATAGGGAATTAGGGAGTGATCAGTGATGTGAAGAGCAGGTAGTCTGAGATCTTTACTTATGGAATTAGAAATGTATGTATATATGTGGGGGCGGGATGGAAGTAGGCAGGCAGTGCAGAGAAGTGAAGTTTTAGGAATAGTCACTGCAATGTCTTGAGCCCAAGTCTACTGCAGGAAAGCCTCTTAGAAGAGAAAATATGCAGGGAGAACAGCAGCAATGAGCTTAATGCTATGCATAGGATGCACAAATGCAGGAGGGACATACAAAAGAAAGCAGATGGGAAAAGAAGAGCATGGAACAAAGGAAAAAAGCTATCAAAATTTTGCAACTGGCATAATGGAGCCCTTTTAGGAAGATACTGAAGAATGCAGTCACTGAACGTCCTTTCAGATACACAGGGACATGACTGATGGTGAACCAGGAAACAGGACAGGATGGAAATAAAAACTGATTACCCCCAAATTGACGAGTGATCATTTACTTGCTCCTAAGAAGGTACTGATGCTCAAAGCCAGAGCTGGAGGTAGAATATGCTAATAACTAGTTGCTTAAGATGGTATACTTAGTATACTTAGTATACAAGAAATACCTTGTATTTCTTGACTATAAGTAATTTTCTAGAAGATTCATTAGTATGAAAAGCCCCACTGGGTGTATCAGTTGGATTGGTTATAGCAAGCCCCCAGATCATGGGGTTATAAGGCTAAAAGGAACCACAGAGACCATACATGACCTCCTTTTTGCAGATGAGGATCCTGAACGGAGAGGAGTAAAGACTTAACCAGTGTCACAAAGCTTGTAATGTATGTGGGACTAGAACCTGTCTCAGACTCTCCTGTCTCAGACTCAGATCTGATCTCTGTGTTCAGATCTGGACAGCAGTTACTATCCCCAGTCGGTCTCCCTGTCCCTGTCCCCTATCTGCCCACCCAGTGAGGAAGAAAGGAAAGCAGAGCAGAGAAGGGACAGTTGGAATTACAAACTAGCATTTGAAAGAAGCCTGGGCATATTTGCTGTGCCTTTCCTTTCCTCTTTTTAAATTTAGTGGTCCCGTAAATAGGATTTCTTACTGAAATTATCCCTGGTGAATAAAGCAGAGTTCCTACATGTAGGTATGGAATCTAATAAAAAAAATCTTTTTATTCATCATATAAATTCATGTTAAGTTTCTTGAATCCTAGAATAGGAGCTGATTTTCCCTACATTTAAAGACCTAAACAGAGCATATACATTATATTGGAACAGATTATGTTTTGTGTGTGTGTGTGTGTGTGTATGTATGTGTGTGTGTGTGTGTGTGTGTGTGTGTATGTGGTTTAACATCTAGATGTAGTTTTAATTATAGTATTTTGGTTAGGATAGGTAGCAAGATAATTGGGGAGATGTGCTAACTTAGTTAATTCTGTGCATTTGTGTTGTGGACAGTGATCTTCTAGCAAAGATCCTTCACTTGCCATACCACCCCAGCACACTCAGCTTAACCCCTAAGCTTCACCAGGGCAGGGATTGTCAAGAGAGGAAGGTGGTGCACATCCCAGAGGTGTATCTGAATCTGACTCATGGTTGTAGGAGGGGTGGTAGAGGGCATGTAGTTTGGAAAAGCACCCCTCAAAGAGCTTATGACATCCCTTAGTGGGAGGTGTGTTACCTCCTAGGTCTGAGAGTAAAAAGATCTTTAGAAAATATCCCCTAACCTCCTGGGCAAAGGAAGAGTTTATGGAGGCTTAATGAGTTAGAATAATATGGCGGGGGGGGGAGAGAGGCAAGGAGTTGCAGGGAAGAATGCCCCCAAATAGCCATTCTCTCCAAGACCAGTCCTCCCTGTTAACAGTTGCTCCAGTGGCTGAAGGGAGTTTCCTTCCCCTGATTGTGAACCTTCATGGTTTATTAGCTGATCACAGACTTTCAGAAGCAAGGTGGGTCTTATTTCTGTCCTCTCAGGTTCCTTAAAGTTTGAGGGGCTGGGTAGAAAGAAAGTAACAGATATATGTGAATTTCATCTGTTGAAAAAATAAGTATAATGACGTGTCAATGTAAGTTCATTGATTGTAACAAATGTACGAGTCCCGTGCAGAGATGCTGATTAGGGGGGAGGCTGTGCGGGTGTGGGGGCAGCGGGTATGTGGGAAATCTCTGTACTTCCCCTCAATGTTGCTGTGAACCTGAAACTGCTCTGAAGAATAAAGTCTGTTAAAAAAAAAAAGTACAACTTCTAGTTCCCTTTCAGCACTTAGTGTCCTAGAACTTCATAGATGTTTACATGAAAATCACCAAGATCCCTGTGCTGGAAGGAGTGTGCTGACATATTGCTTTTCTCTTGCTTCTCTTTATCTTTCCCTCCTCTTCTAACCATTTCTCACCTCCTTGTAGAGCTGCTGGTTATGAAATCTGTTGCCCCCTCTCTCTGAGGTTCACTTATGCTCAGGGGCAGTGCTTGGTATGTAGCAGATGTTCAGTACATTTTATTGACTGGAAGGAAGGAAGGAATGACCCTGGCTTGGAAGACTTGCAGTGAAATTAACCTCCATTCCAAATGCAAGGGGCATTTGTTATGTGTTAGGGGAACTCTGGCAATTTGGAAATTTTTAGCCCATACATATTTTTCAGGGGTTAAACTGACTCCTGTGTTTAGGATAGAACATTATAAATGAAAATCAGTTTTAGAGATCATCTAATCAAGTGCTGACTTTTTAAAAATAAGATTTCATGTGCGCATGCTCCTGTGTGTTTGAGGAAACAAGGCAGAGAGGTTTACTTATGTGTTCAAGGTCACAAAGGTAGGAAGGAGCAAACCTAGTGTTTTGAAGCCCAGTTCTGCTGACTCCTAGAAGCACATTTGTAATGTGGCTATTCTCAGAGAAAACCTAACCTAGGAGGATACTCTGGGAGGTGACAAATGCATGTTGGTGGTGTCCTTCTATGGCAATGTGGATGTCACTTACATGTTTTCCTTATCATCAAGCTAATTTCCACTACAGAGAATATTTTTACTTCTAGGGAGGGCTATGTGGCTTCATTTCCACCCCAAGCTGAAGTTTTAAATAAGCTTCAAACACACTCACACACACACACACACACACACACACACACACACACACACACACACTTTCACTTAGCTTACTGACATCAGGGAATTCGGAATGTGATCTTATGTAAATTTTGATTCCTGCTGAGAGAAGAAAATTCAATGACGTGGGCCCTGCTGATCACCTATAAAACATTAAGTCATATCTGTATGATCAAAACGGGGCAGGGTGGGGGGTTGGAGTATAACACTTATCTTAGATTCATCTCAGGTTAAGCACTTCCTTCATGATTGGCTTGAAAACATTGCCTGCCTGGTGGTGAGAGTCTGCTAACATGCAAGCTGGCAACAGGAACAGAGCAAGCAATCAGTTGAAGTGAGATCTTCGAGAGCATCAAGATGTCATTAAGAGAAAGTTTGAAGGCCTTTGGAATTAGATGGAGAGAGGTTGAGTTCACTTTATGTTTAATTTTCTAGAAAATATTTGTAGTCTTTGCTTGCCATCCTGGCTAAATTACTGCCTTCCTGGCTGCCTCCTGGCCCTCCCACCCCCACCCCAAACATCACAGAGTCATTCTGGAAAAGAAATGATCAACTCTGATGTTAGCTGTGGGTGCATTAGGACATTTGGACCAATGGAAAGAAGAGGCAGAAATGAAGCCAATGGGGTGGGTGACCCATGAAAATGATTTCAGAAGTAGGAAATCCATAGGACCTCTTTAAGACTAAACAGTAATGGTTGGGTGGTCTTGACACCTTTTTAGTGATTACTCCTTATCACTTCTAGAAAGGCACTGAGGATGAATTTTAGTATAAATTACATTTGTTTCACACACTTCACATCACACCCTGGTACATGTGTGATTTTTGTTGTTGTTTTTATAAAGAGCCAACTAAGACTCCAAATACTTTTGGTCCCATGTGGCCTGAAAGATTCACTGTCAGGACGCCTGGGTGGCTCAGTCAGTTAAGCGTCTGTCTTTCAGCTTGGGTTATGCTCCCAGGGTCCTGGGATCAAGTCCCACATCCGGCTCCTTGCTCAGTGGAGAGCCAGTTTCTCCCTCTGCCTGCCACTCCCCCTGCTTGTGCTCTCTCTCTCTCTCTCTCTCTGACAAATAAATAAATAAAATCTTAAAAAAAAAAAAGGATTCACTGTAAAGATACAAGGAAAAATTTTCTGAGTTTAATTGAATTGAGATCTGATTAGAACCTAGCTTTAGTATTCTCTCCCTCCTTCCTTCCTTCCCTACCCCTCGTTTCTCCTCCTTTCTATGCACTATTGTTCCTTCTTTCCCTTTCCTCTTCCTTATGAAGAGAGGAATTGGAAGGAGAAAGGTAAGGCCAGAAAAATGTGCTTTATAAACTGTTTATCCCTGCCAGGATATAAATATTTAACAATTAATAATAAAATTTAGACTCTTGAATATAAACAATTTCCCTTCTCTGCTTTTTGTCGGATGCGTAACTGGAGCTTGGGCAGAGAAATTTCATGAGGCTTTAGACTCCTCCATTCTAGGGGTCCCTCTTCCCTCCCTGTGAACAGGGAAGGGGAGAAGAGCTCAGGTCTTTCTGCAGCACGCACATGGGGCATGGGTTTGCACTCCTGAGGATGCCTCTCGTGGAGGTGAGAGCGGAGAGGCACCTGGGTCTGGGCTGCTCCTTCTGCCCCCCGCTGTGTGTGTGGCCGGGGGCGTCTATCCAGTGGGGAATATATGAGCAGCAGGGTCCCACTACTGCCGCTCTAGCCTCCCCCCATGGGCCTCCCGTGGCACCTGGTCTGTGGGAGGAACTCAGAGCCTGTTGAATGAATCTGGCATTTATAAGGCAACTGTGGGGTAGTATTAGAGCCATTTCCTCAATCTCGCTGAAAGTTTTCACCTGACACTTTCTGGTGTGTACTATCTAAGAAAAAAAAAAAAAATCTCCCTACCCATTACCCTTTCTCTCACCCTGAACACACCCTGGATAATGCATTTCTGAGAATATATGGATATTTATGCTTTTAGTGAGAAAACATTTGATATTGGAGAAGTAGGGGAGCGTTAGTATTGTTTCCTGGATCTGATTTAAAGCAGGGTTTAAAAAAATGCTACTCTCCACCCATTAGTGGTCCATCAGCTCAATAGAGTGGGCTTCAACTTGCAGCCGCATTTTTTTAAAAGGGAAAAATTGAGTGGAAAATAGCCAGGGCGAGCACTGTTTCGTGGAGCTTCTGTTTCAGTCACACATCCCTGTGGGGGCGTGCATCGGGGTGTGGAGTGAAGCACTTTCTTACGGTGGGTCCACGGAGTTTGAAGCTATTGATGGAAGGCATTCATACTTTCTTGGTTTAATTTAAAGAAGCAAATGCGGTCTTTATTAGATCTTAAATCACCCAGTTAATCACTGAGGGTACATTCCCTGAGCAACTACTTTACCTGACCAGAAGTAAAAACTTAATAGATAACAGGGCCAAAATTCGTAAATATCTATTTGTACCAACTGTATAAACACTGAGCCAGGGGCTAATACAGTCAGCCCTCTACTCCTCCGCCTCAACAGCTAGCTGATCACTTTTTGTAAAGAAGTCATCTGCTTCTTTTAAAAATCCTTTTGTATTATATTGGGAAGGTGTGGGAACATACTAAAATGGTGGTCAGGGGAGATGGAAGGGACTTTTCCTCACCCCAAAGAGCCTTGGAACAAACAAGGTTCTACGCAGCTCAGGGTTTTCAGTTGTGTTGGACATGTGCGGTCAAAGGCAGAACAGAACTGAAAAGTACAAGAGGAAACCTGCTGGTGACATCCTCTGTTCTTTTTGCAGCTGCTAGCTGTCTTAATTTGCAGGGCACAGGGTGGGCGACTCCCTGATGTGCTGATCTGGTCATCTGGTTATCTGTATGGGGTCTCTCCAGAGCTCGTAGAACTCCCGGAGTGGGGTCGTATCATAAGAAATGCATCTGGGGATGGTGTTCACAGCTGGGGAGGAAGAAGGTAGGGGCCTGCCTGGCTCTGCAGAGAAGCGCATCTCAAGTTGCTGCTGAGGACACAAAACTAGCACTGGAATGGCTAGGAAGGCTGTCCCTTTTCTGCTGTGTGCTGCCTGGACCCCAGCTGCTATTTTGTCTGACAAGGATGGAGGTTTTTCCCCCTTTGGGCAATCTGCCCTGTATTGTACGGAAGAAGGCACAAAGGAGCCAATTGATTTATAGACTCCTTTTAGGGAAAACAAAACAAAGCAAAGCAAAACAAAACAAAACCCCAGTGAAACTAAGGCTATTTTTCCATCTGACCCTGGGTCTTGCCTTTCCTGAAAATAGTGCCTCTTGTATGGATTCCATGCTTTGGAAATTCCGACTGTCATAGAAGGGCCCCTCTTTAGTCAGGTCAATGAGGAAAGCTCATTTAGGCTGTTTTTATTTTTATTCTATTCTAGAACTAGCCCACTTCTTCCTCTCAGACAATATCATGGTTCCCCAGACTCAGGAGCTGACTGTGGCTTAAGAAAATATACTGATGTCCCCTTTGGAAACCGACCTTTTAATTTTGTCCTTACTCTTTCTTCCCCCCACTCCCGATCTATTATTTGAGAGGGCAGGACAAAGAAATGCAAGAGGAAGGCCATGACTTGCTAGTGATCACCCCCACCTCCAAGGAACAATAGGGCTTCCCTGTGTGCTCGGTCTGGACCTCTGGAATATGTTGTCTGCCAGTCTAATTCCTTTTTTATGTTCACATATAAAAAGAAAAATAAAGTAACATATCATAATGGGAGCAATTCACCTCAAGTATGGACATCAGAGGTGCGGCTTTAATAGGAAAATGCCTCCTGTCTTTTCTTCCCAGGATCTCAGCCTTTATTCCAAGACCTTTGAACTCTCATTGTTGCTGACTGTGGTTGGTGAGAAAGTGGGAAAAGAAGAGGCGCATTAAATACTATGGATGGGCCCGCAGCACTTTTCATTCAGTGGAAGAAACCGGACACTCATGAGGGAGAGGGGCACAGGTCAGCTGTGTCTTGACTGTTAAGCTCCTGGAATATCTAGGCCGCTCGTTTTCTTGTCATCCTGTTATTTGGTCATTAACCCTGCTGCCCAGGAATTGAGTGGTGGAAGGATGAGGGGCTAAAATTAAAACCAGTGAGGATAAAGGTAGTCAAAAGGTACAAACTTCCAATTACAAGATAAACAAGTCCTGGATGTAATATGCAGCATGGTAACTACAAAAAATAAAATGAATAAAAACCCTCCAGAAGTGAGCGTTTCTGTTAGAGAGTCGATGAATCTGATTCTCATTAATAAAAGAGAGTTTAGCTCAATCTTTGTCCCTCATGCGGTCAAAGGAGGGGGTCCTTTTAGTCTGTTCTTTCTTTTCCATCCACTGCCTTTCAGTAATCTGATTTCTCAAGGCATTTGACCGGCCAAGCATATCCTAACCCTAGTTACTGAGGCAAAGTGAGAGTTAGCTGTGCGACTGCTCATTATTTTGCTTACTTCCTAGTCTAAAAGCAAGAACCATTGCTTATACTCCACACTTGGGCCAGGACATAGCATCATACAGTGTGATTCAAGGTGGGATAGGCTCCCTCCCCACTAACTTTCCCACCACCCAGTTGCACTACCTGAAACTCTACCAGTAGAGAGTTATTCATCTGGGCTAAAATACAGTTTTATTTTTCCCAGGGAGAAATAATACCATATTTTTTTTTTAAAAACTTTTTCGGGGCGCCTGGGTGGCTCAGTCGTTAAGCGTCTGCCTTCAGCTCAGGTCATGGTCCCAGGGTCCCGGGATGGAGCCCCGCGTCGGGCTCCCTGCTCATCGGGGAGCCTGCTTCTCCCTCTCCCGCCCTGCGCCTGCTCTCTCTTGCTATATCTGTCTCTCTCTCTCAAATAAATAAATAAAATCTTAAACAAAAATTAAAAAATAAAAAAAAACCCTTTATCTCTTTTCTAGAATTTTGAAATTAGTATGCATTACAACTGATGAATGTATTATAGTGTTTTTCCCCCCAAAAAAGTTTTCTTGAATTTATAATGCATTTTCAGTAGATAGTAGCTTAGAATATTATAAATATTATATATTAAGCCATTATTAATCATATCTATGAATTATTTTAGAATTTTTATATCTGGAAAGCTACCTGAGAAAAGGGCTTTGTGGAATAAGGAATTTACAAACGTATTTTTTTAGTTAATATTTATGGATCATCTTACAATGTGCCAGGCTCTGCTTTGGTTAACATGATTTCACTTGATCTCTAAAATAATCCTACAAAGGGGCGCCTGGGTGGCTCAGTTGGTTGGGCGACTGCCTTCGGCTCAGGTCATGATCTCAGGGTCCTGGGATCGAGCCCCGCATCGGGCTCCCTGCTCAGCGGGAAGCCTGCTTCTCCCTCTCCCACTCCCCCTGCTTGTGTTCCCTCTCTCGCTGTTTCTCTCTCTGTCAAATAAATAAACAAAATCTTAAAAAAAATAAAAAAATAAAATAATAAAATAAAGTAATCCTACAAGGCAGGTATTTTCTTCTATTATTATTACTATTATTTTTATTATAGAACTCTGACTCAAATAATTTGAATGTCTTTCATTTATTTACATAACAAATATTTATTGATATTTATTATCTACTAGGTACCAGGCATGCTTTTTAAGTACCAAGCTCTCAGAGATGAATAAAGCGGTTACAGTCTGTTCTCAGGAAGCCAACTGTGATAAACTGTGATAAACAAGCAAAAATAAGTGAGATAATTTCAAATATTAAATGCTTTAAGGAAAATAAGACACGGTGCATCTGGGAATTACTGATTGTTGCAGGGTTTACAATGACAAAGGTGGAGGGAAGAGCAGGTGCAAAGCACTAAGGCTTTGCTTAAGGCTTCGTGACTTTTCAAGGTCACCCAACTAGTGAGTGGCGCTGGGTTTTAATCCATTTCTGGAATAGTAAGTGGCAGTGGCATGCATGGAAAGTTTTGCTTATTCAAGGTGAAGCCATGGGCGTTATTGGAGCATGTTATTTGCAGATATTTGCAGAGCTGGAAAGGTGCCAGGACACCTGGGCTGCAAGGTCCACCCCCTACCCTTGGAACACTAGGGACTGCAGAGGAAGTATTTGTTTTAATCATTTCTGGAAATGGGATTGTTCTTTGATGTTTTCTCATTCTGTTTGCCTGATGACCACACTAGAATCAGACTTTTTAAAGGCCTCTTGCCTAATGAACTAGATGCTTTGGAAAAATCTGCCAAATAATAGAAATATTTCTCTTTCAGCTTAACTGCTGACCCAGACTAGTCAGAGAAATGGCCTTTCAAAGGATAAATCTATGAAATTCCACTTCTGGGGGCAAGTGCCTTGATTTGCATTGAGCATTGTTGTAAATGTCAACTGTCCAGCTCCCACTGTCAGCTTGAATGGCCGGCAGTGTTTATCCTCCCAAGAAAATTGCACTAACTTATTCAGTGCATGGTGGGGGCTGTGAGGTCATACCGTTTCTTGTTAACCTCAACCATACCCCTCTTATCTGTCCTCCTTCCTTCTTCTTCTGTGAGTCACGTCCAAATAATCTAAAGTTATGATGAAATGCTGACTTCTTCCCTTCACTGGGCTGTTAGTTTTCCTGGGCTGCTAGTTTTCCTGGGCTGCTGTGCTGAGCTGGCATTCCCATGACTGATCCTATGGAAGTTGCTGGGAGGGTAGGAGAATGTGAGCTGGTGGGAGAATGTGAACCAGTTGAGGAGACTGAACAAAGGGACAATATGTGGCAGTTTCCCTCCCTGCAACTGGAAATAGATGTGAAGAGCCCAGGGCACAAATTATTCCAAATCAAAAATCCCAGAATGTATGTGCTGTCCTGCTTACCACTGTATTCCTAAGACCTAGAACATAGTAGGTGTTGAATAAATACTTAGTGAATGACTATCATGGCAAGTTATCTACCAGCTTAACCACACTCCGCATGGTCTCCTGTGTCCCTTTCTCACAGACACTGCTGGGTTTTTGCCAGTTTGCTTGTGAGGAAGGAGTTGAGACTAGAAAGGGAGGGAAGCCTGGTCCTATTGCTGGGCTTGATTGGCTGCAGCTCTCATGACTCTTTTTCCAGCTACAGAGTAATTTGTGTGTGATAAATGGTACAGAAACATGTCCCGGGCAGCCAACTGGCCCCTCACCAGTTCTTTGCAAATACCAGCCAGAGGCGGCTCTGGTCTTGTGCCAGGCTGGAGACAGCAAGAGCAAACCTTGCAGGTTCTTACTCCTCACAGGGGGCTCATCATACCTCTACAGCTGTTGTCTCAGCTCCAGATCCCAGTTGATGAATTCCTTGTAATTTTCCTTTGGAGAATCTCTGAAGGAAATGTCATTCTCCCATTTCCCTCTGCCTGTATATGTTTGCTTTGGCAGAGAATCACTTTGCTTTTTTTCCTTCTCCACTCTCATCTTTTTGATTCAGAATATTCTCTCCCACTGATTACTTCTTGTTCCTGAGGGTACAAAACACAAGTTTGGTTTGATAGAAACATCAGGAGGCTGTGTTTGGTCACTTGAGGGGTTTAGATTAATAATATGGAGTTAAAATCGATTTTACCTGTCCTTCCACCAAGCTGCATTATGCTGAGCCAGTCTATGAAAGATAATTTATATAAATGAAATGTGTCATCCAATGACTGAGGGGTTATGCTACTATCTTTCATGGCTTTTGAGATTCAGACATTTTTGCAATTCACACCTCAGAATTTGAGAGGTATCTTTCTTATATGTCACATGTTAATTGGCAGTGTTATTTTTCTTTTCTGGTGTTAGATAAAATAATGGTGGACAGAGTCCTAGATTTGATTAAATAGGCACTTAATTTTGGCCAGAAATGTCTCAATTTTTTATAAGACATTTTAAAAGAGAAGTTTTAGGTTTATAACAAATTGAGAGGGAGATACAGAGATTTCCCATATACTCCCTGCCTGCACACGTGCACAGCTTCCCCCACTATCAACATCACTCACCAAAATGGTACTTTTTTTTAAACCAAGGTTGAACCTACATTGACACATCATAATCACTCAAAATCTGTAGTTTATTTACCTTAGGGTTCGCTCTTGGTTTTGCACATTCTTTGGGTTTGGACAAACGTATAATGACTATATCCATTATTATAATAATACACAGCATTTTTTTTTTTACTACCTTATTCATCCCCCCCTCTCCTGTGGCACCAATCGTCTTTTTATTGTCTCCATAGTTTTACCATTTCCAGAAAGTCATATAGCTGGACTCATACAGTATGTAGCCTTTTTGGATTGGCTTCTTTCGCTTAAGAGTATGGATTTATGTTTCCTCCATGTCTTTTCATGGCTTGATAGCTCATTTCTTTATAGCACTGAATAAAATTCTATTGTCAGGATGTAGCACTGTTTATTTATCCATTCACCTACTGAAGGTCTTCTTGATTGCTTTCAAGTTTTGGCAATTATGAATAAAATGGCTATAAACATCCATAGGCAAGTTTTTGTTTGTTTTTCAGCTCCTTTGGGTAAATACCAGCCAGTGTGATTGCTGTATTAAATGGTAAGAGTATGTTTAGTTTTATAAGAAACCACCAAACTGTCTTCCAAAGTAGTGTGACCATTTTGCATGCCCATCAGGAATGAATGAGAGCTCCTATTGTTCCACAGACTTGCCAGTATTTGATGTTGTCAGTGTTCCAGATTTTGGCCATTCTAATAGGTGGGTACTGGTATCTCATTGTTGTTTTAATTTGCATTTCCCTGATGACAAATGATGTGGAGCATCTTTTCATATGCTTATTTGCCATCTGTTTATCTTCTTTGATGAGGTGTCTATTAAGGTCATTGGCCCATTTTTAAATTGGGTTTGTATTTTTATTGTTGAGTTTTTAAGAGTTCTTTGTGTATTTTGGATAACACCCCTTTATCAGATGCCTCTTTTGCAGACATTTTCTCTCAGTCTATGGCTTGTCTTCTAATTCTCTTGATAATGTCTTTCATAGAACAGAAGTTTTAATGAAGTCCAGCTTATCAATGATTTCTTTTATGTTTTGTGTCTTTGGTATTGTATCTAAAAAGGCATCATCACACCCAAGATCATCTAGGTTTGCTCCTATGTTATCTTCTAGGAGTTTTATAGCTTTGCATTTTACATATAGAAATAGAATGCATTTTCAGTTAGTTTTTGTGAAGTATGTAAGTTGTGTGTGTATATTAATTTTTTTTTTTTTTGCATTTTTTGCAGCTAGTTGTTCTAGCACTGTCTGTTGAAGATACTATCTTTGCTTCGTTGTATTACCTTTGCTCCTTTGCCAAAGATCAGTTGACTATATTTATGGATCAGTTTGTTTTTCTAGTCATTTTTTTTTTTTGATTTGGTGTTAGTCATTCAGACTAATCTAGAAGCAAAATATTCTACAATCAACCTATTTTTAAATGTGTTTATAGTCATACTTACTATTTTGGATATATGTGGACAGATTTGTGTGAAGGAGGAAAGGAACCAGGAGTAAGAAATTTGGGGTTCTACTCCTGCTTTGGCTTTAGCTAATTGTAAGACCTCACATAAGTTCTTGCCTTTTAGCCTCTCTTTTCTTGGCTGTAAAATACCTTATATGCAGTGATGGCAAAGGCTTTGATTTCATAGCTGCCTTTCCTCCCTGTGGGTCATTATTCAGAGTCAAAAGCATGAGGGGGCAGCGAGTCTGGTTAATATTTCCTCAGAGTGAGGTTATGTCACAGTGACTTGCCAGAACCTCTCATGCTAGACCAAATTAGTCTTCTCTGTAAGATAATGATCCCATAACATGAGCATAGAAGAAGAATTCATAGCTATCGAGTGCCAGTAGAGTGCTAAGTATTGTGCTATCTGCTTGTTCTCTGAGTTGAATTGTGTCTTGTCAAAGACTGTTGAAGTCCTAACCATCCTCCCTCCCCGGTACTTATGGATATAACCTTATTTAAGGATAGGATTTTTGCAGATGATCAAGTTAAGATGAGGTCATTGGAGTGGGCCCTAATCCAATATGATTGTATTCTTATAAAGTGGGGGGATTTGGACACAGAATTTGACACACACACACACGGAGAAGGCCATACGAAGAAGAAGGCAGAGACTGGGGTAATGTGTCTACAAGTCGGGGAACGCAAGGGAGTCCCAAAAAACCACTAGAAACTAGGAGAGAGGCTTGCAACACATTCTCCTTCACAGCCCTCCGGAGGAACCAGTCCTGGTGGTACGTTGGGCTTCTGGGCTCTGGAACCGTGAGACAGTGCCTGTTGTTTAAGCCGTCCTGTTTGTGGCACTTTGTTACAGCAGCCCTAGGAAACGCATGCATTGCTATGGACACTCAATAATTTCACCTTTACCGCGATTCTATTTGTCTGTCTTCCAAGGCTCTAGCACTAAAGCAGAGAACCAAATGAGAAAGTCCAAATGAAAAAGTCAAGAGCAGGATTTTTTCATAGAAGAGGTTGCCTTCTAGTGAGAGAAGCTATATGAAAACAGTTTTTATGTCATGTATTAAATAAGTATGTCATATAACCGACAAAAGTTAGGTGGGAAAGGGGAGGCAGGGTGTGTGGAAGAGAACAGCACGAGATGACTGTTTTAATGTAGGGCGGTCTGCAACTTGCCCACGACCAACATGAAGGTGTAGTCCTGATGTAGTGTACTCACCAAGCAAGTGCCTTTATACGTCTGCGGGACGTGTGGTGAAGCTTAGACACGCGGACAGACTTGCCCTGGGTCATACAGACAGCAAGCAGGGGAGTCAGGATTTAAGCCCAGGATCTCTAACTGCAAGAGCTCACCCTCTTCATCACCACAGGAGCCTTTTGGTCACTCGTTTCTCACTCACTCTTATAATTCCCCCACTTTATAAGAATACAATCATATTGGATTGGGGCCCACTCCAATGACCTCATCTTAACTTGATCATCTGCAAAAATCCTATCTTTAAATAAGGTTATATCCATAAGTACAGGGGCGGGGGGATTTCAGTGTGATTTTATGTTCTGTTCAGCCAGAGTCTAGTTCCAGAGTTACTACGATTAGGTAGAAAATTTATTCGAGGATTCTCCCAGAAACAGTTTCCAGTGACCTGGCATTAATGTGAGGGGTGTATGTCAAGGTATTTTATCACCCTAGAGTCACTGGTATCTTGATGAAAGGTGATGCCATATCAAGCAGACCAATGCGATATTATTGAATAGGTAGCATGATCTAGGCAAGCAGACAATTATACAAGGGTGAGAGTAGGCACTTAGGAAACCAAAACCATCAAAATCATTACAAGATTGGCTAGCTACATCAGAATTTTAAAAGACGGATGGGTCAGAGCTGATCATTGTATGAGTCAGCAACATCACGTCACTGTGGAAACAGAGTGAAGACCATCCAGGACAGATGTAGTCCTTCCTCTATGCTCTGAGTACCTCAAACACTTACTGGTGCATTACAAATAATATTGTCCCCTAAACTTAAAAAGAAAATGATTCAAACATTAGTATGTTAGTTTAGCCAATAAAATTGGAAAAAGTAAAAAAAAAAATAAGATTCAGTGTTACTGCCTGTTTGAAAAAAGGGACATTTTCACATCTTCCTGGTGGGATTTTGAAAGATACCATCTTTCAAAAGTGTAGTATGACAACATGTATTTAAAGTTTTCAACAGGAATGTTCTTGGAGCCATTCTAATTTCAGAATTTTCTCCATCCTACAGAAATTGTTGTAGCTGGATGAAAAGATTTGGTTATACAAGTGTTTCTTGCGGTATAATCTATAACAAGATTGGTTAATATGGTAGAATATTATGTGGCCTTTAAAAATCCTGTTGCTAAAGGAGAATTTTTAGCTGTTTTTGGGTCCTACACCTTTTGGGGAATATGATGAAAACAGCCAAGTACCTTCTTCCCAAGAAATTTTGTGTATAGTTTCATAGAATTCCTGGACTATGTGAAGTCCATGCACACAGACTTGGGTTGAAGACTACTCTGTAGTAAAGAGTAATAATTAGTGACAAGGGAAAATAGATGCAAAAGCACATATGTATATTGGCACACGAGACTGGAAATATATATATATATATATACATATATATATATATATATATACATACATACATATACATATGGTTGTTAGCTCTGAGAGATGAGATGATGGATTTTAAAAAAATTTCTTCTTTGGGGCTTTTCAGTATTTCTTGAATTTTCCATCAGTAGAATATATTATCTCAGTATTATTTTAAAAAATTATCTTAAGGGGCTTCTGGGTGGCTCAGTTGGTTAAGTGTCTGCCTTCAGCTCAGGTCGTGATCCCAGGGTCCTGGGATCGAGTCCTGTGTTGGGTTCCCTACTCAGTGGGGAGCCTGCTTCTCCCCCGACGTGCTGCTCCCCCTGCTTGTGCTCTCTCTCTGTATGTCAAATAAATAAATAAAATCTTTAAAAAAATAAAAAGTAAATAAATTATCTTAATATGGAGTAAAAAAAAAAATACACAAGAAGCTTAGAGAAATCCCCAAGAGGTTTAGCAAAAATGAAAAATGGAGAAGAGTACAAAAGAATAATATGTTGCTTACAGTAATAGGCATTCCTATGAAGAGGCACAAAACATTTCTCTGTGCACATGAAACACTGAAAGATGAATTTAATTAATTAATTAATTAATTTGAGAGAGAGAGAGAGAGAGAGAGAGAGAGAGAGAGAAAAGGAGAGCACAGAAGGAGAAGCAGACTCCCCGCTGAGCAGGGAGTCCAATGCGGGTCTTGATCCCAGGACTCTGAGATCATGACCTGAGCCGAAGGCAGCCACTTAACTGACTGAACCACCCAGGTGCCCCTGACCTTGTTATTTCTTGTTCCCTATCGTGCTTACCATTCTTTTTATGACCCCAAAGTACTTCTGCTAAAAGTATGTATCTTAGAACAATTTAGTTTCTACAACAGAATGCATGAGTTAGATATTGTACTACACACACAGACACACATGTGCATGCATGCACATACAAGCATATACACACATTGATACTGCATGTTTAGTTGTAGAAATATGCAACATAGTGTTATGGATAAGAACGTGGGGTCTGTGGACAGGCTTTCTGAGTTGGGCTTCTAGTTCTACTACAGCTCTGTGAACTTGGGCAATTTATTTAACTTTGGTAAACTTTATCAAAATGGGTATAAATAATGGTTATCTCCCTGAAAGGGTAGCGATGATGATTAAATGCATTAATACATTATAATATTGCCCGTACAACAGTGCATGTTTGTTAGCAGTATCAACACTTGCTGAGTGTCAGAAGGTTTGTGAGAAATTCTCTGCTTTATTGTCCCTCCCGGCTCCAAGTCACGAAACTCTTGCCTGTTCCTAAGGCCACAGAAACCAAGATCTCCTTTGGATATTATACCCTTTCTAGCACTAGCTTCTCCAGCGCAGATATACTCCCAATTGCTTCTACTGGTGCTTGGTTATTATGTTGACAGGATGACCCAAAGGAGATTCATGACATAGATAGGGCTCTCCTAGCTTTGGGCACCTATGGGAATGGAGCCCTCCTACTTACTCCTAAGTTAACTTACATGCCAAAGATACCTGAAAAAGAGGTTCTATCTTAGTTCCAGTCTGAGTACCACAGATTGTCTTGGAACTAGAAAGTGTCTTTTCTGGTCCATAACTTCAGTCTAGTGAATCTAGTCTTGATTATCGGTTATGTACTCTCTGCCTTCCAACAGGCACCCTGAATTCCTCTTGGGTTTCTTGTTCCCTGGGATGCCAGACTTTCTGACCTTCCTGGATGAGCCAGAGGAACTGATTATATTGAGATGTTGACAAGGATAGCTCACAGAATCATGGGTGGGTATCTCTCCCTTCACACAGAAGTAAAATTTCTAAAGTTGTACATAAATAAACTTTTTGTAACTCAAATACAAACTTGTTGGGACAGTGTCCTTTTTTGGGGGTAAAGATTCTGCCATACTCTCAAATAATGCAACAAATAAACAGGAAATAATACTTTCTATTACATAAGGCATCGTAAGAAATCGGTGAAGTTATCAAAGAAGTAGAAATTATGTTTGTTTTCATAGAGTCTGTATTTTAATGGGGAGTCAGGGAAAAATATAAATTATATTTTTTTCTGCAATGTATATGATCCTGCGTTGATTACTCTATAGATGTGGGGAGTAGAAATAGTCTACCAAACTTTACAGTTCAAACTTCAGAGAGGCAAATCTGAAATATTTTTACCATTTTGATTTCCTGAAGGCTGTGTACCCTTATTTACTGGGACAACATCTATTTCATGTTATTTCATTCTGGTCAATAAATGTGACTTATTAAATCTACAACCAGTGCAACTTATTTAGCCTTCCACAACTTTTCATGCAGATGAAAACCAAAATAAGAACACACCCCTGATGGACCTCAAGTTCTGATGTTTGGTTCTAAAAATATGGTCTTTTGGGCCCAGACCCCAGTTAGTTTCATGGGTTTCTCGAAAGTGTTACTTAGAAAAAGAGGCCAGCATAGTTTGGGAGTCTGACAGCCTGCTCTGAGGTGGTGAGAGTGCTTTACTATTCATGCAGGGCATCTTGGATTGAACAGCGCCTTTGGCACAGTTTATCATGGTGCATTGTGACCTCTGTACCACGATTGTTGGCCTGTTGGTTTTTCCATCTGTCAGAGATGGCCACGTGCAGTTTGAGTGATCCTGCCCTTGTTTATCCTTTGTTCCTCCTTCCTCTTTTCTCTGCTTCCCACAGCTGTTCCATTGTCCTCTGCTGGTTAGCTTCTCACCTGGGGACACTTTAAGTCCTTATTGAGTATCTGGCCTTCGGTAAAGGAAAACTCTGGAAAACCTCTGCTCTTTTTTCTTATAAAGAAGATTGGAGTCCACAATAGCCAAACTGTGGAAAGAGCCAAGATGTCCATCGACAGATGGATGGCTAAAGAAGATGTGGTATATATACACAACGGAATATTATGCAGCCATCAAAAGGAATGAGATCTTGCCATTTGCAACGACGTGGATGGAACTGGAGGGTGTTATACTGAGTGAAATAAGTCAATCAGAGAAAGACATGTATCATATGACCTCACTGATATGAGGAATTCTTAATCTCAGGAAACAAACTGAAGGTTGCTGGATTAGTGGGGGGGGGGGGGATGGGGTGGCTGGGTGATAGACATTGGGGAGGGTATGTGCTACGGTGAGCGCTGTGAATTGTGCAAGACTGTTGAATCACAGATCTGTACTTCTGAAACAAATAATACACTATATGTTAAAAAAAAAAAGATAGCAGGAGGGGAAGAATGAAGGGGGGGAAATCAGAGGGGGAGATGAACCAGGAGAGACGATGGACTCTGAAAAACAAACTGAGGGTTCTAGAGGGGAGGGGGGTGGGAGGATGGGTTAGCCTGGTGATGGGTATTAAAGAGGGCGTGTTCTGCATGGAGCACTGGGTGTTATGAACAAACAATGAATCATGGAACACTACATCAAAAACTAATGATGTAATGTATGGTGATTAACATAATAAAAAATTAAAAGTCAAAATATATATATATATATTGTGTAAGTTTAAGGCAAAAAAAAAAAAAAGATTGGAGAGGTCATCATTGTGTGTTGTGTCACAGTATAGATTTGGTCTGTAGTGCCCCAACTGCCTAATCTGGGAAGTGGAGAGTTCATTCATCTTCTTTGTATCTTTGGGCTGACAATTCTTTAGCTGGCTTTATCCATAGGCTAGAAAAGTAAATGTTACAAAGGATTTAATAGTGCAAATAATAATTTCAGTGATGTACAAAGAGGACACCTTGATGGCTGAATGAAAACCTATAGGGACAACTTGATCCTGAAGTTGGAGAGAGGAGATGGGGCAGCCCAAGTGTTTTTACTCTTTCCAGATCAGAGTTCTTGTTTTGTGAACCCTCTCATGGTTCATAAGCTGTATCTGCTGTAAAACAGTTTAAAAATCTTAGCACAAAACCTTCTCTAATAGGCTTCACAGGTGTCTCAGAATAATTTTCCTTAATTAGATATAATGGATTGTCTGATGAACTCTTTGACTCTCTGTTTGGTCTGGCAGAGGTAATTAGCTATGAACAATTGTACTTGGCCATTTTTTTTTTTACGCTAGTGTGAGAATTATGTTTGCCGTTTGAAGAAACCTAAAGACTTTCCTGAAGTGAATACTGTATTTCCTTTCTTTTAAAACACCTATTTAAAATCAGAACACCTTCATTTGAGGTCTGCCACATCCCCCCACCTCCACCCCTAGCACTCACTGGCTGTATGATCCCAACAAATCATTCACGCTATCTGTTTTCTCAGCTATAAAGTGGGGCTAATAATGATATTCACAGGTTTAAATGAAATAGTATCACAGTATTGCATTTAATAAATAATGCTGTATCATGTTCTTTATGAAAAAACAATAAGGCTTGCCAGAGCTTGCAGAAGCAATATTTTTCAAACAGTGGGTTACAACCCATTACTGGGTCCTAAAAACCTATTTACTAGGTTGAGATGACCAGTTTAAAAAAAGAGCAAAATAGAATGGGACAGAAAACATGAGTATGCTCATAGGTGGTAAGGGCAGGTGTTTCACTGAAGGTTGTGAAGTGTATGTGTGATGTATTGTGATGTTTAATGTATTTTTTACTGTGCATGAAGGGCACTGATGTTTGAGAACCACTGGAGAAGGTGTACCTTTGAGCAGTTTTATCCACTAGTTTTCTAGCTGCCTTCCTCTGAATTTGTACTGAAGAATAAATATCAATATTTTGAAGGCTTAGACCCAGAGAATCTTAATCAGATATAATAACTAATAATTTCGAAAGCACAGTATTTCCCCCATAAGCAGACACTGCTGCCCACCTAATTGCCAGAGTCCTACATTGATTTTTTCCTTACTGCCATCTTGGGAGCTCTCTCATAAAACTCAGGGAAGACTGGCATATCTTCAGTTCCAAGGATAAAACCTGACAGGTCTAAGCCAGTCATAATGGTTTCATTTTCCTTGATGGTGGTTAGTTTTGGAATGGACACATGACATAGTTCCTGCCATGAGATGGGAGGGCTGTTCTCCTGGGGTGCTCCCGAGAATGGTTTCCTTGCAGATAAAAACAAGTCCTAGGCAAAGATTCCCTCCTTTTCTTCTTTCTCTAGGTGTGTCGTTCAGTAAAGCCTGGGGGGGTGACAGACAACAAGGGAGCATTTGAGGACATCCCAGTGGATGGCAGAGCTGAAAGAATGAAATAATGTGTCTTTGATATGGCATCAAGTCCCAAATTTTACCCATGTGAAGCTGTTCTACAGCTACCTTTCACTTCTTTCTAATTGAGATAATACATATTCTTTGTGGCTTGATCCATTTCATGTCAGACTTTCCTGTTGCTTGCAGCTGGAAGTATCATAGCTAATACACCCAGAATAGCATCTTGATTATGTTTTTAAGAAATGTAACCCCCATCACTGCATATCCTTGGAATATTTTGAGCTTTATCACATGGCTGTTTACAATCTGAGAGCCAGGTGTGAGTCAGGAGGTTCTCTATCATCCTCTCCTAAATCATTATGCCTCGCATTGTTTGGAGTCATCTCTCTACAGAGGTCGTTGGTGCAGGTGTGTGAGGGGAAGAGATTCTTAAAGCTTCATGTAAGTATTGTGCTTTGTACTTTTTGAAATCATTTTATCTCTATTTTTATTGAACATTCATTAACTAAAACACCTATTACTGAACACCTGCATTTGGACATACAGTGGTATGTATGATCAACATAGTTTGTCTTCACTGTGAACCTAAAATCAAGGTATTCTCAGTAACTTTGTAAAGTAGGGCAACTTTTATGAAATTTATTATTTTGTGCATTTATTCATTAATTCACTATGTTTTTGATGAGATTCTGTGTACATGGCAGTATATCAGGGAATGCAATGATAAGCAAAACAGACATGACTCTTGCCTACTCTACTCAGAGCTTAAAATCCAGCTTTTTTTTCTTAAAGATTTATTTATTTATTTGAGAGCTCCCTTGCTCTCTCATGGGAGCGGTGGGAGGGGCAGAGGGAGAGAAAGAATCCTTCAGCAGAGTCTCTGCTGAGTGCAGAGCCCAACACAGGGCTTGATCCTAGGACTCTGAGATCATGACCTGAGCGGAAATCAAGAGCTGTCCGCCTAACTTACTGACCCACCCAGGCACCCCTAAAATGCAGCTCTTCATGATCATTTTACAAGGTAGTAAATATTACTAATTCATTCACTCAATAAATATTTCTAAAATGCCTTCTGTGTGCAGAGAAAACTCAAGCCAGAGGTAAAATGGCTTAACAAGCATAATATTAGTTACTAGTCACTGATAAAGCTCAATCTGGAACACAGAAATCTGTGATCTCAGTGACCTTCTCACTTGATTGCATTGTCCTTTAAACAATGCAAAGTACAATGAGAATTATTTCCTAAGAACACCTTGTCCAGTTTGTAAAAGAATTAGCGTCAATATTGTCTTCTTAAACAAGGCATAGAAAGTTAAGCTGGAAAATTCCTCTGAACTTTAAATAACATTTTCTTTTATATCCCAGGGGACAAAACTAGCTCAAATGTTTTTAGTTCGAAAGACTGGGGTTCCATCAAAATGTAAGGTTTGCAAATGAATACATAGGAATATTAGGGTCCTTAGAGAAGAGTAAAAATTCTAGAGTAAAGAGTAAAAATTATGGAGGAAATAGCTATTCACTCTAAGTGGGTATTTGTGTATATTATATTTTCTCAAAGAGTCCATGTTTTCTATCTGCCTGTGCCATGGGAGTTCTACGATTGTCTTGTTTGTGCCTTCTCTTCACATCTTTCTTTAGATTCCTTACTTTTGCTAAAGGATTCTTGACCTGGCTCTATCTAATATCTTTGACTCAGATTCTGATTCAGAAAGACAGAAAGGATGCATCAAGGCCATCAAATATAGAACATTTAATGCTCAAGGGGCTATAAGTTTCTAAGTTACATAAATTCTCATAATTTGGAAACAAGTTTAGAAAATACCACTTTCTGAAATGGTAACTAAAAAGCATCAATATACCTTGTCATTAGTTACCTAGTGGAAATATTCCTGGGAAATAGCACGTGTTAAGAAGGACGGTGATGGACAAAAGAACCAAAAATGTTGAATACATCAAGGGAAAAAAGAAGCTAGGGAAAGTGGTAGGGGATCAGTGGAGAACATGGAATTAAGAAGATCACCTTGAACTCTGAGGTGAGTTGGTCGTAGGAAGTAAAGGTGGTCCCAAGGAGGTCTTGCCTTTCTGATGTGCACATGGATTCCAGGTGGCTCTGGGAGGGCCAGAAATCCCTTGAGAGGGAGTTGACAGGGAGGCTGCCCATCAGTGGACTGTTTCTCTTGGAGTCATCTCTCCCTGCTCAGAATATGTATAGAATTTTGTCCTCTAATGGTATTGATAACATTTTACTTTGCAGTATAGTTATCAGTTGAATGAATGGCCTGCCTGGAATTCTTTAGACTGTATTCTAAAAAGATTGGTGCATTCTGAGTTCTATTCACATATTTATAGTTCCAAACATAATTCCTGGTACATGGCAGAGAGTCAGTGAGTGTTCTTGAATGTTCAATCAATGAAATGGAACACAGGTGTGAGTGTGAATATAACTCAAGCACAGAGGTGAAAAGTTGAACTGCGTCATTCTATTTTTATTTCATCTAACTTCCTGAGTAGCTGTTGCTTCTGTTGTTTGCTTGTGGTTACCTTTCAATTTGGCAAATAATCAAATAGTGCAATACTGGAAAGCTAGTTTCCTAATGGAGGCAGAGAAATGTGAAAGAGAATGACAAAATGATCATCAGAGGAAAAGCCGTTATTGGAAACTGTTTCACATGGACCTCCTTGGGCAGGAGCATATGTGGGCCGACCAGACAGCATGAAGTGTTTTTATTATTTCTTTTTTGTTTGAATTACTTTTTTTGTTAAGATAGTTACCATAGATTTCTTGGCTATGTCCCTGGTTGAATATAAGGCAGAATATACACACACATTTCAGTTTGTACCCAGTGAGAAATATGACCGTTTTTATATAGAAAAATGAAATCAATGTGAAGGTTGCAAATAATTTTCTGCTTAGAAACAGTAGCACCAGTGTGTTTTTGCATAGCTGAGTTCTGAACCAACTGTGAAGAAGAAGAGCTTGGACCAAAATGCCCGAGCTGGAATCTTATCTCTGCCTCTTAGCGGCTCTATGACAAGCTACTTCGTGTCCCTGTGCCTCCGTTTCCTGATACAGAAATTGGAAATGATAATAGCTCTGCCTCACAGAGTCACTGTGAAGGTTTCATGAGTTAAAACGTGTTAAGTTGTTAGAACAGTGCCTAATGTATAATAAGTGTAGCCACTACATTTTGTAGTATTAGCAAATACTGACCAAGAAAATACACAGTAATAAAAGCTTTTATAAATTAAGTTATACTTTTAAATAAATTTATATCTTATTAATCAATGGCATTTATCTATACATTCAAAACAACAATAGTGGATATTTATGAATATATGTGGATATATCTGTTTGTGTATGTGTGTGAATATATGGCATTGTTTATTAAGTTTTCACATGAAACATAGTGAGTGTATGAATTTGTGGCCCTTGAGGCATCCATGATATGTGTAGCCCTCAGCTTGGGAGCCACTGGCTTCCAAAACCTAAATGCTCCCTCTATATATCAGTCATGTAGATTAGTATAGACCCTTTTCCTAAAGGAAATTAGGCTGCAGCTGGTTAAGAATCAAGTCACACTTAAATGCAGTTAAAAATAACCAACAGAACTGGAACAGTATCTCCCTTTGGCTAGTGGTGTCCACTCCATGATACCAGGGATCTCATGGATCTGATGGAGATTAGTGACGGAAGAACCAAAGGCAATTCTGTGATTGGAGGTAATGTAGACAGAAGAGTGATTAAAAGCCTACAGCAACCCTGTGAGGAAGGTGGTATTATTGTTTCCTTTTATAGGTAAGAAAACTGAGACTCAGTTCAGTAACTTGCTGAAAGTCTTACAATAGAGCTGAGATTCAGATCTAAGACTGGCTGTCACCAGAGCACTATATTTTTATGCTGTAGTCCTTCCAATAGTGGCCCTCATTTTAAGATAGCAGAATTCTTGTTATATTTTTATTTTGCTTGATTCCCAGAACACACCACATTAATGACAGAGACAACAAAAGAATAAACATAGCCATTCATCATGGCAGCCAGCAGCAGGGAAGGGTCTGGGATCTTCCATGAAATTCCTTATAGTTCACAGAGACTAAAATGTAGGTTATTTGAATTAGTTACATGGGCACTGCTGGTCAGTAAAGATTAGGTCTAAAGATTGGGCCTGGTTAAATACCTGTGGGTAGGGAGGGAAAACATGAAGCATGAACCTAAGTCTCCACTGTAAACGCGGTGGTGGTGGAGCTGACGAAGGGAGTGCTAAGAAAGAGGCCGTTCCAAATGGTTTACTTTTCAAAGAAGGGAATGGAGGTGGAGAGAGAAAAACCCTATCAAGATCAAATAGTGCATGTCTAAAGGGTTATAAGGGAGGGGAAGGGAAGCAAGCTCACTCAGACACAAGGAAAAGAGGGAGGCTAATAGCTGTTATACACCAATTCTGGTGGAGGAGGAGCTTTGACGTAGTATAGAGTAGGGGAATATGGGAAGGACAGGTGACCCCTAATGATTAAATCTATTCTTTATCTTTTATAGCTGCTCCATGTTCTAGGATGACATTTGGATGTCTAGTCTTATCTTAGACGAGTTTGTTTTTGTTTTTGTTTTTGTTTTTAAGATATTTATCCCTTTTGCTGGCACTGCCTCTCTTCTACTACACCTCTTACTCCCCAGCCTGTTTTTGGATTTTCTTCCTTTGGTGATTCCAGAGGACACTCTCCTATTGCTTTATTTTATTAAATGTTATTCTTTGAGTGAGGTTTATTAAGCTCCTTCCCTTCACTTCAAGTCTTCTTGCTGAGTTCCTGATGACCCTGTAACAATAAGTGAAAATGAATTATTATTTATTGGACATCTACTATGTGTAAGTCACTGGGAAAACCATGTTCAAGGAAACATAGTCCTTCCCTTAAAGAGTTGATATCCTCTCATAGAGGTGACTTTGTAAGAGGGGAAAACACAATTGCATATAATAGAGTTTAAGAATATGATATTAAGAATATACACAATGCTGAATGTGAACCAGTGTTTCTCAAGAGCTTCTCCAGGCCAGTGGAGTCTATTCCATCTTAGGGAAATTCCACCTGCCTGAGAGGTCAGTGTAGGTTATTACCTGGCAGCAGGGCACATAGAAATGGATGAGTCAGGGACTGAGAATTGACACCACCTTTTCAGTGAACACAGGACAATGTTGGCCCAGAGTTGGCCCCTGAGTCTCCCTGATCAGCCCTTTAGCTTTATGGAAGTGCAGAAGAAACAAAAGTTATAACATGTGAGATAATTATGCTTTCCCCTCATAAAGAGTAAATTTCTTAGTACTATCCATTTCTTCTTTTCCTTAGATAGATTAAAATTGGGCAGGTTAGTCTCAAAAATTTTTTAGAAGAGGATTTAAGAAGAAAGTGGATGAAAATCTGTCTGGAAGCTAGTTAGGAGATCATCTTGAAGAGAGTTCCTGGAGCCCAGCTCCTGATTGCTCAGGGAAGTGCCCGAGAATAATGAACAATAATGTGGGGACAGAAGAGACACTCACTACAGGGTATATCAACACAGAAGTGTTCTGAGCACCTGGATCCTCCCCACTAGGAACAGTTGACCCAGGAGAAGATTTTGCAAACAGGAGGAACCAAAACTTGGCACCAACTTTGCCAAGAGATTAACTGATGCCAAGAGATTCAAAATGAGAATGTTTCAGAATAAAAATTTGCTAAATACTAGGAAGAATCAACTCACCTTTGGGAAGCCATCTGTCTAAATGTCATCTATTAAAGTATCTCCATGGATTGAAAAGTAACCAAAAGACTGACAGAAAAGAAATAGTTCTTGAAAAGACTGAGGGTCTTCTTTTCCTTTAGCTATCTTCCTTCCTCTTTTTTCTTTCCTTCCTTCCTTCCTTCCTCCCTTCCTCCCTCCCTCCCCTCCCCTCCTCTTCACTTCCCTTCAAATGCAAATTGGATTTCCTGAGAGGGGAACTTGCAAAATCTCCAAACTCCCCCAAGTAACAAGGTTGACTCACGATCCAGAAATATTAGGAAAGGGAAACGGGCCTCAGAAAGCCCTTGGTCTACTTGTGTATGGATGGGAGAATTGCTTCTGGGTTGTCTTAATAGAGGATGTATATAAAATATGAATCAGCAAGTATAAAACCGGCTAAGGGCCAGGCATTGTTTTTATGCTTGCTATTCATGCTGAACTAGAAGAAACTGTGATTTAAAATTTTGGGGTGGTGGAGTTCCCAGAGTTGTGAATGGTGTCATTTCAATTCAATAAATATTTATTGAATATCTGTGTCTATCAGCACTGTGGAGGTACACCAAAAATTCTAAGATAAGATTCTTATTTGTCTTCTTTGGCCAGATCTGGACTGTGATTCATGAATTGGATGAAAATGTGATTGGATTTTTGGATAATTAATAAAATACACCCTTCGAGATCCTGTGATCATAACGTTATTCACAGATAATTGAGAATTGATCTGATGTTTGAGAATCCAGAACTTGCTTGGTAGCACACGGAACACATCGAAGGCCCCCAAATCCCATCTCTAAAAGTTGTGTATTTTTCTTCTTGCTGTTTCTCAGATAGCAACTGGAATTTGGGGGTGGGTTAGGGAAGAGGGTTAGCTTGACGTCATGTATTAGGGAGAGAAGCCATTTCGAAATTGAGATCTTTGTTTACTGAGTATCTGGCTTTAACGAAACAGTATTTAATCCAAAGTGAAATTGGTGGATTTCACAGATGCATTTACCCCTCTATAATTAAAAGATCAGTCCCATACAATTCTTTTCTTTAAAGATTATTCTATAATGTGAATAAACCATTCTCAGAAATGACAGCTTCTCTTCTGAAACCTTTCATCTCTTCCACAGCTGATTAAAAGGGCTGCTCATGGTCTTTTTCAGCTGCTCATAAGGAATAGAAAGCAAACCAGTGCAGTAGAGAGAGATGAATAAAGACTCCTTTGTTCCTGATCACGTGCCTGTAGAGAGAACACCACTGCCCTTGAGGCGCTCTCTTGAGTGGGTTCAGGATCTTCCCCCTTCCTGTAGCGGTCTGCGTGATTCTCTCACAGTGCGGCATGAAAAAGCAGCACTGTTCCTTCTGGGCTGTGCCCCCGCCATGGAAGCTGCTCCTGCCACCTCCATTCCTCCTCACCCAGACAACAAAAGGAAACTGCTCCCAGCACATTATGCTTAGTTATTCCCGCTGCCTAGTGGAAACTTGTTTCAAAGAAAGTAACAAGGATTGCCTAGTGTTAAAAGGCTCAAAAAATTGAAATACATTTTGTAAAATAATTTGGCTACATTATCTGAATGTACATTATCTGCTTGGGGGAGTTGGAAAAGAATGGATGGGTATATTTCTCAGGGAGGGAAGGAGGCAGAGGAAAAGAAATCCATATATCTTCTCTCTTTGTGAGACATGACCTGACTTAGTTTACGTATCATATCTGAATATCTGCCAAGAAAAGTGATATGTTTGTTTTGATTTTCTAAACTTAAAAATTTCCTGGAAAAATAAGACATCTGGTCTTTGGAATCTTTTTCTCTTGTAATCTTAAAATTCTTATTTCTATAAATTTCCTTGTTCCTTTTCTTGAATATCTTCATGATCTAGCTTCCTGGTGGACTCCTTTTGGGTTTTTGATGTGCTGGTGATTTATTATCATTTGTAGCCTTGGTCCCTATGCAGAGCCTTGCACACACTAGGTGCTTAATAAATGTTTCTTAAAAAAGTGAATGGATGGAAAAATGAAAAGATCACTATTAAATTGTTTAGTGGAGAATCTGAGGAGTAAGCCCCTCCTCTTAGAAATATTCTGGTCTTCGATCCCATTTACAATTGCACCCAAAACCATAAGATACCTAGGAATAAATCTAACCAAAGAGGCAAAGGATCTGTACTCAGAAAACTATAAAATACTCATGAAAGAAATTGAAGAAGACACAAAGAAATGGAAAAACGTTCCATGCTCATGGATTGGAAGAACAAACACTGTGAAAATCTCAATGCTACCTAGAGCAATCTACACATTCAATGCAATCCCCATCAAAATACCATCCACCTTTTTCAAAGAAATGGAACAAAGAATCCTAAAATTTGTATGGAACCAGAAGACACCCCAAATAGCCAGAGGAATGTTGAAAAAGAAAAGCAAAGCTGGCGGCATCACAATTCCGGACTTCCAGCTCTATTACAAAGCTGTCATCATTAAGGCAGTATGGTACTGGCACAAAAACAGACAGATAGATCAATGGAACAGAATCGAGAGCCCAGAAACGGACCCTCAACTCTATGGTCAACTCATCTTTGACAAAGCAGGCAAGAATGTCCAATGGAAAAAAGACAGTCTCTTCAACAAATGGTGTTGGGAAAATTGGACAGCCACATGCAGAAGAATGAAACTGGACCATTTCCTTACACCACACACAAAAATAGACTCCAAATGGTTGAAAGACCTAAACGTGAGACAGGAGTCCATCAAAATCCTAAAGGAGAACACAGGCAGCAACCTCTTCGACCTCAGCCGCAGCAACTTCTTCCTAGAAACATCGCCAAAGGCAAGGGAAGCCAGGGCAAAAATGAACTATTGGGACTTCATCAAGATAAAAAGCTTTTGCACAGCAAAAGAAACAGTCCACAAAACCAAAAGACAACCGACAGAATGGGAGAAGATACTTGCAAATGACATATCAGATAAAGGGCTAGTATCCAAAATCTATAAAGAACTTATCAGACTCAACACCCAAAGAACAAATAATCCAATCAAGAAATGGGCAGAAGACATGAACAGACATTTTTCCAAAGAAGACATCCAAATGGCCAACAGACACATGAAAAAGTGCTCAACATCGCTCGGCATCAGGGAAATCCAAATCAAAACCTCAATGAGATACCACCTCACACCAGTCAGAATGGCTAAAATTAACAAGTCAGGAAACGACGGATGTTGGCGGGGATGTGGAGAAAGGGGAACCCTCCTACACTGTTGGTGGGAATGCAAGCTGTTGCAACCACTCTGGAAAACAGTATGGAGGTTCCTCAAAAAGTTGAAAATAGAGCTATCATATGATCCAGCAATTGCACTACTGGGTATTTACCCCAAAGACACAAATGTAGAGATCTGAAGGGGTACGTGCACCCCAATGTTTATAGCAGCAATGTCCACAATAGCCAAACTGTGGAAAGAGCCAAGATGTCCATCGACAGATGAATGGACAAAGAAGATGTGGTATATATACACAGTGGAATATTATGAAGCCATCAAAAGGAATGAGATCTTGCCATTTGCAACAACGTGGTTGGAACTGGAGGGTGTTATGCTGAGTGAAATAAGTCAGTCAGAGAAAGACACGTATCATATGACCTCACTGATATGAGGAATTCTTAATCTCAGGAAACAAACTGAGTGTTGCTGGAGTGGTGGGGGGTGGGAGGGATTGGGTGGCTGGGTGATAGACATTGGGGAGGGTATGTGCTATGGTGAGCACTGTGAATTGTACAAGACTGATGAATCACGGATCTGTACTTCTGAAACAAATAATGCAATATATGTTAAGAAAAAAATAGAAGAAGAAGAGAGCAGGAGGGGAAGAATGAAGTGGAGTAAGTCGGAGGGGGAGACGAACCATTAGAGACAATGGACTCTGAAAAACAAACTGAGGGTTCTAGAGGGGAGGGGTGTGGGGGGATGGGTTAGCCTGGTGATGGGTATTAAAGAGGGCACATTCTGCGTGGAGCACTGGGTGTTATGCACAAACAATGAATCATGGAACACATCAAAAACTAATGATGTATGGTGATTAAATAACAATAAAAATTATTAAAAAAAAGAAATATTCTGGTCTTGATAACAGGCTCAAATATTAGGTTTCTCTGAAAAGAGATGATTTCTCTTGGGCTACTACTGAGCTGGACCCCTGGAACATAAATTTTGGGAAAACATGCCATACGGTGGACACTGGGGGTAGGATAAGTAGAAAAATGGTCAGAATAAATTTGGTTCCATTTCTCTTCAGGAAAATCTTTGGCTCTTTAGCTGCCTACCTTGGACTTATGAGGCTGTTAATGACTCTTTGACTATAAAAGAGAAAATAAAGGAAAATATCGAAGATCTAGTTTAATTCACTGAAGAAGGTGCTCATGGAAGTCCTAAATCTGGCCTTTATCAATAGGACCAGGCATGAAGGTGAAGATGGTAGGATACCATGTTAGCTACCAATAATGTTTGTGTGCTGGAAAGAGGCATAGTCCCCAGTTACTCTTCTCTCCTGCAACAGTGGGTATAGAGGGCAAAGTAAGAATATTCTCTTTTCCAAGGTCACAACTAGGACAGAGGCCTGTATTAATTTTCTAGGGCTGCTATAACAAAATAACACAGACCATCTGGCTTAAACAACAGAAATTTGTTTTTTCATAGTCTGGAGGCTAGAAGTCCAAGATCAAGGTATTAGGGTTGGTTTCTTCTGAGGCCTCTCTCCTTGGCATATAGATGGCTGTCTTTTCCTATATCTTCATATGGTTTTCTAACTGTACATGTCTGCATTCAAATTTCCTCCTTTTTAAGGATACCAGTTATTGGATAGGGCCCACCCTAATGACCTCCTTTAATGTAAATTCTCTCTTTAAAGGTCCTACTTCCAAATACAGTCATGTTCTGTGATACTGGGGATTAGGGCTTCAACATATGAATTTTGAGGAGACACAGTTCATAACAGGGCATTCGCAGCCAGATCCTTGTTCTGTCATTGGATATAAGTTATTTTACTTCTGGAGGAAAATTAAGCTATAAAAAAAGAGAATAGATAACTACTAATTATAAGGAAGAGTAATCAGAGAGTTAGAGAAATTGAAATAAACTAGCTAAAGGGCAATGATATAGCTGAGTGTGATTAATTAAAACAAAACCAAAAAACCACATTTCCCTACATTGGATGAAAAAGAGATTCCTAGCATGCAGGAAGATCAAGGAAAGTTTTCACTCAAACAGTATAAATCAGACGTTCATATTATTGTGTCACTTGAGGCTTTTAAGAAATGAACAATTTGAAGGGTGAAGGAAATATAAAAGTGTAGGAAAACAACTATGGAGAAAAGATAAGAAGAATCAAAATTGTTTAGTCACTGAAATTTGAGAGGTGAAAGAAGGCTCCATGATACAAAGAATGGTAGGCGTCATAGTTAGGGCTGCTATAACAAATTATCATGGACTGGGTGGCTTCAGCAACAAACCTTTATTTCTCACAGTCCTGGAGGCTGAGAAGATTAAGATCAAGGTGCTGGCAGATCTGGTGTCTTCCTGGATTGCAGATGGCAGTCTTCTTGTTGTGTTCTCATGTGGCAACAACAGAGAGAAAAAGCTCTGTGTCTTCTCTTTTAAGGGCATTAATCCTATTCATGAGGGCTCTACCCCCGTGGCCTAATTACCTTAAAGTCCCCACCTCCTAATACCATCACACTGGGGGTTAGGATTTCAACATATGCATTGTGTTTGGGGTGAGGGGGGCACAAATATTAAATCCATAAGAGTAGGGTTATACTGTGGGTTATTGGAGAGTGTGGGCAGAGAAGGTGTCCGTTTTCACTGATGTCAAAAGTTTCCTCTAAGAGATTATAAAAGGAACAAGCACTTATCTGGATGGGATTTTTGTTGGATAGAAACTCAAGGGGCTTATCCTCAAGATGCCTTTAGAGAGAACTAATGATATTGAATTTTGAGAATCTTAAACTGAAACACAATAGAGAGAGAAAAAGTTCGCACCGAAAATCAAGAATAGGGAACCATTGCCTGTTAGGGCTAGAAGAGATGCTGCGAATGTTCTGGACCAACTTTCTCCTTTTATAGGGACACATAGAGGTTTGGATTCCAAGGTCACTGAGCTAGTATACAGAATTGCTGTTGCAGGTCTCATGTTTGCTCTTTTACTAAATTTCTTAAATGGGCTTAGGCAAGTTACTTAAACACATCATATTAAATATAGCTAGGGTAGTGTAGGAACTGCAGGAGGGTGTAATGAGAACTTAATGATTTAAAATATTGAGTCCTGTGTGATTGAAAGTGTACATGAGTCCCATGTGGCTCAAAAATCCTTGCATTTTAAAAAGGTAATTAAAATGAAAATGTGAGCATGTGGTACTTTATTTAATGTTCTTTTTGTGGATCCAGAACTCAAGGGGAAAATCTGTGCTTTGCTCAGAGCTCCCCGTGTAATTGTGCTTTTGTTGCAGCTATCTGGTCTTCTTAGCATGGAAGCAGAAAGCATGGGGTTATTTATTGCAAAAGGACCTCCTATTGGTTCCTACTTCTTTTTTTTCCTACATAGGATTGTTTTTCCATTTTGGGAAAGTTTTATGATAAGAAAAAAAATTCATGTTCTTTTTTTCATGCAGAAGGGCCAGTCCTTAAGCTATAAAAGAGAAACTTATGCCATGGAACTTTGTCCATTTTAATAATTCGTCCTTCTATTATCATTCTCTTCTTCCTCAAATCTTGCTGTTCTTGAACAGCAGGATTGTGCTCTGTGATCTACTAGATGTGTCTTTAAAATATACAGAACAATTTTATCGGTACAGATTTGAAAGTATATAGTGACATGCCTATTTAAATTTTTGAATCATAATTTTAAAAGTAAGCTTATTAACTTAGATGTAAGAGACATGAAAGTCATATATTGAGTTCATTCAGCTGAGGTTTGATAATGGTTCAAACTTTCCCACCTTAGAAATGATGGAATAAATCAAATTAAATCTTTAAAAATGGTCCCCTGATTTTGACAAAGCATAGACTATTTAACACACATATTCACAGACATTTAAAAAAAAAGTCCCTCTTAGCATCTGGGAAAGTTTCCTTTTCATTTGTACTTTTTTTAAGTAGCTGAATTCTGAAGATTTTAACCCCTTTCTATTTTTTTCATCCACTTTGTCACGCTTTCTTAGCATCTTTAATTATTTAATCAGGAAGATGGTGCTTCATTTTCTCTAGTGAGGAAGCTGAGTATCTGAAATTCTGAGCTCAGTATTAATCAAGGTTGTTGCTTCCTGAATTTGTTGATGGGTAGGTGTGAGGTTGAGGGAAAGAGGTTACTTTTCCCTTTTTTTTTAAATTTTATTTTATTATGTTATGTTAATCACCATACATTACATCAGTTTTTTAAAAATTTTTTGTTATGTTAATCACCATACATAACATCATTAGTTTTTGATGTAGTGTTCCATGATTCATTGTTTGTGCATAACACCTAGTGCTCCATGCAGTATGTGCCCTCTTTAATACCCATCACCAGGCTAACCCATCCTCCCCC
>NW_027397076.1:30234133-30488161 GCF_003265705.2 Callorhinus ursinus
CTTCCAAAAATTTTAAAGAAAGAAAAACTTATCTATGTACAAAAATAAGGGTTGATATGATGAAGGGATGGAATATGACTGTAAAGATGAAAATTATAAAAATTTTATAAAAGGAATTGATAAGTTGTTTGAAAAAAGAAAGAAGAGGATTTAAAAAAAAAAAGAGAGGAAAAAAAAAGGGAGAGAATGTGATCAGGCAGGAGACCAGAACAAAGCCATACACTAAAGATTTAGGGTATATTTTGATCTGTTAGAAGAAACTATATCTCAGAATTTTAAAGAAAGAACAACTTATATATATCTGCCAAAAATAAGGGTAACTACTATGAAGGGATAGAATATGACTCTAAAAATGAAAAATAAAAATGTTTTTTTAAAAAAAGAGATTGATAAGATGTTGGTTGAAAAGGGAAAAAGAAAAATTAAAAAAAAAAAGACAGTTAAAAAAATTAACTTTGAAAGACTAAAGAATCATGGTAAAAAAGCCATGGATTCTACATGCAGTATTCACCTAGCTCTGGAGTTCTGCCGTTCTCATTGATCGGTAAACTTGGTCTTGGCTTGCTGGCTGTTCGTGCTGATCTCCTGGGGGAGGGGCCTGTTGCCGTGGTTCCCAAATGTCTTTGCCGGAGGCGGAATTGCCCCGCCCTTGTCGGTCCGGGCTAAGTAATCTGTTGGGTTTGCTCTCGGAAGCTTTTGTTCCCTGCAAGCTCTCGGTACAGCTTTGGAGGATGAGAGTGAAAATGGTGGCCTCCCAGTCTCCGCCCGGAGGAGCTGAGAACTCGGGGCCCCGCTCCTCAGTGCGCCCCCAGAGAAAAGCAGTCACTCCTGTGTCCCCTCGGTCTTCGCCGAACTCCGTGCTCACCCGGCCTGTGACCGAGCGTTTCTATCTCTGGCACCCGACTCGGTGTGGAGTCTCCAAACCCAGCAGATCCCTGCGGTGCGCTTCCGCACCGCTCCTCCCGGGGGAGGAAGGGGAGTCTTCCCAGATCTGCCGCTTGTTGGGTCCCTGCTGGGAGGAGCTGTGGCCCAACTGGGCCGCGGATCACAGTTTATGGCAACCCCGAGCCCAGAGCCCGCGCCTCGGCTCCGTCTCTGCAGCCGGCTTCCCCGCTCTGATACCTGGGAGCTCTGCTGCACTCAGGCACCCCCGCTCTTTCTGTGACCCAGAGGGTCCTGAGACCACACTGTCCCAGGAGGGTTCCACCCCCCGCTTAGCCACTGGAGCAACGTCCCTCAGCAGAGCCGACTTCTAAAAGTTACGATTTTGGGGCGCCTGGGTGGCTCGGTTGGTTAAGCGACTGCCTTCGGCTCAGGTCATGATCCTGGAGTCCCAGGATCGGGTCCCGCATCGGGCTCCCTGCTCGGCGGGGAGCCTGCTTCTCCCTCTGACCCTCCCCCCTCTCATGTGCTCTCTCTGTCTCTCTCTCTCTCATTCTCACTCTCTCAAAATAAATAAATAAATCTTAAAAAAAAAAAAAAGTTCCGATTTTGTGCTCCGCGGCTCTATCACTTGCCAGAAGCGGCCGATGGAGGCCCCCTCCCCCGCCGTCCATCCTCCCGAATATCGCCTCGGATTCACTTCTCCGCATGTCCTACCTTCCAGTAAGTGGTCGCTTCTCTCTTCGGAGAGTTGTTGCTACTCTCCTCTTCGATCTCCTGTTGAGTTCGTAGGTGTTCAGAATGGTTTGATCCCTATCCAGCTGAATTCCTGAGACCAGACGAAACCCAGGTCTCCTACTCCTCCGCCATCTTGCTCCGCCCCAGCCACATCATTAGTTTTTGAGGTTACTTTTTTTCATTTTATGTTCTCATGTGTGGATTGAGGTTCCCAGGGGAGGCCTGAGGCAGGAGATTTGGGCTGATCGGGAGTCTTATCACCACAAAGACCTGACGGTTGGCGAAGGAGAGAAAGGAACAGGTTGGTAAGTGAAATCCGGGCACCGGAGCAGTGGGGTAAAGACTCAATGAACTCCCTCAGCTTCTTGGGCAGTATCCTGCAAAGGCCAGGAATTCGACCTGAGGCAAGAGGTTTGAGGAACCCTGACTCCATCCTAGCATGTTGGTTTACTGTCTTTGAGAGTAACTCTCCAAGGTGTGGCAATCTGGGAGTTACTGTTTTTTTTGCAAGGCAGGGAGAAGGACTGAGAGAGCAAGGACAGACAACTTTTTGAAAGCTTTATAAGAATTGTAAACCTAATGGGGAGAGGAGCTTCCTCCACCCTCGGAATGCTCATCTGTTCGTTCGTTCATTCATTCATTCACACATGAAGCTATGTGGCAGATGTTGTTTGGAATGCTAGAGAGACTAGCAGAACAAAACTTCACCCCTCACAGGGCTTACATACATATATGACATAAACGTATGTCATATAGAAGAAGGGTTATAGACAAAAAGGGCACAGGATAAGGGGCTCAGAAGTGCGGTAGTGGGTGGTGGGCAGGAGTCAGTGTATTACCTCAGAGCTCAGGGCAGACCCCTCTGATAAAAGTCACCTGAAAGAAGTGTGGGAATGAGCTACCTCGGCAGGCAGGGAAAAGCATCCCAGCGAGTGAGAACAGGCATGCACTCGGTGTGTGCAGGGAGCAACAAGGAAGTCAGTTTGCTGAATCATAGTGACTAGGGGCGGCGCTGGCGCAGGAGGTGATAAAGGAAAGATGGAGTAGTGGGGCAGATAATGAGGGATCTTGTAGATTCTTGAAAGGAATTCTGTTTTGATTCTGAGTGAGATGGGAAGCTATTTGAGGGTTTTGATCAACAGAGTGACATAATTTGACTTTTAAAAGGACCACTCTGATGACAGAGTGGGAGAATAATTCTAGAAGGGTGTGGGTGGAAGCAGGAAGCCTAGTTGGGAGATGATTGCAATAATCCAGCAAAAAATAATGGCAGCTTGGACCAGGGTGGTAAGGGCAGGAGTGTAAGAAGTGGTAGGTGTCTGGATCTATCTGAAGATAAGAGTCAAAAAGCTGGGCAGATGGGTTGGATGCCTGGTGTGAGAGGCAGAGAGGAAGCAAGGATGACTCTCAAGTTTGGGACTGCCCATCACTGAGAATGGGAAGTGGTATGAAGAGCAGGTTTGGGTTGGTTTTAGGAAACAGTGTGATGTGACTCTCAGATACCTGAGTGGAGGTGCTGACAAGGCAGTTGGATAGAGGAGTGTGGGGTTCAGTGGAGAAGTTTGTGCTGAAAACCTTAATTTAGGAGCTATTAGTGTATAGGTGGTATTTAAAGGCAAGAGGCAGTAATGAGAGGAACAGCAGGGCATTTGGCAATGGCAAGGAAGTAGCAGCTTGGCAAGGGATCAAAAAACAGCTGTGGATTAAGGCTTCTGGCAGCATGTGAGGGAAACAAAGTCAATAGCCTATGAAGAAAGGCAATGACCAACAAGGAGAGTGGATGACCTTTCAAAGGAAAGGCGAGCTGGCCAATCTGTGGGGTTGGGGGCCAGGGACATAGCTTGGTGAAGGCTCAGAGCAAGGCTACTTTTTGTTGCAATTGTAATTTTTACCAAAAAATACGTGCCTGTTTTGTCAGACAGGTGCGGCCTGGTAAGGTAACAGATACGCTTTCACAGTCCTTGAATGACAAAGCTAGTTGTGTTTTAGGTAATAAGCTTGAAGTCTTCTATTTCCTGATGGAATGTAAGGTCCTTAAGAGAAGATACCATGTTCTAATTCATTTTTATATTCTGCATGGAACCTAGAAGACTTTGTATATGGTAGATGTTCAACAAATACTTGCTGAATGAATTAATTAGAAAATTATCCAAACTTTCAGAAATCTCCTGAAGGTGCTTAGAGAGCCATCTGCATGAGGATTAGCTTGCTGGTCTCTCCTGGACAAATGGCATGCTTTGCTTGGGAAAGGTCCTGAGCATGTCAAAGTAGGAGACTCTTGAAATCAATGACTGTGGGGTGTCTTCTTAGGAATGATCTTTAAAAAACTAAGAATTATAGGGTGTTTGGCTGCTTGTTTAACAGGATTTGTCCCGAGTAAAAGTTTTGCTGTGTGTTATGGCAGAATTATTCAAAAACGATATGCTTAAGTTGAGGTTTCTAAGTAGGCTCTTGTAAAAACAGGCAATTACTTGCTCTAGGCAGTTAATTGCATGCACAGATGGGTACTTGTGTTACCAATTACTCATTTGCACTTGTGATTACCATTTGCATTAATTCATGAAATCTAGGGGAATTCTTAGGTTCTAAGAAAGGTTTTAGGCATTTAAAAAACATATTACTGCCATAAGAGGAGACCAGAGGAGACCAAACAGACCAGATCTGTTTAAAGAACACTTTTTGAAGCTCATGGTTGCTGAGGGTAAGAGGTTTACCTGACTATCTTGTTTAAATCGTTTCCATTTACTCTGTCAGCTTAAAAAAAAAATGGAAAAGATAAAGAAAACAGCATTTCAGCTTTCCTTATTTTTTATTTTTCTTGTAGCAATGGTCTCTGTCAAACTGTTTCTACTTTGATGGTTTTTTTTTTTTTTGGTAGAAATAAAAGAATTTTTTTTTTCCTCAAAGGCACTCAACTTAAAATTCTTTGAAATAACTTGAAATCACAGATCTGGGTAAAGAGTGGATAAAAATCCCGAATCCCACAAGGTTGTGGTGGCTTGTCAAGGAGAATTGCGTTTGAGGTGGTTATCATGACAACCCCCTGCTATGATAAATAAATGCTCAACAGAAACAGAAGATGGAAGGAATTCCCCTCCCCATCAAAACTAGCCTTAAGACCTACTTTTTCAAGATAATTATTGAATATTCTGCTATGAACAGCCTGAAATAAATGCTTTATGAGGAAAAAATATCCTATGCTAATATGTTCTCATGTAATATGCCAATTTTTAGTACTGAAAGGGAATTTACCTGCCAAACTTTCTATCCTATGGAAGCTACAAAGAACTTTTACGTTAAAGTCCCTTAAAGGCACTTTGCAGGATTTATTGTTTTATTTTTTAATTGTCCAAAACATTTTGGGGAAAGAAGACAGGGAGTAAACCCATTCCATAAAAGCACTTTAGTTGATGGAACAATGGATTGAAAGCCTAGAAACCCTTGCATGTTCCTTTGGCTTAGGGATATGGGGTATAGAAGTGAAGGTAGTCAGTCATCTTGTAGTTTCTTTTTGTAGTCCATTCTTGTGCATACTCCTCCTGAATCAAGGAGAGTCAAACCTATGGAACATTGTATCAGAATAGGCTAAATAATGCTGCAGTAACAAACAGTTCCCAGATCTTAGCAGCCTAAGACAACAAAGATTTACTTCTCCCTTGTGCTATATGTTCTTTGTATTTTCACACCTGGGAGTGGGGACTGTGTTCATCAGAGTCACTCTAGAATATAAAAAGATGGAACAGTCTCTATCACAAACACTTCTGGTCACTGTACCAGACAGATAAGAGAGGTCTTGCATTATCAGCTAAATGCTCCTTTTTGAAGGTAACTTATTTCCCTGAGCTCACAAGTCATTGACCATAACTAGTCACATGACTCCACACACCATAAGGGGGCCAGAAAATGTAATCTACCCTGTGTCTGGCAATAGGGTAAACCAGAAATATTTGGCAAACAGCATTAACAACCATTCCAACTGACTTTAGATTTAAGTGGACCCCATAGGATGTTCTTTAATTGGTTCCAGGAGCCACAGAACTGTCATCTGTAGTCAGACTGGTACCCATGTGCTGCCTGCTTTTTAGGTGATTTTTCTTACATCAAATATTCTCCTAGCAGGCTAACTATATACTATGGTACTGAATGCTATATGGTACAATTTTTTTTAATGACCATGATGGTAGATAGATTTTAAATAACGATAGGGCCACTTAGGAATTTCTGAGACATTTGAGAAGAAATCCAACTTTATCATTTGTGGTCCCATATATGATTTCCAGCATTCTAAAGCCCTCCATTATAGCACTTAAAATTATTTGGTCTGTGGGGTACCTGGGCTGTTTCACATGGGCAGGAGTCATCTTTTCACATTCTATTCTAGTTTTGAGGCAGTTAGGCTTTTTGTTTTGGGAAATGTCAGCAGATCAAGAATTGTGCTGATCTGAAGACTCAGAGGAAAACTGAATTGCTCAATTTGTTAGCCTAACCAGCTCAAAAATAGAAAAATTTAGGAGAAAATAGATGAGAGAAAAGGGAGGGATAGACTAACATTTATTCTTTATAGTTTCTTGCTTTTAAAGAATTGCATTCTAGCCTTGGCAACAATGTTTATTCAACAAGGTAGATGGATAATGGAATAAAAAGATTTGAGCTGATTCCAGTATTTATCTCTGTTTTCTCCTCACAGAGGACCTAGTGATTATGCCAACTGGTATGGCTACAGTAATATGGTCCATTTCTTTTCATTCTTTTGGTCTGGTCTAAGAGATCCTCTTTTAGCTTTATCATCTTTAGTCTAAGTCTTAATCTTTGTGTAAGTAGTTCTGAAAGTGCATTTTGATTACGGGGCTTCCATAATTAATTTCTATGAAAGCCTTTACTCCCTTTCAATGTGAACTGCAAATTCTGACTGTGGATATGCATTGCTGCATCTCTCCTTTCCCACTCTGAACTTGATTTCCTCTCCTACCCCAGCAGCTGCTTGCTCTTTGGAATTCATATTCTATATTCTGGGGGGATCAGTGCTCTTTCTTTCTTTCTTTCTTTCTTTCTTTTTAAATATTTATTTATTTGAGAGAGAGAGAATGAGAGAGATAGAGCACAAGATGGGGGAGGGTCAGAGGGAGAAGCAGACTCCACGCTGAGCAGGGAGCCCAAATGCAGACCTTGATCCCAGGACTCCAGGATCATGACCCGAGCTGAAGGCAGATGCTTAACAGACCGAGCCACCAGGTGCCCCGGGATCAGTGTTCTTTGTTATGCCTGTGGTATTGGTAGGCATTTAGACCCCTTTTCCTGGGAATAATCACTTCCCACTTGGATGCTGAAATCTGGTTTCTCATTTTCATACAGCTGTGGTACTTCCCTGTTTGGTTCTACAGGGATTGCTTAAACATCCCCTGGTAAAATGGTTCCAGATGAGACCATTGTTTATTGATCATTATAGTTTGTGTTACAGTAACATTTTCAAATTATCCATTTTCATTTCTGCCACTACTATACCACATTAACAGAATTATCAAGATTTCTCTTTTCTAAAAAAAAGGACCCCTCATGCACTGTTAGTGGGAATGCAAATTGGTGTAGCCCCTGTGGAAAGCAGTACGGAGGTTCCTCAAAAATTGAAAATGGAATTACCATATGATCTAGTAATTCCACTACTAGGTATTTTATCCAACGAAAACAAAAATGTTAATTTGAAAAGATATATGCATCCCTATGTTTATTGCAGCATTATTTACAATAGCCAAGATATGGAAGCAGCCCAAGTGTCCATCAATAGATGAATGAATAAAGAAGATGTGGTATGTATATACAATGGAATATTACTCAGTCATAAGAAAGAATGTAATCTTGCCATTTGCAACAACATGGATTGACTTAGAGGGTATAATGCTAAGTGAAATAAGGCAGTCACAGAAAGACAAATATCGTATGACTTCACTCATGTGTAGAATTTAAGAAACCAAACAAATGAGCAAACAAAGGAAAAAAGAGACAAATTTAAAAAAAACCCCTAGGCTCTTAAATACAACTGGTGGTTGCCAGAGGGGAGAGGTGGGTGGGGGGAGGGATGGGCAAAATAGAAAAAGATTAAGAGTACACATATCCTGATGAGCACTGTGTAATGTATAGTATTGTTGAATCATTCTATTGTACACCTGGAACTAATATAATACTGTATGTTAATTATAAATAAATAAAAATGTAAATATATACATAAAATATTTATTTTGAATAAAAAACCAAAATATTTCTCCTTTCCAAAATCTGTAAAAATCATTCAGTCTCTCGGATTTAAAACAAAAGTTGCCAAGTTTGCTAGTACTAGTAAGTAACCTACATGGCACTGTGTGCATGAATGAATGCCTAAAGAAATTCATGTTTTTTTTTTAAAGATTTTATTTATTTATTCATGAGAGACAGAGAGAGAGAGAGAGGCAGAGGGAGAAGCAGGCTCCCAAGGAGCAGGGAGCCCGATGTGGGACTCGATCCCAGGACTCTGGGATCACGACCCGAGCCGAAGGCAGACGCCTAACCATCTGAGCCACCCAGGCGCCAAGAAATTCATGTTTTTGATGGTAGAGGTGATTATATTGAAGAAAACCATCATGCATAAACTAGTTCCCCATTTTACTTGGTGTTCTGCTTTAATGAACACTTGCACTGCAGGAAATTGAGGTTGTCTCCTGTCAGAGAAAGAAGTCACAGAATTATGGATGGTGAGAATTGGAAAAGACAGATTTTTTTTCAAACCTATAGCTATGAAACTCTTTCTCTGAGGGGAAATCTAATACAGCAATCCAATATGTAAACAGATACGGATTTGCCTGTTGTAGCTAAAGTGTGGTGTTGGGACTGGGGTCCTAAGTCCCATGTAGTCTTCTCCAATCTCTACAGCCAGACTTCCATTGTGCACAATTTGAAAACCGCTGATGCCCAGTCCCATTTTTCTAGACAGAAATCCAGAGTCCAGAGAAGGTATGTGACTTCCTCAGCTTTGTGGTGGAGCCAATACCATACCTGGGTCTTTTCAGTGCCTACTTTGCCCTTTTTTATTAAAATGTGGTCTCTTAGCAGTCAGAGAGTGTTTTGTGTAGAGAAGAAGGGAATGAACGCTTTGTGTTATTACTATTGCTACTGAAAGAAAAACCTGAAGAAAATACCTTTTGAGATCATTAAGGATTTTTGTACTGGGAAGTTATGTCACTCATAAGAGAAAAAAAAAAGTCAGCTTCAGCAAATTCCCTGTAACAGCAAAACAAGAGAGAGGCGGAGCTGTCTTGCAGGCAGCCTCAACACCCCTGCTCTCCCCACAGTCATGGTTACGTCTTTCCTCTGATTGTGTGTGACCTAGTGTGAAATTGAATGAGAATTTGTTGGAACAAGTCGGGGAAGCTTTCCTGCTCAGAAAGGGCTTATCTTAGTTCTTGGGGGGTGGGAAAAGAAAAAGTAAAATAAATACAAAGCAAAACAAGCATCACCCCCACTGTTGCCATATCTGAAACATGAAACCCTGGCCTGTTAATGCATTTCAACAATTCCCAGACTAGAGAAAATTATGTGTATTTTGATTTACACACAAATCAGTAGTTGTCTGCTGTGATTGAACTATGCGCTAGAGATCTGTACTCTAATTACATTCATGCCAGACATCAAGGACGGATCCCCTGGGTTCTGAGTAGGCGTGAGACAGGAAAAAATCACCAGTCCAGCCACAGAAGATTAAAAAAAAAAGTCCTCACAAAGCTTTTCTTTCAGAATGGTGGGTTTAATTACATATTCTTCAACTAACAAATAACAGTTCTCCAACCCTTGCTAAAATCATTGCATTTAAAAAATATGTGTCTGGTGGAAACAATGCTATAAAACAGTTTTATCCATGCCTCGGGGAATTCTCAGATGTTTTACCTGTTCCTATTGGGATTGGATCTTTTTCTGCTTCTTAAAATTGATCAAATATAGGCACTCGATTTTAATTTTTCATCTTCCCCCTTCCTTCTATTATGTTAATTTAAAGAACAATGAAGTCTAATTCTGAAATGGCAAATCACAACACTGTCCTGCAGTGTTAAATTTCACTTTGCAGCTTCCTGGGGAAGTTTTGAGGCTACTAATTTATGATTGGATTGAGAATCTTTCCCTTATTCTGTCTTGATAGAGAAAGCGATGCTTTTGTCCAATACCTGATAGAGTGCCTACTGTGTGTCAGGTACTGTGGTCAAGTCTAAGCATACAAAGATGGATTAGATATAGTCCCAGGTTTGAGAGGCTCATAGTCGACTGAACGATTTGGGCAATGACTGACTCCTCAGTTCTTGGCTCAGACTGTGTTCCTTACACACACATAGGCTGCCCCGCTCCCTCAGTCTCTTGCACCTGCAGAATTCCTTTTCTCCTTTGTTGTTGGTGAGAATTTCTCTACCATTTTCAGTGTTCTCCACCGCATCTCCACTACAGAAGCCAAGGATATGTAGGACCCTGCTAAGGGATAGTGAATCTCACCTGGGGTGGCAGGGGGGCGGAGGGGGGGGGAAGCATTTCCCCAGCTAGGTGAGAAAGGTAACATGCTCACATAGATGTTAAATTTTAAGACCAGAGTATCAAGCTCCTTATGGCTAGCTTTCCGACCTGGGCATGGACATCTTGAAGACTGTTTTCTGAGAGAAAGGAATTTAACAGAAGATTAAGGAAGGCAGAAGTTTGGTTACTTTGGTTTGCTTCTCTCAGAATTGGGTTTAGTTTTCATCAGCCAGAAGGCAGAGGTTGAATCACAGCTGAGTGTGGTTAGAAGCTGTTTTGTTTGGCTCACAGTATATGGTGGTTGTTGTTTTGAATTTGAGTTAGATGCCAACTTTTTACATTTGAGGGATTTTATGTGAAATCTAGAGTCTGATTTTTCTTGAAAAAAAAAAAAATCAGAAGATCTGGTGATCTGGCATGGCAAATTTAGCTGGTAGCTGCTGCCCTGCATAAGGACTGTGGTCTTTCCATGTTGCCACCAGGGCCTCATTGATTTGCATAACCTTCATGATACCTGAAGACTTTTCAGATTCATCCTTTGTAGGCTGGGGATGGGTTCCTCCGTAGTCAGTAATCATTGGGGAAATTTAGTTGGTCTCGGAACCAGTCTCCTTTGAGAAGTTTTTACTGGCCAGTCGCATGCATGGTTTTATTGGGTGCTCATACACCTCTTTATAAAGCTGCTGTGGTTGTTTAAGCTAAAAGAGACTGACAGCCATCGAGAGGAATCATGTGTAAGCCTGAGTGCCTCCCACCTTGCCATCCAACTCCGCTTGGCCAGAGTTGCTCCTCTATTCTAATAGTCCGACATGTCCACTAGGAAGAGAATGCTATGCTGGCAAGATGGGAGTTTAGAAGCAGAATTGTCCCTGGTGTTACGGTAAAGACACCTGGAAGTTCTTTTCATATTTTTTTAGACAACTAATATTTATTGAGCCCCTACTCTGTACCAGACCTTGAAAATAGAGTCCTGAATAAAAGGGATAAAGATCTCTCCCCATCCTCCCCACAATTCCCATGTTTTACATGCTGGAGCGGGAGACAGATGGTAAACAACATGTTAGATTACCTTAGGTATAGCAGGGGATTGTGTATAGTGTTGAAGGGGATAGGAGAATAAAGCAGAAAGGGGGAGGGACGTATTGGGATGAGAGTTACAATTTTAGATAAAATTGTCAGAGAAGTCCACACTCAGAAAGTGACATTTGAGTAAGACCTAAAGACAGAGAGTGAAGGAACATGCCTTGCAGATGTCTGGGGGGAAGGGAATGCAGAGACCATTCAAAGGACAAAGCCCCACAGAAGAAGAAACAGGTCTGGTGGTTGGATTAGAAAGTTCATAAAGGTCCTTGTCTGGATTTTGGCTTTTGCTCTGAGTGATTGGGCAAACATGGTGGGGGAAGGGAAGTGGTTAAGCAGAGGAAGATCTAACTGAAGTTGTTCAATGGGATCATTCTGACTGCTGTGCAGAAAATAGACCAGAGGGGCAAGGATAGGGGAAGGGAAACCCAGTTATGAGGATGTTGCAATGATCGGGTGAGGGGTAATAGCAAGTAGGACCAGGTTGGGGGCATATTTGGGGATGCATTTTGAGGGTAGAGCTGGCAAGATGTATTGGTGGATTGAAGGTGACATATGAGAGGAAGAAAGGAGTCAAGGATGACCTCAAAGTTTTGACCCAAGCAATTAAAAGAATGGAGTTGCCATTAACTGAGGTGGGCGGGGGGACTGGAAGAAGAGCATGTGGGAAGGGGTGAATATTAGTAGTATTTTGGGGATGTTACATTTGAGGTGCATACTAGACATCTACTTGATGTTGAGAAGCCAGCAAATCATGGCTACTTCAACTAAGGTACAACTTCAAATCTTTGCCTTTACAAATGTGCTGTACAAATTCTAAATAATAATTAAGTGTAACCTTATTCTTATGCAATTAAGGAAAGATATAGTTAAAAAAAGAAAAAGATCTTTCTAACATTCAGACAACTTGAAAGGAGGCCAATTTTAATAACCTTCCATTTAACATTAGATTCTTCTATTATTAATGTAAATTAAAAAAATCATCACAAAAAACTAAATAGTCATTAGAAGTCACCTTGGGCTGAGAGCTGGGAGAATAATTTTTTACTTAATAAACCCAAAACATATATTTAATGCTGATAATAGAGACACATAAAAAGTCAGTGGGAATATGCATGACTCACAAAGGAGGCATCAAGGGCTTTTTAATCAAATTGAAACCTTGTATATAAAAGTTCTTTGAATTTTCATGACTTTTTTGAAGTCAAAAGTTTTCTTACAAATAATTTCATTAAGCTGTAGTGAGACTAGCCAGGACACATAATATTATTTCTAATTTATAGATCTGGCTGTGGAGGAAGAGAGGATGCACAATAGAGTTGCTATGTTCTTGGTGACTCATGGCCAAATAAGGTTTGGAGCCTGCATTTTTTTCATTTCAGATAAGTTATTTTCCAGTGTAACTAAATTGTTTTCTTTTTTCTGTAATAAAGAAACAAAAAAAATCCTTATTTTACTTTCCTTAATGGCTTCTACCGTTTTAGGTCTAAAGGGTCACATGCAAAAAGATTTTTTGCATTAGAGGAAAGATTTGAGCTCTGGACAACTATAGCTTAGTTTTCAGTCTCTAGGTTTTAAGTTGTGGACAGACTCATACATTTTCCCCTCAAGATGTATGTGAAGGATGGATCTTTCCTCCAAAGGTTTAAATAACCAAAATGAACCCATTCCTGTTGTCAAATTATAGCAAGATGTGACTTAATATCAAGTGTGGTCAGAAATAGGATTTATTTGTACCCAATTTTCAGTATTCCCTTTAGAGGTCATGTATACCCAAACATGAGAGAGTCACGTAACAAACATTTGTTGAGCACCTGCTAAACAGACAAGGCTAATCAGTGAGGCAATGGGCTTTGATAGAGATAATCCCAGGGTAAGAGTATATCAGGATTATTTAGTTAGAATTCAGTGGAGAATGTGATTATCAATAACCCTTGTGTCACATTCTTCTACTTCCATGATCTTCGATACAAGAAACTTCTACTGCTAGCCCCAGTTAGAACAATCCAAGGCAAGGGCTTTTATTGCCTAAGCTTGTACCACATCCTTACTCCGTGAACCAGCTGTTGTCACCATGGCCATGGGTTATGATGATTGTTGGATCTAGGTAATATGACTGGAGGATAGCAAACCATAATTGCAGGTGCTGTAGACATACAGAGAATGGGTAGTGGGAGAGGAGCCATTTTCCAAAAAGAAGAGGAATAGGGTATGGCTATTATTAAGGGAAGGGATGCTGAGAAGACCATAGCAATAAATGTTAGCTAACAAGTGACAAGTGGCAGGACATCAATGGGGGAAATCAGGTGTCAGGGATGATTTCCTACAGGAGGTATTGTCTGACCTGAGTAGTTTTTTAAAAACGGAGCTAAAAATGGAAGAAAGTAGGCATTCTTTAGGTACTTATGTATATATTTATATGCAGACATGGGAGATATTAGGGTGGTCAAGTAGAGGGAGTGTGGTGTATAAAGGTACAAGGTGGGAAAAAAGAAAATGACCTATTCAGGGAACTAAAGAGTCCATTGTGGCTGGAATAGAAGAGTAAAATGATCACATGGTAAGAAATGGGAGCGCTTCATATACCATGGGTTGGGAAATCACCTACTGAATTTAAATCAGCTAGTATTTATTGAGCACTTGTCTATGCTCAGAGAGAGAGTGAGAGAGAGAGCAAGCAATTTATTAAAGGAATTAGTTCATGTGATTATGGAGGTGAGCAAGTCCCCAAATCTGTAGGGTGAGTCAGCAAGCCAAGGACCTAGGAGGGTCAGTGGTTTAGTTCCAGTCTGAAGGCCTGAAAACCAGGAGAACTGATGGTATATTTCCAGTCCTAAGGCCAGCAGGCTTGAATCCCAGGAGAAGCTGATGTTTCAGATTGAGTGTGAAGGCAGGAGAATTCTCTCTTACTGGGAGGAGTGTTAACCTCTTTGTTTTATTCAGATCTTCAACTGATTGGATGAAGCCCACCTACATTAGGGAGGACAATCTGCTTTACTCAGTCTATTAATTTAAATGTTAATCTCATCTAAAAATATCCTCATAGAAACACCCAGAATAATATTTTTTATTAAGTTCAATTAGCCAACATATAGTACATCATTAGTTTTTGATGTGGTGTTCAATGATTCATTAGTTGCATATAACACCCAGGGCTCATCACAACATGTGACCTCCTTAATGCCCATTACCCGGTTACCTCATCCCCCCACCCCTTTCCCTTCCGTAACCCTCAATTTGTTTCCCGGAGTCTAGAGTCTCTCATGGTTTGTCTCCCTCTCTGATTTCTTCCTCTTCAGTTTTCCCTCCCTTCCCCTGTGGTCCTGTGGGCTATTCCTCATATTCCACAAATAAGTGAAACCATATGATAATTGTCTTTCTCTGCTTGACTTATTTCACTTAGCATAATACCTTCTAGTTCCATTGCATGTTGATGCAAATGGTAGGTATTCATCCTTTCTGATGACTGAGTAATATTCTAGTGTATATATGGACCACATCTTCTTTCTCCATTCATCTGTTGAAGGACATCTCGGGTTCTTCCACAGTTTGGCTATTGTGGACATTGCTGCTATGAACATTGGGGTGCATGTGCCCCTTCTTTTCACTACGTCTGTATCTTTAGGGTAAATAGCCAGTAGTGCAATTGCTGGGTCATAGGGTAGCTCTATTTTTAACATCTTGAGGAACCTCCATACTATTTTCCAGAGTGGCTGTACCACTTTGCCTTCCCACCAACAGTGTAAGAGGGTTCCCCTTTCTCCACATCCTCACCAACATTTGTTGCTCCCTGCCTTGTTAATTTTGGTGTAAGATGGTACCTCATTGTGGTTTTGATTTGCATGTCCTTGATGACAAGTGATGTTGAACATTTTTTCATGTGTCTGTTAGCCATTTGTATGTCTTCTTTGGAGAAGTGTCTGTTCATGTCTTCTGCTCATTTCTTGACTGGATTATTTGTTTTTTGGGTGTTGAATTTAAGAAGTTCTTTATAGATCTTGGATATCAGCCCTTTATCTGTTATGTCATTTGCAAATACCTTCTCCCATTCTGTAGGCTGCCTTTTGGTTTTGTTGACTGTTTCTTTTGCTCTGCAGAAGCTTTTTATCTTGATGAAGTCCCAATAGTTCATTTTGGCTTTTGTTTCCCTTGCCTTTAGAGACGTATCTTGGAAGAAGTTGCTGTGGCCATGGTCGAAGAGGTTACTGCCTGTGTTCTTCTCTAGGATTTTGATGGATTCCTGTCTCACATTGAGGTCTTTCATCCATTTTGAGTTTATCTTTGTGTATGGTGTGAGAGAATGGTCCAGTTTCATTCTTCTGCATGTGGCTGTCCAATTTTCCCAGCACCATTTATTGAAGAGACTGTTTTTTGTTTTTTTTTTTTTTCTATCAGGTATTCTTTCCCGTTTGTCGAAGATTAGTTGACCATAGAGTCGAGGGTCCATTTCTGGGCTCTCTGTTTTGTTCCATTGATCTATGTATCTGTTTTTGTGCCAGTACTATGCTGTCTTGATGATCACAGCTCTGTAATAGAGCTTGAAGTCAGGCACTGTGATGCCCCCAGCTTTGGTTTTCTTTTTCAACATTCCCCTGGAGATTTGGGGTCTTTTCTTGTTTCATACAAATTTTAGGATTGTTTGTTCCAGCTCTGTGAAAAATGTTGATGGTATTTTGATAGGGATTGCACTGAATATATAGATTGCCCTGGGCAGCATAGACATTTTAACAATGTTTATTCTTCCAATCTATGAGCATGGAATACTTTTCCATCTCTTTGTGTCTTCCTCAGTTTCTTTCATAAGTGTTCTGTCGTCCAAAATTGCTAGAACTCATACAGTGATTTAGCAATGTGGCAGCATACAAAATCAATGCACAGAAATCAGTTGCATTTTTATACACTAACAATGTGTCTGAAGAAAGAGAAATTAAGGAATTGATGCCATTTACAATTGCACCAAAACCCATAAGATACCTAGGAATAAACCTAACCAAACAGGTAAAGGATCTGTACTCTAGAAACTCCAGAATAATAGTTGACCAAATATCTGGGCAACCTATGGCCCAGTCAAGTTGACAAAATTAACCATCATAGAGGATGTGATCTATTTGTTCCATTTACTTTGTCTTTGCTCTGGTTGTTCTGGTCTTGACCTTCTGGCTTTAAATTCCTCCTTCAGTTCCTGCCTTTGGCCACTGACTACAAAAACTAACTCTGTTTATTGTTACTATGATGTAACGTTTCTGTGCAGATTTGGGTTGAGACCCAGGAGGTGGGATTGAGTTTTGATCCAGCTGTACAAAGAATGCTTGCTAGGATGGGCCTGCTATTAAGAGAGATATCAAGAAATATTGCTGTAATTGTTTAATGTGTGCTCAGTACACAATGCCCACAGAGAAAATCAAGGCTACACTGGTTCCTTAGAGTGTTTGAGGACCAAAGAAAATATTGCAGGCATGTTATTTTATGTCACCCCTTAGGTGAGCTTGATGGAACAGATAGCAGATGCTGGCTATGTCCAGGTGCAAACTGAATTGCCCTCACTGTAGGAAGAGGGCTGTTGGAACAAAAGTTTACTTGCTAGGGACTACCCAGAGACTAGATTATGATTAGGCCTCTTGTTTCCTGAGCAGAGCAGTGTTCGTGGAAATAATGGAAACTCTTAAGTTTGTGGCTTCTGGGTAGTGGATGAATTAAGAAAAGACCTGCTTTTGTTTAGTGATTCTTGTTACCCCAGAATATAATAAGATTAATAAGCGAGTTATCTCTTTTCAGGAGCTAATAGGATATTAAAAAGGCTACCTCTTCTGGGCCTCCAAAGTCTGGTTTTCTAGAAGAGACCTTTGAAGGAAAGTCTGAAAAATTAGACAACTTCTCTGGGAACAGGCCTTGGGAGAGACAGATACTATCATTCTGGACTCTCCTTTCTTACGTCATTTTGCTTCAGATTGGCTGTATTCCCACCCATACCCACCACATGGGACAGTACCCTTCTCTGTTTGAACTGCATGGAACTGACTGTCCTATGTGTATTCTATACTCCATTACTTCCAAAAAACCCACCAAAGGTGTTCACTTATTTCTCTTCTTCTTAACTCAGCTGTGATTGGCTTGGATTTTTACCTTTTCATCTGTCTGGGATTGAATCTTGGCTCCATCTTTTACATAATATGTAATCTTGGGAAAGTTATTTAACTTTTATGGATGTCAGTTTCCCTATCTATAAAATAGTGATAAGAATAGAATCTACCTCTGGGTTACCATGAAGATTCAATAAGATATTTTATATGGTTACTGAAATGCTTGGCAAATAGCAAGTGGTCAATAGATGTTAGCTGTAGTTTTTATTTTGTTATTCTGTACCTCAAATTTTTTCAGGTTGTCTTTATAGGTATATAACTGATCTATGTTTATTGACTCACTAAGAATAGAATGTTTACCTAACTGTGAATCATATTTTATTTTCTGTAGGTGACTATTATATATTTGAAAGTAGAAACAGGAAAATCTTGCTTTTCATAGTCTACCTGAGTAACCAAACTTCATTTGACTGGGTACATTTAAAGGGAGTGAGGTGAAGGAAAGGGATATTTGGGTGATAAACTTCCATTCCCAAATCCAATCACTCAGCTTTCAACTGTGTAGGAAATCAGTGATTACATTTCTTATACTGATGTCCTTTTTGTTCCTGACTCATCTCAGATGATGCCATAAGAAAACCATGGCTCTGGTAAATGGACATATAATTTGTTGCTTGGATTTAACAGTGTATGAATTGGGATTCTCTGAGGACTAATCTCCCTAATAAGGACAGTTCCTGATTGCAAATTATTTAGTCTATATACAACTTAGAAACTTGGGTATGTTTAGATATTCAACTGTTTCACAAACCAGACTATTCATGTTCAGAGAATGTCTGCTGAATTGTCCGATTTGGTTCAGATAATATACATGCTTATGCAACTCTTGCAGAATGTATTGAACAACAAAGCAGTGAATCACATGGCTTGGTCAACTCTGCCTTAGGTTATTCAGTCATTCTTCAAACATTTATACTGAGGACACACAAATGAATGTGACACCATTCTGTCCTCTCGGGGCTCAAGAGCAGGTAGTACCTTTGTCAGAAGAATGTGGCGATTACAGCAGGAAACAACCATTAACCCATATATCCATCCACCATCAACTCAATAAATAACATTGAGGCATTTATATGAGCCAGGCCCCAAGCTAGGTGTAAGTGATTCAACAATGGACAATACAGATGCTCCCTGTCCTCTTAGGTCTGTTAAAACTCTTGGTAGAGATTAATAATTAACCACAAATTTATAGTCCATAGTAATAAAAGCAAGATATGGGAACCATTTACAGCACATTGTGATACATGCAGTATAAGGAAAGGAAGTAGATAAATGAAGGTAAAATGCTCAATTCAGAAGTGATTTCTTTCTTCTTTTTTTTTTTTACTTTCTTTTCCTTCTCCTCCTTCTCCCCCTCCTCTTCCTCTTCCTGCTCCTCTTCCTCTTCCCACTCCTCTTCCTTTTCCTCCTCCTCCTTCTTCTTTCCTTCTCCTTCTCGCTTTTCCATGAGACCACAAAGATTGGAAACCCTCAGCAGAACAGTTTCATTCAAAAGAGGTCATATGAGAGGGTTATGCCTTTAGAAATTTCTTTGTTTCTATGAATTTGTATAAAAGCACTTAGGACTACAAATAGAAATAGCAATACTAATATAGTTTATATCTTAAGGGGAAGAAAGCCTGTATATGTGGCATGGGACACTGAGCAATTACACAAAAGCTAAGAGTTTTTTATGATGAAGGTATTAGCACTGACAACAGGAAACAGCCAAAAAGGACCTACCTGGATATAGACAGCATGATGAAAGAAGATGCAGATTTGGACTCAGATGAAGCCAAGGCTTCTACTCTAAGTGTTCCTAGAGAGGAGGGTTCTTATACTTGCAATTATTTATGTTTTACTGTATGTATTTCTGCTTAAGATAACTATTAGTAAGTTACATGGATTCAATTCATCTCATCATAGGGGGTTGTATTTCCTTAAACATTGTCTCATTTTCTTCATCAAGTCCTCAGTTAAAAAAAATTCTTTTCTCCTATTGTTGGTAAGTATCTGAGTCAGATACTGAGATGGTGACTGAGTAAAAAGCCCTCTCTCATTTTTGGTACAAGGCTGTGAACAAGGGTATCTGAAAAGTCAGAGGTGCCCAAGTAGACTTGTGCATCAGAAACACCCAAGAAGCTTTAAAGAAAATAGAGAGAACCTGTCTCATCCTGGGGGATTCTGATTTAATAGGTCTGGGGGAAATAGCTGGGAGATTGATTGATGGATTGATTTGAGAGAAGACGGAGTGAGCTGGGAGAGGAGGGGTAGAGGGAGAGTGAGCAAGGGATTCTTAAGCAGGCTCATGCCCAGCACGGAGCCCGGCATGGGGCGCGATCTCATGACCCTGAGATCATGACCTGAGCCTAAATCAAAAGTTGGTTGCTTAACCAACTGAGCCACCCAGGCGCCCCTGGGAATATAATTTTAAAAAGCCTTCTCTGGTGATGCTGATGTGCCTAGTAGGCCATGGACGACTGTTTCAGAACCATTGTACCACATTACTTATATGATTTCTCATTTATTTTCACTTTCAGGTGGGTCACTCATATTAAAATTTAAAAATAGATTCACATCAATGGCCATTTAATATGCTATTCCTTTGTCCCACTTTCTTTTCTTTCAGCTCTTCCACATTTTTCACAGAATCCCCAAATTTGTAGATACATTCTGATTGCCTGGCCCAAACCCTGCTTTGAGATAAGAGAGGATAAATAACCATTTAGAGAAGTTCCTTACATATTTAGCCCATTAAATTTTCCTAGAAGAGTCTCAGTGTCAGGTAACAATTCACAAGTAGGAATGTGTTTTGATGAACACAACATGGTTGAAAGAGATGTAGGGCAGAGCATTTGACAATCTGCTGAAATCAACATATTGTCTAGCTGGTTTTTCAGAGCCTGCCTTGTTGCCTATGGTGTGCTCTTCCAGTGTGTTATGCCCTTACCCATGACTCATGACCCACCTTCTCATATGGCCCTTTGGTTGGCACTTTGGTGATGGCTTTCCTTCTGGGGCTGGGGCTCATCTGGGCCATATTCTGCCAATTCGCATTTAGCCAATCAGCCTCGTTGGCCTTCTTCTGGCTTCCATGTACCTTGGCTCCTTCCCTAAGCAAATGGCCTTTTGGAGTCACAGTACAAAAAACACTTTTTCCCAGTATCTGGTCAGCCTGATAGCCAAATAATATTTTCCTTGTGTTCAGCTGAAATGTCTTTGTCATAATGTAACCATTATCTCCTTATCTGGTCCTCTGAGGACCAGTCTCCTAATAAGACCCATTTTTCATTCCTTTAATCGTTCCATTCATCTTGAGACTTGTACTTTTTTCTTAAACGAATTAGTAAGTATAAAGCACTTTGAACAAGGCCTGATATAAACATATATAGATATTATTATTTTCTTTACATCCTTTTAATAGTACTGTGAACAGAGGTGGACTTATTTCTCTCATGAGAAAGTGGTTTCTCTAGTAATACGGATGGGGTGCGGTTGCTGTCATGTAGCCTTTCCTATCCTAGGCACACACTGACTTCTGCTTTCCTCCCTCCTATCCCCTGAAACCTTCATCCTCACACACCTCGGCTGGACTGCTAACTTTCAATTTGTTTTCAGTAATAGTGATTTCCATGTTTTTTTCTCCTTTATTTGTCACTGGCGAGTACTTTTTTCTCTTGTTAATTTTTATGTGGTTTGGCAGTAATTTAATTGTGATAAAGGGCATACAGATATATTTCCCATTTTCATTTTCTATAAAAATTGTGAATTGTGTCATAATCACATGCGTTTATGGTAGGAAGTTATGGTCAATAAATTCATATACATCAACATTGCCTGGAAAGCATTGTTTGTAGATAGCAGATGTTTTAGTTTCATTCTCCCTGCGGCTTTTTTCAGTCTGGGGTAGAATCTTCCCCCTTAAGATTCACCACATAAATAAAGTGTGATCAGTGAGTTTGCCTTGAAATAATTTTTGGAGTATGATGTGAAAATCTTATGTTGGCAAGAGAGCTCTTCCTGTAAGACTTGGTTTAAGTATGAAGACAGAGGACCTGATATAATTTTGGCAAGAGTCAACATAGATTAGTTGGTTAGTTGATAAAGTCTGCTAAAGCTAGGAATTAAAAAAAAACAACAAAAACCTTTAAACACTTTAATTTAAACTTAAAATGCATGGATTCTCTTTTGCTGTCAGGTCCAACTTTTCCTTGCTATGAGTTCATTGCTTGGAGTTCCATGTCCTTCTTCTTACATAACCCATTCTCATCATGCAACATTTACAACATCTGTTTTTAATTTCTTTAAAGTGGAGCAAAGTCTTAGAATCATTTGTAAAGTGGACTGAGTGTACTCTCTATCTAGACTAGTTTTAATATACCATATTTTTCTTCCAACCTTTTACAGTTGTCTTGCCCACACCTATATGGACAGCAATTTTTAAAGCAACTCCCTTTTGAGTTTTTCGACATTCAACTGAATTTTTACAAATAACCTGTCCTTTTTACATGTGTGTATCATCGATTTATATAATATTGAATATAATGACATAATTCTAAGAACAAATACAGTGGGCATAAACATGTCTGGGAGTGAAGACAAGTGATTCTTTATAGCTCAGCTGGTGGGCACAGAAGTGCGAGGGCTGCTGGAGATCAGTCTGTCTTTGGCCATCAGTCGGTGGGTTTTAAAGAGGGACAGAGATTGTTAGGTGTAAGCACATGTCCGTGCCAGTTGTCCTGGTTTAATTATTAAGTGCACCCTTTTCACTCCTTAAGAGGTCCTGAGTATAATAAATTATATATAATCACCCCTAGTGTCGGTTAACCCAGTTAGTCTGGTTAAGTGGAGGTAAAAGTTGATTAAGAATTTCTACTTAACTGGGTTAAAGTTTCATTATAGCTGACTTGACAATGTCCATAAATCCTTGCCAAGTGGTTGTTGGAATAGGAGTTGTCAAGAAGCTAGAGTTCTTGATTAAGATCCGGAATGGTGCCAGAGCCAGTAAGTAGCCCAGGTGGCTGCTGAGGGGCTGGGATTAAGGGCTTCCCTGTTAATTCTGCTGCAGTGGGGCTCCCAGGCTTCTGCTGGGTGGGACTGCTCGTTCAGGCGGGAGGGTATGAGGTACAGCAATGATCTCCAGCACCAAAGCTGACTTTCAGTGACATGGGAATCACAAGTACACCATCTTCCTGTGGGGTGTGTATGTGTGTGTGTGTGTGTGTGTGTGTGTGTGTGTGTGTGTGTGTGTGTTTATTTGTGCATGTTTTAAACATTGGTAAATGTGGTTAACTGAATATGATGTTAAAAGCTTCCCTCTTTACTTTCTGGTAGTGTTTCTGGGGCTGGGTCTCCCCAGTTTCACCCCGTTTCTTCATCTCTGCAGCCACTTTCTTGCATTCTCCCTTCCTCAGTCCCTCTTTCTCTTCGTCTGTCCCAGCACTGCTTCTTCCTCATCTGGTTCAGAATCCCCAGGAGGAGGCCAAATACCAGTGTGTCCTCTTCTTTGGAGAACCAACCCTGATCAACCCAGCTATACTCATTCCAGAAGACCAGTCCTTCACTCTCCCCTCCCTTCACACGCACTGGCCTTTTCTGCTGTGTGACCTCTGTGCTGGTTTCTGTGCCTGGAGGACAACTGCAAAGCTATAGTCCCTGGAGTGGGTTAAGCCTGGAATTGGCTCTAGACCCTGGCATCTGGAAGATCTGACCCTCAGCTATCTAATCTTCTGTGTAATTGAGTGCTGAGTTTGGGATTGGGGGTGGGAGGGCCAATGTAGAGGCATTCATGAGGCTTGAAGACTGCTATTACATTAATACCCTTTAACACTTTGATTCAGCTTCAGGTTAGCAATTGAGTGTTTGCTATATCCCTGGGTACAGTGCTAGCTACTTTCATAAATACTATGGCATTTGGTCCTCACAACCACTCTTTGAGCTAATATTACATAACACACACACACACACACACACACACACTTTTTTTTCCCCAAACAGATGAACATATTAAAGGTCACGAGACATAAAGAAACTTGCTCGTGGTCCCGCAAACAGCAAATATGGATCTGAACCTGAATCCTTTGACTCAGCGTCTCCTGCTCTCCAGAAGACCTTGTGTCCCTCCTATGTAAAGAGTTGTTTGGAGAGTATTGCTATTTACACACCGTGAGCAAAGAGATTAACGCTATGGTCTTCAGATTTTCAAAAACATCATAAAACCTATTGTTTAAATGAAGTCTTTTGAGGAAGCTCATAATATGAAATGGCTAAGTACAAAGCTGGTCTAAACAGGTGGAGAGGGTCTGCAATCATCTCTACTATGTTTCTACCTCCCCTCCCTCCAGCCCCTTAAAGCCGGCTGAGGAACACAGTTCGACAACACTAGATTACTGTAATCATACATATGTATCCATTTAACTCAAGTAGCTCAAAAAAGTCATGTAGTAAGAGATCACCATCTTTCCCCCGTCAGCCAGCACTGAGTTCCTTCCCTGGAAGCAGCTGAAGCTACTCTTCCATGTTCACCTTCTGGTGATTACTTACCTGTACACAAGCAGTAGGTATCTATTCCTTTTTCTCTTTTTGGTGAACAAATTGAAATAATTTACATTTATGATCTTATTCACTTTCTCAGTCATCCTTTGGAGTCCCAAAGACCAAAACCAACATTTTCTAAAGTGCTTTGACAAGTGCTGGCTGTGCAGTAGAGTGACCAACCAGCCCAGTTCACCTAGGACGGAGCAATTCCCTGGGAGGCGAGATTTGCCGTGCAAAAACTGCAACTGTCCGGGGCCAACTGGGACAGTTGTCCGCAAAGCCATGAGAACATTTGGCTCCTGAGGACTGCTCTCCAGGGTACCACAGAACCATTGCTCCCACAATCTGGGCCTGTTGGTTCCTGGTCTCTGTGATCAGGTAAACTGAAGGTAGTTTAAGGAGTCTAATTAACGCTGCTCCTTTATTCCTTGTCCTGATCTTGATCTGAAAATCAGTAACAAAGGTGGCCATGTCAAGGAGATTAAAGAGCCATGCCGTTTTGTTTTTAAAGCAAGTTAGAATGTGGACACTATCTCTTTTTCTTATTCTTAAGCTATTTTAAGGTAAATGAATAGAACTATTTTTAAGGTTACCTAGTAGAGAAGTATTTTTTGTTTTCTATGGATTTCATTTATTTTTTTTAATCACTTTATTGGGCATAAAGAAATGAGACTTGCTTAAAAAAAAAAAACAACAAAACCCTCACCTTTCATTAGTTGCAAAGTGTAGTAAGCTGTATTATCTGGTGGTGTGATTAAATGGGATAAAAACAGGTCTTTGGAGTTACTCATTGACAGTAAGACATTGGAAAGGTCCCTTAAACTCCCAGAGCCCAAGCTTCTTCATTGCCTCAATGGAGATAATTACACCTGCCTAATAGGATTAGCATGAGATGCCCAAGTGCTTGGCAAATTGCATTTGCTTGATAAATGATAGTTTTCTTTTCTTGCTGGCATGGTCGAGGTTCTGCCTAATCAAATATTCTCATTAGCAGAAAGTTATCAATATGAAAATAACAAAGAATGTTTACCATTAAAAATGCACCAAACTGACATGCAGGCATGAGGGAACTTTTGGGTAATGAAAATATTCTGTATTTTGATAGGGATAATGGTAACATGGGGGTTTACCACCATACTATATATGCTTAAGATTTATATATTTTACTGTATGCAATTAATTAATCTTCAATTTAAAAAAGCACTCCAAACATAAAAAGTCATTTGTCTTGATTTATGAGATTCTTTTAAAGCAGGAGAGGGATAATAATCATAGGAATGTATTGCTACTTTATTCTTAGTAGGGCAGAAATACCATTATTAGAGTGTTTTAGTGATTAAAATGTCAGCTAAGCTTGATACTATAATACATACTATACTCTTCATCTATATACATATATATAAGTACATTTAATGTTCATAGAGTGATGGACACTGTTGTGTTCTGTGTGCAGTGGAGAGAGACAATGATCATTCAAGGTCTAAATCAGTTGCATTTTGTATTCTCTGTGGACTGTATGCTAAAATATTGCTTTTTTCTCCCCTTTGTTATTTGGCTTCCAGGAAGCCTCAGCTAATCAAACTTGTAGTAGTTCAGTTATAATCCAGTATTTGAATTTGAGGAAGGCAGCCAAAGTCTATACTTGATGGAGCAACAGCCTTATAAGTGATTTTGGAAAATAGATTTGGAAAAAGGCTTTGGGCCCTGGGCCTACACAGAGCTCGCTCATAGACCCCTGGCAACAACACCTAGCACAAAGCAAGTGGCTTAAAAAAAGAGAAAAACATGGGCATTTTGAAACTGATTTCTACATTGCAACATTTATTATAATCTCTTTCTTTGTGGCATCCTGTGTTTAAGGAAATAATGTTATCATCTATTTCCAGAAATGGTTTGGATAAGTTCTTGGAAACCCTTCCCACGCATTTGTATTTTGGTACCTCTTTATTATTTCCCACTCAGCCAGACTGACCACAGGGACACTGGGAAACTCTAGGGCTCTGGAATGCACCAGCCTCCTACTTTCACATGCTGGGGACACACGTGAGATCATCTAGAAAGGGCAAGGAATCATGACATGGAGGAGAAGTATAGTATTTGTCTCAACTGAGGGAAAATGTAACCACCAACACCATGGCCTTATATTATAGGGGGAGGGGAATCTTTGAGGGAGCTGCCTGGGAGCAGCTCATGGGTCCTGGTGTCCAGTTCCCTGATTGGGGGTGATAGGTGATCTCAGAATGGTAGCTGGGCAGCAAGCCCAAAGAGCACCCATTCTTTGTTGGAACAGAAGATGGAAGCCCTCGGGAGGTGAGGGTGTCTAAAAGAAAATATGAAACCGAAGGATGCGTTTTAACCTATTAAAGGAAGATTGTCCTTTTGGTAGAAAGTTTGCAGACAAATTAGTGATTCCTGAAAATGAAGCAGGGGGAGAAAAAGATTACTAATTCCGAGAAAACCAAAAAATGTACAAGAACTATAGAAAACTACATGATGCAGCTGTGAATAAATATTATGTAATCACAATAATGTAATCTTGAGTATTGATTTAATGTAAAAAATTACATTGGAAAGATAAGTGGAAAATCAAGAGTTGTGTAGTTGTGTGTGTGTGTGCATGTGTGCGTGTATTCAATAGCATGAAAGCTAATTCCTCATTTTCAATAGTATGGAGTCAATAGATATTATCTAAATTGAAAAGTTAAGAACTAGCAGGATAAGCTCACTGTTGAGAAATATGGAGGTAAGAAAGAGCTGTAAGAATGGAAAGTAATTGCCCTCAGGAAGTAGGGAATAAGAATGTAACTTTGATAATTGAAATTACGTTAAAAATTAACCAAAATTTCTCTTAAGTCATTTCAGTTAATTCAACCATTAAAATTAAAGCCCTTCCTGAAGAAATTAGGGTAAGAGAAAAGTAGGGCAGCCAATAGGTAAGAGTGTTCATTGAAAGTGGAAAACAGAGTTCTTACATCATTAATTAAAGCTGTTGGTGCACAGGCATCTAGGAATGGATTCTGGTAAGAATAAGAAGAGCTAGAAAGTGACTTTTGTAGCATGTTACCTTTCTTCCAGGGGCTGTTTAGAAGTACCTTACCAGATCCTGAAAGCTTGTGAACATAGTCAGGGGGCAAAATAGTGGCCCAAACATTTATTCTGTGTCTTTGATCGCACCAGCTACTTCTCCTGACCTGGAGCCACTCTGCACTCTCCGTACCCCCACGGTAGTGTTACCTGTAGTGGGTTACAACCATGCTCACATATTTTGCTGAATTCTAGGTTGTTGCAGGGCCCACCCCTGACTACGAAGGCATTTCTTCGTCAATGCAGAACCATTCTTGCTCCCACCATTCTCCTTCTACCACAGGACTGGAAGCCGGGGAACTCCATTTCCAGAATCACTTGCTCAATAGTGTTCCCAGTGAGATTCGGTCAGTGGGAGACACTCGTGAGAGATCTGGAGGCAGAAGGGACACAGACTGTACCCAGTAGTGGGGTGGGGGGGGAACTGGGGGGAAGGGAGGGGGTACATGCAAAGGCTTCACTTCTTGCTAAGACGCGGGGAGTCATCTGTGGTGGTGTTGCCGGCAGCGGCAATCATCGGGGCTGGTTACCTGCGATTCAAGGAACATACATTTCCTGAAAGCAATGGCAGGCCGACTGGACAGCTAATGAGGTTTCCACGTAAACCTTAGATTTACAAAGACCTGGATTTGAATCCTGACTCCTCCTTTTTAAAAACTATGTGACCTTGAGCTAGGTTTTGTATTCTTGACAATTTTTTCATCTATATGGTAAGGATAACACCACGTATCTCACAGGTTATGGGGAATACATATAATACATGTAAAAATGCCCAGCAGACTTGTCACCGCAGTAGGTACTCAATAAGTGGTAGCTATTACTAATATTATTTTAATCCTCTGTTTGCCACCTGCTACTGTTGCTATTTATGCTATAGCTACTGTGCAATCACTAGGCAAGAAACCTGTATACAGGGTGTTGGATTGAGCAGCTGGGATAGCTTGTCCACTCCTCCCACAGCCTTCTCCTTTTACAGCTGGAGAATGTCCACATCTTTCCTCCTGTCTGCCTCAGCGCATAAACTGGAGCCTCCCAGACAGACCTGTCTTTGTATAGGACATCAGGACTGGTCAAGCTGGCTGTGACTTTGGCCCATGTGTTTTGCTTTTTTGTCTAGTTTGCTTCTTTTAATAAGCCCAGGAGTGCAGTGGCTCCTCCCTTTTTCTCCTTGTGATGAGCTGACATTTGATTGACATCCTTGGCTCTGCTTCTTTTTGAGGGCCAATCACTCCTTCCTATTCTCCTGAGGTCTCCATCCTCGAGACAGATTGATTCTTATACCTTCGGGGGCTTTCACAACAAATCTTGTTGCAAGGCGGAACCCTTTCTAGGCAAAGTAGTAGAATTCCCGATTTGGAGAATTTCTGTCCCATCCCCCCTTTGATATGTGAAACACCAGATGTTCTAGCTGATGGGCCCTATAAGTGATTTTTTTCCTCATTGATTTAAAAAATTGTACCCTTTAGCTATACGGCACATGATCAAACACTTTAAAATATATCATTAATTAAAGTGTTTACTGAAACTGACAAGCAGACAAAATAAATGCAAATGAAGTAGGAAATCTATAGAAATAGCCTGAGAACAGTCATCTCCGCTTGGTCTGACTTATAGGATACACTGAAGTCTAGGAAACAGAGGGCTTAGCAGATCAGGGAGGTCACCACACTTAGTTTGCAGTTTCTACTTCCCTCTTTCTTACACGAACGATTCCTAGCAGAAACTTCTGGCCTCTGTCTGTCTTCAAGAAAGATGGGTGAGAAGGGAGGGAGAGAAAAAAATGAATTTATAGAGTGACAGTTATTGCTCTATTCCATTTCCCCCACTGCTTCTAGTTTCTTCCCTCTCGGCTCTGTATTTCCACAAGACTTGCAGGAGCTAGGGGAAGGTAAGATGCGTGGGAGGGAAGGGCAGATCAGAGGTTCCTTCCCCATTCTTCACCCGAGACCCTGAAACTGGGAAGATTGCACGTACTGCTCTAACAAACCAGGTCTGCTTTCTCTCCTAGTGACCTGTAACTAAAACCAAATCAAATCAAAACACCTTCATTCAGAGGGTTTTTTTTTTTTTATGAATGAATGAAACATATAAAGTATCCTTTACTTTAAAAGTCAGGATTTGGGCATAAAACTTAAAACCAAAAATTGTGATAAGAGCCATGGGCCTCTATTAAATAAAAGGAAGGGATGGGACAAGGAGAAAGTTAAGGGAAGGGTTTCCTCTACAGTGGTCACTGTGTTGGTCAAATTAGTCTCTTTGACAGTTCACTTTAGCTGTTAATTTTGGATGTGGTTAGCAGCTCTGCAGTAATTAGCCACTGTTCACAGATTGTGACTTGGAAAAGCCTTCCATGATTCTTGGGTGGGGCATCGGGACCGCAGACTGGGATGAGTGTAAATGTCATTTTTGTTTGTTTGTTTGTTTGTTTTAGGGAGAGGGAGGGGGAAGGGGAGAGGCAGAGGGAGAGAGAGAGAGAGAGAGAATCTTAAGCAGGCTCCATGCCTCACAACCCTGAGATCATGACCTGAGCCGAAATCGAGTCAGATGCTTAATGGACTGAGCTACCCAGGTGCCCCTAAAAATATTATTTTTAAAAAGCATTTTCATGCCAGTGTCACCACAGTTCTTCTTCTAAGGACAGGCCTTCTTGAGAAGTGAATAAGGTAAGTAAAGGATCTGGTGCCAGACACTTCTGGGTTTGAATTATGGCTCTGCCATTACTAGCTGTGTGGCCTTGGGCAAATTACTTAACCACACTGTGTCTTAGTTCCCTCACTTTTAATATGGAAAGGATAATACCTCAAGAGGTTGTTATGAGGATTAATTGAGATGAGGCAGACAAAGACTTAGTACCACGATGATGGTGAGTTAGCTATTATGTTTGAATTCCTCCTTAGAAAATCCAACCAGCTCTACTAGAATCTTAATTTCCTGTTCTCGCTACTCAAAATGCCCCCTTAATTTGCCTGAGATGTCAAAGACATGGGCTTTTTGGCTGGGTCATATGAAAATCCTGCTCTGATTAGGGGAAGATGTGATCTCTACGGAAACAGGAGCCCCAGTGGCAAAGAGCACCCTGCAATTATTTGAGCTAGCTACTCATATCCTGGCAGCACAGTCTTTCTGGGGGAGAATCGTGTGAGTCACAGAGGGAATGGGACCATCTCTGTGTTACTGAACCGTGATCAATGGCTTGCCAATCACAAGAATGGGTCTCTTGTCTTTGTTCAGCACAAGTTTTTACCTGCTTTATTGTTCTTCTGACTTTGGCTTGTCTTTAGTTCTTTCATCTGGAAAAATCTCTGACAAGAGGAGTTATTAAACTGCTCCCTTAGTTGGCACAAGGTTATTTCTGTCAGACTTGGGAGATTTTGCTCTAATTGTTCATGTGTGAGGCAGGCCCACTGCCTTTTGCGTTTGTACTTTCAGTCGTTTTCAGATCTTCCTTGGGTTATTTTTCATCACATCCTTTTACTAAAAGGACAGATGTTAGGATTCAAAAGAAGTCATCCAGGGGTTGGTGAATCTGAACCACTGCTTTCGGAGGAGAAAACTCCCCAGGCAGGCTCATGGTTGATAGTAGATTCGCCATCCATCCATCCTTCATTCCTTCCATCTGCTGAGATATTGTGAAATAATATTGGATTTCACTTTTGATTCTACCTATAATTCGTTTATTAGCTATTTTTATCTAGTCTTTCAACCTTCTTTTTCTTATAAGCAATAAGAATAATAAATGGTTGTCTCTCTGGACTTGTTTCTTACTAACCGCACCTCCCCCTTTGTCCCCTTCACACCAAACACACATATTTGGATAAATGGAAGTACTTTGCAGTCCTGTGACCATTGCAGGTTTGCTATGAAGTTTAATACCAGGCTGCATATGTGAAAACACTTATTACCATATCTGGCATAGCATCGGTATTTTTTTGGATCTCTGTATCTGAATTCCAAGGTCTTCTATGTGTCATAAACACAGAATTGTGTTTTAGAAGACTTGTGGTAAAGTCCCAGCTCAGTCACTTAATAGCTGTGATGCTTTGAACACATATATCATTCACTTCCCTAAGCCTCAGTTTTTCATCAATAACATGATGAAAAACTATGCCACATTATTAGGGAGATCAAATGAAAATGTATGAAAAGTGCTTTCTAAACTGTAAAGGATGATCCAAATGTATTATGCTATGTAAACAGTTGTGACAATTGTAGCAACTTTCAATTGGAAGTGATAGCAAAAAGTTAAAAATAATGATATTTCTTTGCTTTAATTTAGTTTTGCTCAATGGCCCCAGGGCACTCATATAAATATTAATAAGGCAGGAGAACTCTTGACCTTGCTTTACATACAGACAAGTCTATGACATCCATCAAATACACTCAATGCTCTCAGATATAAGCTGGGGAGAAGTGGGTGTGGCATCCGGGGAAGATTGTGGGCCAGTTTGCTCCATTAGTGCCCTGGGGCCAAGTGCTGATAGTGAAAAGCCAAAAATGAGACCGGGGTTGGCACCAGTTTTACCCAGAGGAGAGAGGCTGGTTAGATGCCTGTCCTGGCCAGTCCTTGCCTGTTGCCTCAATTTAAAAGGGGTTAATTACTCAAATTACACAGATGTTTGCCCTGAGCCACTGATTCACTTTGCTGTGGGAGAGAGAGGTGAGTAGGTGGGAGGTCTGCTGCTGCTACTTCCCTTCTTTTTCCTCTTTCTCCTCCAAACCAGGCAAATTGGAGGGAGAGAGTAGAAGGAAGCATGAATCATCTGTAAGAGACCCTTGATTTCCTCAGGGCCTCCTTTCCCTGGCATGGAGGAGACAACTTCAATGTCATGAACACTGAGGAAGACAAACCATCATCAGCATCTCATGCATTAAACTTATGTGGCCTCATTTTCTAGCCTATGGCTTGGAGGCCTGAGGTCAGCCCAGGACTCCGCAGAGAGAGACAGAGAAGAAAGAAGAAAGAAAATAAATAGTAGAGAATGTAGTATGCTAAGAAGAATATATGTTCAGGCAAGTGAGGTCTCTTAGAAGTATGAAGACTCTGGAGGGTAAGTACCTGGTGATTTAGGCAAGGCTGAGCCTTGTGTGGAACCAGGTGGAACATCTGAGTGTCATGGATTAATAGAAGAGATTGCATAAAAAAGTCATTCTGGATATGGCTCAAAGATACAGTAGATGGAGGGGAAAGGCATCTACTATGTTTTAGACACTGTGGAGGGTACTTTACAAATGCAATTTTACTTAATCCCAAAGAAATATTATGAGAATAGTTGCAGATGAAGAAACAGATTTAGAGCAGCCTAAGGCTTTTAGCTTAAATGAAGGCGATTGGTTGGATTCCAAAGTTTATGTACTGTCTTTAGTTTCATATGGAAAGTCAGGCTGAAGTATGTCACCTGTAAGTAGAATTTTTGTCCCTCTAAATCCATAGGACTTCTCTATTACTGCTGCTGCAGTTGTGGTAAGAATTTTTTTTTATCTTTACCCAGAAGCACTATGGCAGCAAATCATTCTGTTCACTGATATTCTGGTTCTTCTCCTGCCGTGTAGGTTTGTGCTGTCTCCCTCTTTGAAGATAGATATGTGACTTATTTTGATCAGTGGAGTATGAGTGAAAATGAATCATGTCACTTCTAGGTAGAGGAACATAAAAACCAATGAGAGATACACCATGTTTTCCTCCACTTGTCATAGCAACTGTTAACCCTTGGTTGGTAAAGTGTCTGAGACTAGTGGGGAAAGATGGAAGAGAACCCCTGTTCATTTGGCGTAATAAATACAAGTTAATTAAAACCCCTGTAATTTCAGGATTATTTGTTACTGCAGCATAATCTTGCCTTTCCTGACTGATACAAGCAGGAAATGATAAATTTCTCACTCATGATTTCAAAAGGTATTTTCTTATGGAAGAGAAAGAATGAAGAAATAGGCTGATTGGAGTAAGAAGAAATGTAAAAACTCATCAAGTCATCTCTTTTGTTTGTATTTAAAACCAATGAACAAAATCTGTTTTAAATTGTATACATGTTTTAGGTGGTGGATGGTTTCTGAATAGTGGGAGATAGTTGCTATATAGTTATAGTTGCTAGAGCTGCTATAACAAAGTACCACAGCCTGGGTAGCTTAAACAACAGAAATTTATTTTCTTATAGTCCTGAAGACTAGAAGTCCAAGATCAAGGTGTCAGCCGAGTTGGTTTCTTCTGAAGCTTTTCTCTGGTTTATAAATGTCCAAGTTTACATCATCTTCCCTCTGTACATGTCTGTGTCCTAATCTCCTTTTCTTATAAGGACACCAATCATATCAGATTAGAGCCAATCCTAATGACCTCATTTGACCTTAATTACTTCTTTTGAGACCCTATCTCCAAATACAGTCACATTCTGAGGTACTGGGGGTTAGGACTTCAACATATAAATTTGGAAGGGGGGAAGATTCAGCCCATAACAACTATGGAACAGTACTTGCTACGTAATATAGACTCAAAAAATAATTTTTGAATTTTTTTTTTTTTTTTTGCTTCAGCCAAGAATTTCCCTATATATTCTGCTCTGTCAGGAATGAATCCAAGGTTCTGGCCAGCTGCTCTAAACATACTCTGTCATAGAGTAGCTGTGGCAGATCTTTATTGATCTCCTAACTTCACACCAAAAAGATCCTGGATGGGAAAGACTTCTGAAGAAATTGTGAGATGGGCACTTCCTAATCCCATTTTAATAGTTAAGCAAACTGGAGCTCAGAGATGTTAAGTGACCTATCCTAAGTCACAGAGCCAGTGCGTGTCAGAATTGAGAATTATGTCTTTGAATTTTGAATACCTGGAATCGTCCTTTCATTAGGTCAGAGTTCATGCAATTTACAATAATAGAGTTTGGGCTTTAAAAGAATGAGGGTGTGTATGAGTTCTCAGAGAAGATTTGCAGAACGGGATGAGAATAGAAAAGAGATGGAGTGACCTGAGAAAAGGTAAAATTGGGAAAAATAAAGAAGGATCCTTATTTTAGCCACCATCCATTCCCTCTCTGGTCATTATCTCCACGTGCTCTGCTGGAGAGATACCGCTGGGCTCCTGAGTTGCCAGTCCCTGCCAGTTTGCTGGGGGAAACTCCAGTTTGGCTGAGGATGGTTGGGTGCCCCTGGTATACAATGGTATACACAGTACTATTCACGTTGAGTACTCTTGTTGAGGTTGGGTTGACAGTGCCTCTCTTGATAATCCAGGGAATAATGAGGCATCTTGGATGTGTCATCAATTTATTTACTGGCTCACTGGGAAAGCCATAATGGTTATTCATCAGCCACTTTATATTTGCAAAATGGTTTGCCATAATCTTAATTTGCTTTCTCTCTAGCAAACTAGCTCAGGGTGGTCACCACAAGTTACCCAATCCACTAAGGAAATATTTAAAGATATAAAGACATTAAATAAATTAGCCCAGAGCAGCTAAGACCAAGAGCAAGGATTAAGAATTGGAAACTTCAGAGACCTCCTCTGTTTTGCCTCCAGGGCCGGCTTTCACCACAAATGGGATTCTGGGAAACAGAACGATGAGGGGATTCCATGAAGAGCACGGCATTTTCTATAACCATTTATTTGAAAATGCAAGTCATCAAATTAGAAGAAAGGCATACCAGGGAAGCAGGGAGGCCCACACTCTGGGCCAGGGTTTTAGAGCAAGGGTCCTGCACTGGGTTCTGTGTAACACATTCGTATTGACGGCCATGAAAGGATTCAGCGTCTTGAATGAGACAGCTGCTTGTACAGAGGCGTTTTTTATGAGCTGACAAGTTAGCCAGGAACAAAGCATGTTTGTAGGAAGTAAATCGTTGCCAGTTTTAATCTGAGCTTTTCATTCAGCTGTAGCCGGAGACAATTGAGTTTTTAATGTTCCGCATGAAGTTCCTCGTTTCGGATTTTAGTCAGAATGAGGCCTGGGATTTGGTTTGGCTTAGGTGCTCCATTTTCAAAATGTCACTGAAATCAATGAAAACAAAAGCAGTGCCGGTTGTTTTCATTTCCTGCTGATCATAACTTTTCCAGGGGACAGGGTCTGGACAAACAAAGCTGCCTCCATGAAGGATGTTTATGTTTCTTGCTCCAAGACTAGGCTTAAAGAAGGGAGGTAAACAGTTGACATGTTATGATGTGAAAATGATTTAACGTCCACACCGAGATGAGAATTGAACTGAGGTCCCAGGGGAACCCAATGGGGTCTTGAAGAGTTGGAGGAAATTTGAGAGTCACACGGATGAGAGTGAAGAATTGCCTCCAAACTAGCCTCTTTGGGAGAGAAGATGTTTCTCTTAAGAAAAATTTCCAGATAAATGAAGATAATTTCTTTAAAAAAATACATTGAAAACAAGCACTTTTGTTGAAATTATCTTAAAATATATTCTATACCTCCTTTCCTTGTTAACAGAACTTGTCCTGTTCTTGGTGACCGGCGGGGCGGGGGGGGTGGTAATCATTATCTCCACGTGCTCTGCTGGAGAGATACCGCTGGGCTCCTGAGTTGCCAGTCCCTGCCAGTTTGCTGGGGGAAACTCCAGTTTGGCTGAGGATGGTTGGGTGCCCCTGGGGATTTGTATTTTTTGTTCTAGACCATCAATGGAATTCTTTTATTAGAATCTTACAGATAAAGGCAGTATCTGAGAATACCGAAATCCTGCTATGGGTAAATGATAACTATATTTACGAAGCCAGCTAAGTTAGCATTTCAGCGGGTCGACCAGGTGGATTTGATCAGCAATAGCTGCTCATTAGAAAGTTGATCCTGACCTCAATTTCCTGTCACCTGATAATTTTCACTGTTTGTCTCTTCATATACATGTAGCAGGGGCCTTAAAAACTACCTCTGTGTTTGTGTAATGTCTAGTTATTATAATATCGCTCAATCCAGGAAAACTTGAACTCTAAAAACTAGGACTTTGCTGCTTTTCAGACCATACTACTGAATGATTGTTTCTTTTAAAACTGTGTTCAAATTTTGCACATCTCCTTCAGGTTTTACCTTCTAAAGGATGGAATTTCCACCTTCTTGGGGATTTTACCCTAGCTTCCTGAACAAGCAGTCAATAACCGCAGTGATCTAATTATTCTCTGGTTATGCTGGGATCCAGTCTGCACTGAACACAGTCAGCCTTTGGCCTACCTGACCTGTCTTACCACTTTAATAAATAGAATGGATATTTATTTCCACCTAAGTTTTGGGTAGAGAAAGATTGGTTTTGCGGCTGAATGCCAGCAGGAAAACTCCCCCCAGGCAAAAAATTAACCCGAATTCATGGTCTTTCCAGCTATCCTACTTTGAAACAATCTTCTTTTGATCCTGTGACACATAATGAAAAACAGTACCAATACTTTTGATTTATTTCAAATGATTGCTTTCCCAATAGTTAATCCTTTTGGCAATTTTTAACCTTATAAATATCTTTTCTATTGGTAGATTGTGATTTCTCTTTTGCATTATTTTCTGATTCTTGTCTGTTTGTTGGATATTTTAATTTCCTGGATAAGGAATCTTTGGATGAGTGTGTTAATATTCTTCACGATTTTAATTGATCTTGTTTATTTGCTACAACTTTATTAAATCAAAGGACCTTAATTTAAGGCTATATCAAGCCCCAATCTTTGGAACTTATAAATGTCACTTTACATGGAAAAAGGTTTTTTTTTTTTTTTTTTTTTCAGATGTGACTAAGTTAAGGGTCTTGAGATGGGGAGATTGCCTTGAATCTCTGTGTGGGCTTTAAATGCGATCATAAGTGTGTTTATAAGAGAGAGGGAGAGGGAGGTAAGACACAGAAGAGGAGAAGGTAATGTGACCATAGTGGCTGAGATGGGATGATGTGGCAAGGAATCCTGGCATCCCTCAGAAGCTGCAAGAGTCAAGAAACAAATCCGCCCCCCCCTTAAAGCCTCCAGAGGGAGCGTAGCCCTGTTGACACCTTGATTTTGGCAAAGTGAAATATTGATTTTGGACTTCTGGCCCCCACAACTAGGAAGAAATACATTCGTGTTGTTCTAAGTCACCAAGTTTATGTTAATTTGTTATAAAGGCCATAGGAAATTAATACAAAGGGTAAGTGAACTACTCTTAAATTGGTTCTGGAAAGTAGTCAGTCATCTGCAATATACATTCTTAAACTGTACCAAGTTAAAGGATGTGGTTCTTTTCCTCAAGAGCTTTATGGGCTAGCTGGGGAGATAAGGCTGGCGTCACAAGAGCAGGTGATACAGGGCAGTGTATCATTACATTACTACCTTTACAAGTTCATATGAGCTGATGAGTTTTAGAGAGGACTCTGATGAATCATTCAGTAACATAGGGAAAGTTTAGTGGAAGAGGAGGGACGTGGAGAATTTGCAGGGAGAGAGCAGGAAGGCAGGTGTTCCTACAGAGCATGTGAGTGATGTCAGAGTAGAACCAAACCTGATATGCCCTGTGAGGGCAGGACCATGGTCATGTAATTCACTATTGCTCCCCTAGTATAGTCCCTGCACACAATAGGTACTCTATAAAGATTTGATAAATAAACAGATGGCGTTTAATTGGATATCACCATTTTAGGACAGCTGGCCTGTAAGAGCAAAGGACATACTTGGGATTAATGGGAAATTAGTTTGGGTTTATAGGGTGGGGCCAATCCTGAAGGGCCATGGAAGCCAGGGAGATGAAAGTGAGTGTACCAGAGTATGGACATATTAGAGTAAAATTATTCCTTTAGATGGTTTAGAAAGGCATTTAAGAAACATGTCTTCTAGGCACTTTTCTTTCCTCTTTTGTTTATTATTTATTTTAAACCAGATCTCCAGTCTTTTTGTGACACTGGATTGGAAAATACATAAAACAAATTTGACCATCTATTCACCCAGTTTGAGTTGCCTTAGTTTCAGCCAAAGTGGAGGTATTGATGGACTTTCCAGAATTCAGTACAAGTGACCAGCCTGAAAATTATGGCCCACACGCCAGAGCTTCTGAAATCTAGAGACTGTCTGTACTCTTTTGCTTCCCTGCTTCTTTACTGAGCTGAGCTGTACAACAAAAGTTGGCAGTTTTACCAGGACAATTGGATAAAGGCTAGCGAGTGTGTGTGCGTGTGTGTGTGTGTGTGTGTGTGTGTGCAACTGAAGACATTAATTAGCTTCCAAATGATAAGAAACTCAGGAACTCAAGACCAAATCAAAATTCCAGAAAGAGTTTCCATTGTTTGAAAGGAAGGATACTAGCTGCTCAGTGACTTGTCTGTTATTCATACTGACAGTCCCCACGGGCACATCACAAACACAGGAACGCTTGGTTTTTTTCCTTTTTTTTTTTAACATTTGTTAATTTTTAAATTTTAATTCTAGTAGAATTAACATACCGTGTTATATTAGTTTCAGGTGTACAATACAGTGACTCAACAATTCTATATAGTACTCAGTGCTCATCATGATAAGTGTACTCTTTAATCCCCATCACCTATTTATTTCACCCATCCCCCACCTACCTCCTCTCTGGTCACCATCGGTTTGTTCTCTATAGTTAAGTCTGTTTCTTGGTTTGTCTCTCTCTTTTTTCCCTTTGTTTGTTTGTTTCCAATAATGAAATTATTGGGGCCTGTGTTACCTATAAGGTTCTCAGTCTCCTATAGGATCTGCCTCTTTACAAAATAACACCAGTTTATATTGTATGGTTATCACTTCTTGATCAATTAATTCTGAATTGTACTTAACAAAGATTTTTTTCTCCCTGGTTATTATTTATCAAAAAATTGTGTACTAAAACCTGACAAAAAAATAAACTTTTGTCATTTTAGTTTGCACACCCTTTCTTGCAACTTCAGATCTCCTCCTGTTGGTTGTTAGGCTATCTTTCTGTCAACCATTAAAAATGCTCCGTTCTTCCTAGGCCTCAAACGAACAAACTCTTCCTCAATTCTGCTCTCCTCTCAAATGCCTATCTTCTCTTTCTCATTCTTTCATGGCCAGATTGAATGAAAGCACAGTGGGTTCAGGAGGTCTCAGACTATCAGGCAGTGAACTGGCTCCCGCCTGCAAACCTGTTTTGTTGTCTCATCCCATGTTTATTATTTTCTAACCTTTACAAATTGGGAGATTTGCATAAAGATCTGTATTTCTCTTTCTCTTCCTACACTGGAGAACTGGCAACACTGGGCCCACACGTAATATCCCTTAAAACTGCATTTCTGTTCCTGCCTTTAGACAGAGTGGGCATTCTCCATTTAGCTACAGACCCCACCATTCCCTATCGTCTCCAACACGGAGGTGAAGTGTCAGTTGCCATTTGTCATTGCCTTGCAGTCTTGTTTTCCTCAGATACAGAAATATTTCTCTGAACCAGTGCCTCTGTCATCTGTGGGAAGTGGAAGATCCAGAGGCCTGCATGGCCCTGTTGTACTCAGCCTGTTTTACTCTTGTATGGTATCTGCCTGGCCCCTTTGGCATCGGGGTTTGCCCCCCCCCGACCTGTATCGCACTTTGTTGGCCTCTCCATTCTTCACGTTTTTGCTAGGTGGCTCTTGCCTCTTCATACACTTACACTGCCACCTATCCTAAAGGTTCCTTCTCACTTGATAGATCAAATGGCCTTTTGTAAGTTCTCTTTCTTAAAGCTCTGTCTGCCTGCTCTTTCCTCCAGTTTCCCTTCATCTTAAATTACCCTTCTTCCTGACTTCATTTATCCCATCTAACATTCTCTGACTCTTCTTTTTTCCCACCTCCTACACTGTTTCTCCATGTTATGTCTAAGGTCCTTTTATCTTTATATGCTTAGTCTTGGCAGTTTTCTTCATGACATGGTTTTGATGACTTCCTTTATGTGGATGACTCACAACCCCATCCTTCCCTCTGACCCCTCCTGAGTCCACAGCCTGCAGAACAGCGCCACTGGGGAGGTCCTGCCAGGCCCTGAACCTCTTCCCCACATGCCCATATTTTTTCATTGCTTCTCTCTAAAGGGCACAACCATCCTTCCAGCTGCTCACAGGCACGAGGTTATGATTATTACATGTCTGATCAGTCTCTATGCATCTTCTTTCTTCTCTCTCCCATGATAGCTATCCTTTTCAAGCCCCTGTCACTTTTTTTTTATTTATTGGTTTCATTCTTTCAATATCTCTCTCTTTCAATCTCCAATATATACTGCTACTTGACTGATGTACCCTGAAAAATTAATTCATTGATTCATTTATTAATTCACCCAATAAATACTTACGGTCTGTAAAACATATCATTTTTTTTTCCTCCTCTTAAAAAGTCATTTGTTGGGGCGCCTGGGTCACTCAGTCGGTTAAGCATCTGCCTTCAGCTCAGGTCATAATCCCAGGGTCCTGGGATAAGTCTCATCTGGCTCCCCAGCTCAGCAGGAAGTCTCCTTCTCCCTCTCCCTTTGCCCCTACCCCTTTCCCCAGCTCATGCTCTCACGTGCACTCTCTCTCAAATAGATAAATAAAATCTTTTTTTTTTTTTTTAAGTCATCCATTGCTCTGCATTGCTAACAGAATCAAGGTTACACTATTTATCTGGCTTCAGTCTATTTTTTGGCTCTCACCCCTGACTCCTCCCAGGTATAAATCTTTGCTCCTTGAGTTAGTGTCTGGAAACACTCAAGTATAAAGCCCTAGAGCTTGCCAGTCAAGGCAAGTCCCAGCTCTGCCACTTGCTGGCTATGTGACCTTGAGCAAGTCATGTAACTTCTAAGTCTCAATTTCTTTATCCACTTAACCCATATGGTTATTTGAAGAGCAAAAAAAAAAAGAAAGAAAGAAAGAAAGAAAGAAAAAGAAAGAAAGAAAGAAGAAAGAAAAAAAGGAAGAAAAGCCATGTGATGCAACACTTGGTGCAAAGCAAGAGTGTAAAAAATGTTAGATGTCATCATCCAACCAAATCAGTTTCCTGTACATTCTCATGTCATTTCTTCCTCCTGGAATGCCTGTCTCTGTCTGTCTCTTTCTACACATCTCAACCCTATTCATCTGTAAGGCCCGGGGCAGATGGTGGGGCCTCTGTGAAGCCTTTCTCAATCCCTACCAGATAGAAATACTCTCTCTCCTTGTACCTTTAGTATAGACATTAACACTTTATAATTTGCAAGACTGTATTTCTATATAGGTCTCATCTAACCTACAGTAGAGTAAGCACTTTGATTCCTGAGATCTTAATCATGTTTGTTGCTCATATCACCCAGAGTGCCTTGTACAAAGTAGATGCTTGATAAGTACATGTTGAAGGAATAAATATTCATCTGAGTGGGTATTTCCTCATCGTTATATATTTTTATCCATTTAAGAAAGCATGAAGTATCAGTCATTTGATTTGAGCAATGTAGTAATTTTCCAGTAATTTTTACTAACTTTTTCCCCTTACTCCTATGCTATAGGTATAACACAGGTGTCTTTTGAGAAATTTCTGTTATCTATTGATTTATTCAGAATTTATGCCACACCTTCTTTCAAAAGGATTTGAAACAGCATGCAAATTAAACCTAATGTAAAATAGGACAATTATGGCTAAAAAGAGAACAGAGACCATCTCAAAGAAACAGGGAGCAGATGTTACCAGGCACCTGGGATGAGCTAATTACTATACTTGGTAACTGGATTTGGCTCTGAGTTTCTTGGCAGCTAAAGCTGAAAGGAAACACATTGGGTTATTCATTCAGCAAACATTTGTTGAATATCTTTGATAAATGGGGCACTGTGCTAACACTGGAAATTCTAAAATGAACAAGCCTGGGTCCCTGGCTTCAGCACGTTACTTAGCCATGAGTTAAGTGGCTGGAGGTAGATACAAGGGGAAAGAGAAACTCGGGAAAAGGACACTGAGTATGTTTGTAAGGGGGAGGGCCAGGGACAGCTCAGGGAAGGGGGGGATGCTTTCCCCAGACCATTCAGTGGGGGAAGTGCCTTCCTGGCATAAGACATAGCACAGAGAGAGACTGGAAGGCCTGAATGAAGCATAGGGTGAGGGAGTGCCAGAAACAGAGATGAGAGAAGTTAATAGCATCCAGAATATGATGGACTTCATACGTGATGTGAAGGAGTTTGGATGGTATTCTTTTGGCCAGTGTTTTCCAACATGGCTGCACACAGGAATCACCAGGGGGCTTTGGAAATAGAAATATATATACTTCATCAGAATCTTCGAGGGTGAAGCCTGAGAATCTGTATTTTTATAGTGTACCTTAGTTGATTTTCGTGCAGTCAGCTTTGACACTACTCACTGGACCAGGTTTGTAAATCACCATGGCATAGGCAAGAGATAAACCCTTAAAGTGTCTGAGCAGCAGAGTATCTGAGAGATGAGGATTTTAAAAATACCTGTGGGGTAGAAAAGGCAGGGTGGACAAGGGTGGACCTGAGGTTGGAGGAAAGGATGGAAGATGGGTTTATTACGCCCACTCTTATGAGTCATTAGCACAATGCCTGGCATACACTAGGTGCTCAAAAAGTGATTGTGGAACATAAAAGCTGATTTTACTTACAGTGGTTGTGTGATTTCTGGGATACAAATGGCTGAATCCAGACACTTGATCAGAAGTGAGACATGGTAGAAAGATCTTGGTGTCAAATAGTTCCAGGTGTAGACTTCAGCTTCATTCCTGGGCAAGTTGTTTGAAACCCCTCAGAAGTAATTTCCTCACTGGGGAGGTGGGAAGAATAACTCCCACCCCACAGGACTCCTATGACGGTCACATGAGATAACATAGGGAATGGGCAGAAGAGGACTAACTCTCTTGCTCTTTCTCACTGCATTTGTTAAAAATAACCTGGGATGCTTTCGCTGTCTCATTAATTCTGTTCTGATTATCTCCTGCTGTATAACAAATCACACTAGACTTAAAAGTATAAAGCATGCCATTTTAGGGCGCCTGGGTGGCTCAGTTGGTTAAGCGACTGCCTTCGGCTCAGGTCATGATCCTGGAGTCCCGGGATCGAGTCCCACATCGGGATCCCTGCTCAGCGGGGAGTCTGCTTCTCCCTCTGACCCTCTTCCCTCTCGTGCTTTCTATCTCACATTCTCTCTCTCTCAAATAAATAAATAAAATCTTAAAAAAAAAAAAAGCATGCCATTTTATTATGCCTGTAGATTCTGTGGGGCAGGAATTGAAACAGTGCCGTGTAATAATGGTGTTGTCTTGGCCCTGCAATGAGGCCCCAGCCAGGAAGACTTGAACACCTGGGAGCGGCTGGAATGGCTGGGAGCTGGGATTGTCTGTCTAGAGGCTCTTCTCTCACATGTCTGGTGTTCAAGCAGGGAAAATTAACGGCTGGGTTCAGGCAGGGCTCTCAGCCAGAGCACCTACTTAGGGTGTCTACATGTGGCTTGGACTTCCTCATAGCATGCAGGCTTTGGGACTTTTGGACTTCCTACATGGTGGGACAGGGCTTTAAGAGTGAGCATATCTATGAATAAGGTGGACGCTGCATGGTCTTTTAAGATCGAGCCTCCCAAGTCATATAGTGTCACTTCTGCCATTACTCTATTAGTTGAAGCCTGCCCACAATCAAGGTGATGATACATAGACTTTACCTCTCAACAGGAGAAATATCAAAGAATCTATAGCCATATTTTAAAAGCACTATCCATTTGCCTGAGCTTTTTATTTTTTTTTAAGATTTTTATTTATTTATTTATTTGACAGAGGGAGAGCACGCACAAGCAGAGGGAATGGCAGGCTTCCCTCTGAGCAGGCTTCCCTCTGAGCAGAGAGCCCAATGCGGGGCTTGATCCCAGCACCGTGGGATCGTGACCTGAGCTGAAGACAGACACCCAACCGACTGAGCCACCCAGGTGCCCCTGCCTGAGCTTTTTAAACAAATAAACAAACCAACACTTGATCACTTTTGTAGTGTTTAGGTAATTGTCCTTGTTTGCAGAAACCAAATAAGAAGGATCTGATTCTTTCTTGACTGTGTTCTCTGTTGTTCCAATACCATCTGCCCCATACAGTTGGCCTAGCTCACCCTTGTTTTTCAACTTTTCTCATGTATCAGGCACTAGTTATATGCTTCACCCCTTCTGGGATTCTTTATGATGAGAAAGAAAAACATGTTTCAGGAAGAACTTAAACTCTCCAGAGGGAAAGTAAATGAATGGAATTCTTTCTGGGATTTTCCGGGGGCCATGGCAGGAAGACTTCTGACTTATTCGGCCCCAGTTACTCCAAGTACTGGAGAGAGAGAGGAATTGAGATAAAATGGGAGGATCATTGTGTTTGCTTAGAGCTCATCACAGAAAAGTGATGCATAGTTAATGACCTTTTGTGACAATCTTATTCTTACAGTCTAGTGGGGCCATATGTGCCCTGCAGTGACAGATGGTCCCAATCTGCTGTTGCCAGATAATGGCTTGTTTAGAGGCTCGGCGTGACTGTGTGACAAGTTCGGGCTGGACCAGCTGTTTCCCCTGCAACGAAAGTGTGGACGGCCTGAATGAACACAGCCACAGACTTTAAAAGATGTGCTTCCACTATACATGCAGTATCCACAACTTCTCTGTTAGGAGAACTGATTAATACATTTCTTCAAAAACATTTACAAGTTTCCTTTTCCCCCACCAAGAGTACCGATCTAGGGGTCAAGGGACCTGGATTTTAGTCTCATGCTGCTGCTAACTAGCTGTGTAACTGTGGATGCATCACATAAATTCTCTGAGCTCCTATTTCCCAAAAGGGTCTGAATCAGATCATCTTTGAATTCTTCTAGACTTCTGCTTTCTTCAGTTTTTGAAACTAAATTGTGGGCCATAATGATTAGTATTAATGAACTTAGCAAGTGTTAGTTTGTCTGCTAAGCCCATACTAATATTATTTTATTTAACCACCACAGTGGCCCTAAGTGGCCATTATCATTATTATTCATCATTTAAAAGATGGAGAAACTAAGTAACACAGAATCAAGTAACTTGCCTAAAGTCAAATGGCTGGGACAAGGCAAAACTGGAATTGGACCAGACCCATGCTCTTTATCCCCATGCTATGCTGTATACTGTATATACAGTGTGACTGGAAAAGTAGGCAAGGCAGGAAAGAATCAAGATGTAAACAAATAAAAAGATTGATGATGTGACATCACTGTTTCCTCTCCTTGCATGTTATTTGTATATTTGCGATAACTTGTAGTATATGCTGTCTGGGAGGAAGGATTTCCTCTGCTCCTCAAGGTCTTTCTACCTGGACTAAGAATCAAGTTGACATGAGACCGAATGAATAACAGGAGAAAATCAAACTTAATTTCATATGTATGGGGAATCCACACAGATGTGGGAATTCCAAAGACAGTCAGGCAAAATGAGATATATATGTCGTTCTGAACTAAGGAGGAGGGGGTGGACTCTGGACTTCAAAGGGAAGGAATGCAATTCACAGGAAGATGAAAAAGAGTAAATGTTTGGTAATCAAATGTTTGCTGGGCCTTTTAGAAACAATGAGACATAGAGAACTTTGATCAAACAGGCCTTGCTAGGTTCTTCCCTCACTACCATAACCAGTTCATAGTATAATGAATGTAGTTATCTATGGTGATAGCTTTCTTCCTGGAGCAGGTCCTCTATCTAAATTCTTTTCAGGCAGTTGTGGGGGAGGTAAAGAGCTTTTCCTGAATCTGCTGGGTCTTGATTGCTTTTTGAAGCACAGTAATCTTCATGCCAAAGTGGCCCATCTTGTGGCGGCCTGCCCTTGGCCTCTACAATGCCCCAATCCATCTCAGGACACCACCGCCCAGATACTTGCCTTCCCTCCTCACTGAGTGAGCCCTGAAGAAACAGGCTGCTGGGGTTCCCATGTTGTTCGTTTGGAAGAGCCCCACTGATGTGTCGCATTGGGGACACTTTGCTATGGGGTAGGGCCGGGTATGGGAAAATGCCCTTTTCTAGAAAAAAGCAAAGAATCCATTGCACACTTGTTAATGTATCTCCGTGTGCTTAAGTCACATGTACAGATTTGTCATCTCTTAAGCCCACTTTATTTTAGTTCACATTTCTGAAACCTCTTATTATATTGGTCTTGTGTTTCCTGGTCATATGAATTTTGAGACAGTGATCCCTTTCTGTGAAGAATGACCTCATTCTCCTCATAGAAAAATTACTTTGGCATTTGAGCAAATAAGAATTAAATTGAAACCCAAGCTGTTCCTCTGATTGTGGTAAGCTTCCCCACTCAGCAGCTCTTCAGTGTTTGGCTACAGACACCGAGTTATGTTTTTTCTCTAGGCTCAGGTTTATTTTAAGAATATAATATAAATATTGTTTAAATAAGCCCTTCCCCACCAAGTAGAGGATAAAAGATACGCTGTGAAAAAAAAGACTAGATGTTTAGTTGACCTTGAGGTTAAAAGATAGGCTCTTTGCTAAATTTAGGCCAGCTCCATTTTCAACTGGGATTTGAGTCTCAAGAGGCATTTTTTTTTTTTTTGAAGAAAACTTGTGGATATTGCCAAATACTGCCACTGTTGGGTCCATGGATGGAGGAGGTATTATGGCTCCCATAAGAGGCTGCCAGCCCTTTTGTATATTTGTGGATCATTTTACTTTGGTTACTTGTTTTCCCATATGGTGTTACTAGTTTTAGTCCCTCCTGGGCCTGGCATGGGGAGGATAGAAGACTCTTTAGATGTCTGCAGAGAGAAATGATGGTATTTAACTGGTGGCAAGATCTTGAGTGCTATGGTCAGTATCCTATAAAGCCAAGCTCCAGGGCATGAGGGTGATACCAGAAGACCATGTACATTAGAAAAGGGAAAATTGAGACCATGAGGCAAGGCTAGTACCTCTGGCCTTGGTTTGAGGGAAGCTAGACTGGAATGATAGATACTTACTTGACATTTTAAATTTAGAAAATGATTTTCTGTGGACATCAGCTAGCACAGGCAGCTGTGTAAATCAGTGAAGTATATCATGGCTGGTGTCACACCTACAGTTCACAGCAGTCCAGTGATTACATTATAGATCAGTTACATTGACAGATCTGGCCAGGTCAATAAAGTTGTGGTACTACCTGCATTGTCTGTGGAATATTCAGTTTAGGTTGCTGCTCTCTGCCTTTCCATTGCAATGACAGGGCTTCTCAACCTCCACTCTCTTGACATTTTGGGTCAGAAAATTCTTTGTCATAGGGGAGGCTACCGTATAGATTATAGGATGTTTAGCAGCATCCCTGGCCTCTACCCACTACATACCAGTAGCATTCTCTGATATGAACCAAAAATGTCTCCACATGTTGCCAAATATCCCATAGGGGGAAAATTAGCCTCTTCCCCAACTGGGAAACACTGTATCAGATTCACACTGACCCACAGAATTAAAAGTGTATATAAGATGAGGCATACATATAAACATATCCTTCTTTCTTTTTCTATGACATGAAACTAATAGCTATCCCTTACACCTAATGAGCTTTGCATAAATAGAATGTTAACAGTAATTCTTATTTAATAAAATTATGCTACCTCACCTCCACTTAAAAAGCTGATTCATCTCAAAGAATGATGTGACACCAGCAATGAATGATCTATGGTAGATTGTAATTGGAGTTGAAGAGAGGTTGTTAAACCAGACCTGCAAGGCTTTCTTCAGTTGAGTGAGGTAATTCATGGAATGAAATCTGAGAAAACAATGTAAACACTTTGGTTCTACCAAGGCATCTCTATGACATGTAGAAAACTTGTTGCTGAATTTTTTAAAAACCTATGGATAAGTTCAATGGATTGCATTATTGCATTTTATTTAAATTTCCTTCAGATACAATCCCTATTTGTTTTGAATTAGTGGCTGAAGTGAGGAGCAAAAAGAGCTCCCAAGGGAGACTTCAGGGACAAGTGAGGGAGGAGATACTTATAGCCTGGGGCAGGTCATCAAAATTACAGAATCATAAAACCATAAGATGGGAAAAGACTTTAGAAGCCCATCACCTGTATCCCTCAACTCTACTGCAACAGATCATGTAGGGGGTCACAGGGATTATGTATTGATAAATGAGTGACTAGTTACCTGCCCTCTTCATACACTGAAGCACTTGACACTGTTGACAATCCCCTCCTCAAAGCATAATCTTGCCTCGGATTGCTACAGAGGTTCCTCAAAAAATTAAAAATAGAAATACCATATGATCCAATAATTCCACTATTGGCTGTGTACCCAGGGAAAACAAAAACACTAATTCAAAAAGATATATGCACCCCTATGTTTATTGCAGCATTATTTACAATAGCCAAGACATGGTGTCCATCAATAGACAAATGGTTAAGGAAAATGTGGTATAGATCATACAATGGAATATTACATAGCTATAAAAAAGGATGAGATTGTGCCATTTGAGGCAACATGGATAGACCTAGAGAGTATTATGCTAATTGAAATAAGTCAGACTGAGAAAGACAAATATCTTATGATTCCACTCATAAATGGAATCTTAAAAATGAATAAACAAACAAAAAGCAGAATCAAAACTATAAATACAGAGAACAAACTGATGGTTGCCAAAGGGGAGGGTGGGTGGTTGGGCAAAATGGGGAAAGGGGAGAGGGAGCTATAGGTCTCCAGTTATGGAATGAGTAAGTCATGGGAATAAAAAGCAGAGCATAAGGAATACAGTCAATTATATTATAATAATAATGTAATGGGACAGATGGTAGCAACACTTGGGGTGAACATAGCATAATGTAGAAACTTGTCAAATCACTAAGTTGTACATCTGAAACCAGTGTAACTTTGTGTGTCAACTATATTCAAATTAAAAAAAGAGAGAGAGACCTTTTTGTTTGTCTCTTACGCAGGTTCTTCTCTATATGCTGATAAATATTAAAGTTTCCCAGAGCCCTGTTTCTTTTCTTTATTCCCTCCCTAACTGATTTTACCAGGTCCCAATGACTCTCAAGTATCTTCTAGCCCAGAACTCTTCCTTAAGCCTGACTCATATATTCATTTTTAAAAATTTTTTTAAAGATTTTATTTATTTGTCAGAGAGAGGGAGAGAGCACAAGCAGGGGGAACAGCAGGAAGTGGGAGAAGCAGACTCCCCCCTGAGCAAGGAGCCCAATGCGGGACTCGATCCAGGACCCTGGGAGCATGACCTGAGCTGAAGACAGACACTTAACTGACTGAGCCACCCAGGTGTCCCTATTCATTTGTTTTTTAAACATCTCTTCTTGGATGTCTGACAGGCACCTGAAATTTAATTCGGTTGAAGTGGGGGGTGACTCCATCCCTGTCTCTAATCTACACCTCTCAAGTTTTCCCCACGACAGGTAATAACCTGTCATTTACATAAACCATGCCATTTACTTAGGCCCACATCTAGAATTCATCCTTCATTTCCCTTTTTCCTTATAACAAATCTGTCAGAATCTCCCATCAGTACTACCTCTTAGATATAACTTGAATCCTATCATTTTCCATCATCTCTAAGCTCCAAGCTCTAGACCAAGCCACCAGCATCTCCCATTGATCTTGTTTTTATTCTGCCCACCTACAGTCAGTGCTTCTCACGGCATCAAGAGTGTGATCACATCGTACCAAGCCATTTCCTGGTTGAACTCTTCAATGGCTTCCCATTACACGGAGAATAAAACCTAGATCCATTCACATTGCCCACAGGTCTTACAAAAGCCAGTATCTGGCTCCCTCTCTGACCTTATCTCCTTGTCATTCCTTTCTCTCTAGCCAACACTGGACTTCTGTCTCTTTAATGGACATTAAGCTCATGTCTGTCTTGGGTCCTCCGTGCTATTTCCTTCTGCCTGGACTGCTCTTCCCCAGATCTTCACATCGCTGCCAACTTCTTATCATAAGGATCTCAACTAAGGGCTCCTCTTTATCATAATATGCTATTTCTCTTCCTCACAGTGCTTATGAGTATCATAAAATATCTTGTTGCTTACATATTTATTGTCCATCTCCCTCTCAAGAAGGGAAGCTCCTGGAGAGGCTCTATTTTCTCAGTGTCTGTCTATTTTCTCAGTGTTTGATAAATACATACGTATTGTCTGGCTAACATTCCACAGCATGGCAAAATACAGCCACATTCTGACCAGAGTTTCAGCTGGCCAAAGGGAAGTAGCAAAACGGAAGTCGGCTGGTTCAGAAAAAGTTTGTTTATGTATCTCATGGGTGTAGACAGGGAAACAATTGGTCTGGATCTTAGTTGCCTTTTAAAAATCTTTGCCTTTGACATTTGATGGCAGGAGACATCCTCTAAATTGGGCTGACATTGAATAGAGTCTTCAAGCACCTGTGTGTCATGCTCTCAGGTTTATCTTTTAGTTATTTCCAATTAGTGTAAATAAAAGAGTGAATCAATCCTCAATGACCTAGATTTCTAGATCAGACACCCCCTACCCCATTTAAAAAAAATAGAAAACACAAAAACTTCAAGATAGTTCCATTTTCCACTCATCATATTTCCACAGAGGGACAGAAAATTCACTCCATGCCCTAGGAAGGCAGATCTTGGGAGGGACTCTTCCAGATCCCCTTAGCCTATTCACTCATGCTTATGAGACCAGGACTTAGCTGACTGATGAGTTTGAGAGTAAGAACTGAGCATGCTCGGCTAAATTCCTGCATGTATCTCTCTCTCTCTCTCTTTTTTTTTAAGATTTTTATTTTTTTATTTATTGAGAGAGAGAGAATGATAGCATGAGAGGGAGGAGGGTCAGATGGCAAAGCAGACTCCCTGCTGAGCAGGGAGCCCGATGCGGGACTCGATCCTGGGACTCCAGGATCATGACCTGAGCTGAAGCCAGTCGCTTAACCAACTGAGCCACCCAGGCGCCCCTTGCATGTATCTCTTATTTCTATATTTGCCCACTAAAAGGTGCATTCTTATCTGTTCTCTGCCACAGGGTAAGCTGTCTGCTCTAGGCATGGCCTATGGATATTGAATGCTGCCAGTGACTATAGGGTAAGGGCTGCATAATATAGGGCAGCATGTAAGGAAGCTTACTGAGGCTACAGAGCCAAGATAGACCTCCAGTCCCATTCTATCAATAATAAATATGTCATGATCTCCATTGGTCTCAGGGCTGTGTCTGTCTCTCTGTTGGTGTTGAGCTTGGGCAGAGCAGAGTGCTGTCATTTATGGCCCCTCTGATACTCCAAGTAAAAGAACTAACTCAGTCTCATAAACTCCTTTGAAAGATGCTAGTAGATTATAACAAATACAAAGCCAGAACTTTTAAGTTCAGATTTCCAGATAATTTTTTACAGTGACAATCGATATTCCATGAAGGTAGCAGAGTGTTGGTGAAAAGATCACATTTTGAAATCAGTAAGACGTGGGATGCCTGGGTGGCTCAGTCGGTTAAGCGTCTGACTCTTGATTTTGGCTCAGGTCATGATCTTGGGGTGATGATCTCGGGGTCCTAAGATCGAACCCAGTGTCGAGCTCCATGCTGGGTGTGGAGCCTGCTTGAAATTCTCTCTCTCTCCCCCTCTGCCCCTCCCTTCCCCCTCTGCTTTTTCATCAATAAGACACAACACTTTGGGTAGGCCACTCAACTCTTTAAAGCTAATTTTTCTCATAGAATTAGAATAAAAGTACCTACACTTTCCAGGGATGGTGGCGGGCTTAAGGGAAATAATGTGCATGAAGTGCTTGCACAGTTCCTGGTAATGAGTAGGTGCTTGATAGGACCTAGTTCTCATCTACCTTCCCTGTGCCACATGATTGAAAATTAACCAAAGTGTTAAGTCTTGCATGATGTCTATTTATTATACTCATCATCATTTGTGTTATTCTTTACACCTATTAAATGCATTCACATTTAGAGTATGATCTTTCCAACTACCACATGGACATTTGAGGTATTTGCATAGGTGGGGGTGATCCTCTCAGAGGTGAGAAAAGGTAGTTCAGATGGTTGGTTGATTTGCCTAAGATCAGTAACGTCAGGTCTCAAACTCAAGCAGGACTCCCAACCCAGCACTCTTCACACCATGCCTTGCAGCCCTGTGCCATTCTGTTTGAGAAGGATGTCACTTACTGGTTACTCCAACAGATAGGGGAACTGGGAGAAGACAGTAGGAGCATATCAAATCTAAAGTGTCAGAATAACTCTTGGAAAAGTATTCTCACATTAGTCATGTATTCCTTCCTTGTTAGGTTCCTTTGTTATGATGTTTTATTTTCTAAAATCTATTTGCTCTATCGATTAACTTATTTACTCATTCATTCACCCATTCATTCACTAACATTTCTTGAGTCCCTACTATGTACATCAAGCAGCATACTAGGTACTGCAAATACAAAAAAGCTGAAACATGGTCTCTGTCCTCTAGGAGTTCAGTGTTGCTGGGGAGATGGGTGTGCAAACAAATAATCATAATACAGGGTCATAGGCACCAAGGGGAGGAATATGCCAGGTGCAATCCAGCCGTGGGGAGAATGTGACCGAGCAAGCCTGGAGGTGGCAAGGTCATATGCAGAAGACCTCTTAGAGAAGATGCTTGCATCAGGCACTGATGGGAAGGAGGAGCTGGCTACTCCCTCTGAGCCCCAGTCTCTCATCTGTGAAATGGTGATAAATTAGTAACTACCTCATATGGTTGTTACTATCTATAAAGTGCTTAGATCTGTGCCTTGCAAGAAGTAAGCACTCGATAAATGTTGGCTGCTGTTATTATTACCGTTTCATTCAGGAAAAAGCCATTTCATTTTATGTCTGACTTCACACATTGCAGTAGCATAAAACAAATGCTCTCACACTTTTTAGATGTTTGTTCCAGAAATGAGCTTAAAAGGGCACACATATTTGTGAACACATAAATTCTAGGTAACACTGGGGTAATAGCCTTTTTTTTTTTTAAGATTTATTTATTTACTTGAGAGAAAGAGAAATCACAAGTATAGGGAGGGGCAGAGGGAAAGAATCTCAAGCAGACTCCCTGATGATCAGGGAGCTCTACATGAGGCAGGATCTCATGACCCATGAGATCAAGACCTGAGCCAAAACCAAGAGTCGGATGCTTAACCAACTGAGCTACCCGGGCGTCTCTTTAAATTTTATTTATAGAAGCTTGGCGGGCACCTGGGTGGCTCAATTTGTTAAGCATCTGCCATCGGCTCAGGTCATGCTCTCAGGGTCCTGGGATTTAGCCCCTCTTTCTCTCTTTCTCAAATAAATAAATAAAATCTTAAAAAAAAATAGAAGCTTGAAAGAAATATGTTACCTGAGCTCTTTGCCCCTACCCAACCCCCTTGCCTGTGGCAGGCAATATTAAAATGGAAGATTTCTAATTTCCTGTCCAGAAACTGCTGTTCTGCCCAGAGTGCTTCTGAGGTATCTGAGAGTGTTAGTTTCAGTGTGATATATTTTTTTCTAACCTTTGGGATGTGGTCAACCCTTGTGAAACTCTGTTCCTTCACCATGGATGATTACATGTTTAATTGAAAGGTGAGGGGCACCTGGGCAGCTCAGATGTTTAAACGTCTGCCTTCGGCCCAGGTCATGATCTCCAGGTCCTGGGATTGAGTCCCACATCCGGCTCCCTGCTCAGCAGGAGTCTGCTTCTCCTTCTTCCTCTGCCTCTCCCCAGTGCTCCTGCTCTCTCTCTCCATCTCAAATGAATAAATAAAAAAATCTTTAAAAAAAATAATTGTAGGGTGAAAAGATGTGGGACCCTCAGAGAATGCTAACTCAGGAGAATCATTATTTAAAGATATCTTAATCCTCAGGAGCAAGCCTGCTGCATAGGCTGGATGCCTTCTGAGGGCCGCTCACTTCTGAAAGTCCTGACACTACCTTGGACCTTTGTAAAAGAAGCTTCCAGTCCGTCATCCTTACCGATTTATTATCCCAGTTCTTTCCACCTTCTAAAATTGCCTCCCATAAAGCAGTTGTCCAGGCATTGGAGGTGTAGGTATATGCTGTAGAAGAAAGTATGGGGAATTTTACTGATTTCATGTTGTATAGTAGCCAAGAAGGGATGAAATGACAAACTCAAGTAAGACTCCTGGGAAAAGTGAAGACTAGGGTTGCCTTGTTTTGCCTTTTTCTGGGCATAGGGACTCAGATAAGTCAGTGGCCTAAAGTGAACCTAGTCTAGTATTTTATCTGACTTCCTACTGGATAACAATTCACATCTCCAAAGCCCAGCTTTAGAGAGCATGGCTCAGTTGGAATTTGGAAAATCCACAGAGTGAATTGGCATGCCAACTGTATCACAACTCTCCTCTTGAGAGAGAAAATGCTGGGGTGCCAATAGCAAGAGTGTTTAGCATTGGTGGGGCCAAAAGATAGAGCATTTGAGGAAAAAAACCCAAACTCTATGACTGAATTGTACATTGATAGAGGGGTCTGTTTAACTCTCTCTCAGGCCCCTGACTTAAATATATCCCTCTTCTCCTTTCTTTCCTAGGTTTATCTGATGATACCTTTGACATAAAATATAAAAACAGTTGATATGCCTACATGAATGTGGTTAAGAAATGTATGCTTGCCCTATAGAAGCAATTACACTTTTAATCACTACATATTCTATTGGTGATGCTAAAGTGATATTTTTTATTTTAATATCATACAGTGTTGTTTTTACATACATAATTTTCAATATTGTTAACAAAACTGAAGCTGTACTAGAGGCAATAAAGGTTGATTTGCAAAGGAATTAAGTATTCTGGCAGTTAACTGTTCAGTATGTCAGCTACTGGGATAGTAGAAAAATACCTGTCTTACATTTTATTGTATGTCATATCACGCTTACACTGTCCAAACGCAAACTTATAAAACATATGGTACTGTTAGGTGTAAGGCTTAATGAAATTTTATTATTATTATATTTAAGATACTCTGTTTAAGAAATTTTCTCAATTTCAAAAGAATAACCATTGTCTTTGCTTATTCAAAGATATTTAACTGTGGAGGCGCCTGGGTGGCTCAGTCTGTGAAGCACCTGCCTCTGGTCATGATCTCAGGGTCCTGGGATTGAGCCCTGTGTCAAGCTCCCTGCTCCAGCTTCTCTCTCTTCCTCTGCCCCTCCCCCAGATCCTACTATTTCACTCTCAAATAAGTGAATAAAATCTTTAAAAAAGAAAAAAGATATTTAACTGTGTGTTCCACATATCCTGAAACTAAGTTACACAAATGACTAGGGACAATGAAAATAGAGATCAGTATAGATATTTGACAAAATGGGAAAAGATATATCTTTTATTGAATTCAAACACTTGAATTTTGTGACTCAAGGTTTGTTTTAGAATTTAGCTCGTTTTTTTGTACATGAAAAGTGATCTTAAGTCCATTGTCCCATGGGAGCAGAAAGACTACTTCATTGTAAACACTTCCATTTAGCAGGAGGAGCAAGGAGGTGTGGACATAAAAACTACTTACATGGGGGCACCTGGGTGGCTCAGTCGTTAAGTGTCTGCCTTTGGCTCGGGTCATGATCCCAGGGTCCTGGGATTGAGCACCACAACAGGCTCCCTGCTCCATGGGAAGCCTGCTTCTCCCTCTCCCACTCCCCCTGCTTGTGTTCCCTCTCTCTCTGTCAAATAAATAAATAAAATCTTTTTTTAAAAAAATAGACTACTTACATGTAAGATAGGCACATTTGGGGAGGCAAAACATACATTGTTATTAAAAACTCACATTTCAGCTCTGGAATCAGACAGATTTGGGTTCAAGTTCAGTGCCAGCCTTACTGCACAAGTTATTTGATCTCTCCTAAATTTCATTTTCCTTTGCTGTAAAAATGGAAATAAAGCCTTCTCACTTACTTGTTAGAATAATAACTAAGATGCTTAACACACTACTTAATAAGCATTTAATGAATGATAGCTCTTATTGATATTATTTTGGATAAAGAGGTTTGAGTGTACTAAGGAACAGACAGCAAATTCTCATGAGTCATTTCAAAGGTGACAAAATATTCTAAAGAAAGAGCATGTCTTTTAAGTAAAGGGACATTTTACTCTGCTTATTTATGTCTATGGAATTCTGTAAAGCTAGGAATATAATCACAAGAATCTACCATCCTTGTTTGTCATGTCATAATACAGGGGAAACTGTTGGACTTTTCTGTATTTTTATTTGTGAGAACAACTAAAAATTAAAGGGTGAGGATTTAGGGAAGTTAACTCTATTTCTCTGGTCCCCCCCCCCATTTTTTTAAAAAAGTTTGGCGCTTAAAGAAAATCATCCAGAGCCAGGATGAGTTGAGTAATTGTAAAACTGTCCCAACCACAGAAATCATGAATTATTAATTGTATCTGTTTACAGAAAATGTGTGATATCAGTCCAGTTGGCATAAGAGAATAAAAATGACAGCAGTAAATTAAACATATGGTAGCTAAAACAAACAAAAGTGCTTTTAAAGCAAAATTATTTATATTCAGAGAAAACTCTCCATTTTTCTGCAGCTTTCATAATTATCTGTTTTTTATCACTCCTCTCCATGTCCTACCATGTCCTCATTGTTTTCTGAGAAAAGGGGCCAAAAATAACTCAAGCTGCCTAAACTTTCTTTGGCTCACACCATGTGCATCAATGGAAACAAACCCTGATATCCTGATCCTGACTGTGGATCAATGATGGATACCTGAACCAAAGTCAGCCCTGTATGAGTTTGACAGAGCGAAGGCCAACTACCACGGGGTGGCTTGATGCCAGCTACCAATGGGACTGAGTCACACTGGATGGACACAAAACCCCAGTTAGACACTAGGATGGACAAATGAAAAGGACACCAGAAATAGTGAGTTCCTTGTGTTTTTATGGTGTTCATAATGACCATGTGCTAGTGTCTCTTTTCCATGAGGCCAGCTATCCATTCCAATCTTGGAAGCGCTTAGAAATAGAGGTAATTGGACTGCAAGAGGTCACATCCTGTAAACACATCCTGGGAGGATGTTGGAATAGCAAGCAGAACATCATTCTGTGAATTCTAGATAAATGCCAGAGGTGTTTCTCCTTCTTTTTCCCAATCTGTTTTTTTTTTTTTTTTTTTGAAATTCTGGTCCTGTTGAAATGTGCCCCGATTATGTGCTGAATCTAAAGCCAGAGCACCCAGATCACATTCCCAGCTGCTCCCCTGTAACCACTGGGATGACTAGTTATTGTCTCTTAGCTTCTTACAATAACAGTTCAATATACATGCCAGAGGAGCCATTCTCATTCTGGTGTTCTCATGCACTGATGTGCTATTATCATTTATGAGCATGTCACAAGAAATTTGTTTGTAATATGATTTAAATAATGAAGTTCACAAATGGACTCACTTAAAAAAACAAATTATCGCATTTTCAATTTTTCTCTCTCAAGTGTTTTTTTTTTTTTTTAAAGATTTTATCCATTTAATTGACAGAGAGAGAGAGAGCGAGAGAGGGAACACAAGCAGGGGGAGTGGGAGAGGGAGAAGCAGGCCTCCTGCTGAGCAGGGAGCCCGACGCGGGACTCAATCCCAGGACCCCGGGATCACGACCCGAGCCGAAGGCAGCCGCCCAACCAAATGAGCCACCCAGGCGCCCCTCAAGTGTTTTTTTTTTTTTGGACAGCTTTATTGAACTATAATTAACCTATAATAAGCTGTACATATTTAAAGTGTACAATAAAATAAGTTTTAACGTATGTTTATACTGTGCAACCATCACCGTGATCAAGGTAATAAACATACTCATCACCCCTAAAAGTTTGTTTATGCCTCTGTTCCTGGTCCTTCACCCCTCCCTATTTCCAGGCAACAAATGATCTGCTTTCTGTTACATAGATTACTTCGCATTTTCTAGAACCTTATATAAATGGAATCATGCAGTATGCATTCTTTTTTTGCCTTTCATTCAGCATAACTATTTTTAGATTTTTCTTGGTAGTTGTATATTTATTGTTGAGAAATAAATAGGTCTTTTGCATCTCCATATGAATTTTAGAATCAGCTTGTCAATTTTTACAAAAAAGCCTGCTGGGATATTGATTAGGGTTGCATTGAATCTTTATATTAATGGGGGGGAATATTGACATGGTTGCAGTCTGTTCAGGCTTGTATAACAAAAATACCATAGGTGAGGTGGCTTATAAATGATAGAAATTTATTTCTCCCAATTCTGGAGGCTGGGAAGTCCAAGATAAAGGCATAGGTAGAGTTGATGTCTGATGAGAGCCTTTTTGCTGGTTATAGACTACCATCATTTTGCTGTGTCCTCACTTGGCAGAAGAAGCAAGGGACGCTCTCTGGGGCCTTGTGTATAAGGGCATTAGTCCCATATTTGAGAGCTCTGTCCTCATGACCTAATCACTTCTCAAAATTTCCACCTCCAAATACTGTCACATTGTGGATTAAGTTTCCACATATACATTTGGGGAGACATAAACATTGTCTATAGCAGACATCTTTTTAAAAGATTTTATTTATTTATTTATTATTTATTTAAGAGAGAAAGAGCACATGCACACAAAACCAGAGGAAATAGGTAGAAAGGGAGAGGACGCCAAGCAAACTCCGCACCGAGGGTGCAGCTGGTGGTGGGGCCTGATCTCACAACCTGAGCTGAAACCAAGAGTTGGTTGCTTAACCAACTGAGCCACCGAGGCACCCTGTCTATAGCAGACATCTTAAAAATATTCAAGCTTTTGGGGTGCCTGTGTGGTGCAGTTGGTTAAGCGTCTGACTCGGTTTCAGTTCAGGTAGTGATTCTCGGGGTCATGATCTCAGGGTCCTGCGATAAAGCTCTGGGTGGGGCTCTGCACTCATTGTGGAACCTGCTTGGGAGACTCTCTCTCCCTCTCCCTCTACTCCTCCCCCTACCTGTATGCACTCTCTCTCTCTCTCTCAAATCAATCAATCTTTAAAAAAGTCAAGCTTTTGACACATGAATGTGTTATAATTTCTCCATTAATTTTGATCTCCTTTAATATCTCTTAGCAATATTCAGTGGTTTTCAGTATACAACTTTGTCAGATTTATCCTTAAGTATTTTTAGTTTTGAATGCTATTGTAAATGATATATTCTTTAAACTTCCATTTCTGATTATTCGTTGCTAATATATAGAAATACAATTGATTTTTATCGATTGAACCTGATTTCTGCATCCTTGGTAAAATCACTTGTTTGGCCCAATATTTTTGTGGGTTCCATCAGCTTTCTACCTAGGTGATCATGTTGCCTATGAATAAAGACAGTTTTACTTCTTTTTTTCTAGTCTGGGTGCCTTTTATTTATTTATTTATTTTGCTTTATTGCATTGGCTAGAACCTCTAGCATAGTGTCGAATAAACATGCTGAGAGCAGCCCCTAGTTTTGTTCCTGATCTCAGGGGGAAAGCATTCAGTCTTTTACCACTGGGTATGATAGCTGCAGGTTTTTTATAGATGTCTTTTGTCAGATTGAGGAAATTAATTCTTATTCTTAGTTTGCTGAGAGGTTTTTTTTTTTTTTTTAATCAGGAATAGATGTTGGATTTTTTCAAATTCTTTTTCTATAGCATGATTATCGTGTTTTTCATTTTTTTTAGTTAATATGGCAGATTACATGGATAATTTCTGAATGTTAAATCAATGTTGCGTTCCTTGGCTAAGCCATACTCGATTGTGATGCATTACCTCTTTTATATATTGTTGGGTTTATTTGATAAAATTTTGTTAGCATATATGTTCATAAGAAATATTGCTGTAGTTTTCATTTCTTGTAATATATTTATTGGTTTTGATATTATGGCAATGTTGTCTTTATAGAACAAATTGGGAAGTAGTCTTTTCAGTTTTTTGGAAGACTTTGTATAGAATTGGAATTATTTCTTCCATAAATATTTGGAAAAATTAACCTGTGAAGCCATCTGGGCCTGGAGGGGTTTTTTTTTGTGGAAAGATTTTGAAAAACAAATTCAATTTCTTTAGTAGATCTATGGCTATGCAGTTTATCTATTTCTTTCTTTTTTTTTAAGATTTTATTTATTTGACAGAGAGAGACACAGCAAGAGAGGGAACACAAGCAGGGGGAGTGGGAGAGGGGAAGCAGGTTCCCTGCGGAGCAGGGAGCCCAGTGTGGGGCTTGATCATAGGACTCTGGGATCGTGACCTGACCTGAGCCGAAGACAGACACTTAAGGACTGAGCCACCCAGGCGCCCCAGGTTATCTATTTCTTTAAGTGAACTTTGTTAGGGTATATCTTCAAAGATTTTTTCCATTTCATTTATGATGTCAAAATTATTGGCATAAAGTTCTTGATAACATGTTCTTAAATCCTTTAAAAAATCGGTAGACCCAGCCACTCCGTCCCTCCCACCCCCCACCACTCCAGCAACCCTCAGTTTGTTCCCTGAGATTAAGAATTCCTCATATCAGTTAAAAAAAATAAAAGATAGTAGGAAGGGTAAAATGAAGGGGGGGGAAATCGGAGGGGGAGATGAACCATGAGAGACTATGGACTCTGAGAAACAAACTGAGGGTTCTAGAGGGGAGGGGGGTGGGGGGATGGATTAGCCTGGTGATGGGTATTAAGGTGGGCACGTACTGCATGGAGCACTGGGCGTTATACGAAAACAATGAATCATGGATCATCACATCAAAAACTAATGATGTAATGTATGGTGACTAACATAACATAATAAAATAAAAAAAAATAACAAAAAAAACAGTAGAATCTGTAATAATGTCACATCTTTTATTTTTGAGCTTGGTAATTTATATCTTTACTCTTCTTTCTTCTCCCCCCCGTTTTTTTTTTTTTTTTTGATCAGTCTGTGTAGAAGTTTATCAATTTCATTTTTCTTCTGAAGAACCAACCTTTTATCTCATTGATTTTCTCTGTTGTTTTCTGGTTTTGATTTTATTGATTTTCTGTCTGATCTTTATTATTTCCTTTCTCCTACTACTTTGGGTATATTTTGCACTTCTTTATATAGTTTCTTAAAGTGAAAGTTAAAGTCATTGATTTGAGATATTTTTTTCTAATGGAGAAGATTAATGCTATACATTTTCCCCTAAGTAATGCATTAGTAGAATCCCATAATTTTTTTAAATGATTGAAGTGCAATTGGCATACAATGTTATATTAGTTTCAGATATATAACATATTGATTTGACAATTCAATATGTTACTCCATGCTCATCATGATAAGTGTAGTCACCATCTGTCACCATACATTATTACAGTATTATTATTTTTTTTGAAACAGATTTTTTTTTAAGATTTTATTTATTTATTTGAGAAAGAGAGAATGAGAGATAGAGAGCATGAGAGGGAAGAGGGTCAGAGGGAGAAGCAGACTCCCTGCTGAGCAGGGAGCCCAATGTGGGACTCGATCCCAGGACTCCGGGATCATGACCTGAGCCGAAGGCAGTTGCTTAACCATCTGAGCCACCCAGGTGCCCCTATTACAGTATTATTGACTAAATTCCCTATGTTGTACTTTTCATCTCCAAGTCTTACTTATCTTATAACTGGAAGTTTGTACCACTTAAGCTCCTTCATCTGTTTGGCTCATCCCCTACCTACCTCCCCTCTGGCAACAACCAATTTGCTCTCTGTATTTAAGAGTCTATTTGGTTTTTTGTTTGTACATTTTTTTTGTTTGTTTGGCTTTTTAGATTCCACACGTAAGTGGGGAAATCATATGGTATTTGTCTTTTTCTGTCTGACTTATATAATCCCACAAATTTTGATATGTTGTGTTTTCATTTTCATTCAGTTCAAAAAACTTTATAACTTATTTTGCAATAATAAGAGTTGGGAAAAGTCACAGAAAAGGGGTAAGGGGATAAGAGCTACAGGATTAGTTTGAGATAAGAGAAAGTGTACCATCTCTGGGATGGGTAGGCGGGAAGTAGGAAAGATGCTGATGAAGACATAGTTGTGAGTGGAGGGAGGAGAGGAACGGAAGATGAGGGAAATCCTACCTGATCTCTGTTCTTGGTGAAGACAGAGGAAAGGGCATCTATTGTGAATAAGAGGTTAGGTAACTTGAGTGAAGTAAGGATTTGAAGCGAATTTGTGGGGAACAATAGTAAGAAAGAACTATGGACACAGAAAAATTATGGAAGTAATAACTAAGGATGAAGATCACAGAGTTGTAGAAGCATATTGTACAGTTTTTCTCCTGCTTTTCCTGGATGCCTGAGTGTAGGTTCGGAGGGAACAGGGAGATGTAGGAATGATTCAAGTTCAGGATTTCAGTGGATTCATTTGGAAGAAGCACAATGGAGAGAGAAAATAGAAGTTATTGATAAGAGAATGATTGAAGAGCTGGTTTAGGCTAAAAATGAAAGGGACGTGAAGACAGGAAGGAAATGATTGTCAGGGAAAATGCATGCATGGGGAAGTGGCTCAAAGGACCAGTATTTTTTTTTTTTTTTTTAATGAAGTTGAAACACAAGTTTAAACAAATTAGCAGGAAGTTTAGGTAGGTTGTGTGGTCAGGCTGCGGGATATTAGAGATTAAGTTTTCATCAGTGAAGCAATTCTGGAGGACAAGTTTCAGGGTGTGGTTGTATATGCAGGTGACAGAATTACAGTGGAATTGAAGGGTATTAGAGTGAGGAGGCCTAAGAATTGTGAGCAAGGCATTTTGTGGGGCATGCACATAGATTCTGAAACTGCTCAGGATCATGGTAAGGCTAGCGGTGGAGAGGAGATCGTGAATCAGCTGCAGTTTAATGTTTGGGGATGAATGTGAGGCGATTGGTTGATGACAGCAAGAAAAAACACATTTAGGATTATATACTAGAAGGCCCAAGCCTACAGAGAATGCTGGCTCATCTCTAAGCTTCATTTCAAGTGAGGCTGGGGAAACCAAAAGCCATCCTTAGTGAGGGCTGTAGAAGAGAAGAGTACCCAAGGGGAGCTCCTGATTTGATTTCGGACATGAAGTAGTAGAAGATTCCCTTTTGGAGGATAAAAATGCACTGGACTTTGATGATCAGAAAATGGGGTTCTGAAGGAGATAGCAGAAAGATCTGGGAGTGAACAAGAGAGGTGAGCATTTGTTTCTCTCCTGATCCAAATATTAGTTTTGGTATTAAGGATTAAGGACAAGATGGATGACTGGAGGGGCTTATCTTTCGGACAGTGATTGAAGGTGTCAGGTTGTGAGACATGGTATTGTCCACAGACCTTACATTTCCAAAAAGAATTTTGATGTGAGTTTACTTTTATTAGTGTTAAAACTAATATTTTAAATGATACTGGAAGCAATCTTTGAACTTGCCTACTTAAGACCTCTTTGAGCTCAGGGAAGTGTAACAGCATTCCATTTCAAATATCAATGCATAAAGTATTTTTTCTTCCTGATGACTCAGTTGTCTTCAGAAATTGTCTCACGGGTTGTAGTGCCTAAGCTTCCCATCAAAGCAAGGACAGTTCACCTGCCCTAAGATAAGGCCTGAGTAGAAAGCTTGGATCCAGGGAAATGTGGATGACCACAGGGCTCCGGCTGAATCCTGGTGGCAATTCCCTGTGGAATCCCTGTGTCCTGTAATTATGCATCTTTCTCTCCCTTAATGGTCTTCCTGTCAAGCTATCTGCCAAAGTAACCCTTGGATGGGAGGTTACAATACTGAGTAGATGAGGGCTAGTTTTACTCCTTCCTTCCCTCAGGTATACCATTAGAAACATTTTCTTTCATTGATGAGAGCTTTTTCTTTGACTTGGGTTCAGTGTTTTCCAGAAGAGTAAAGATTTCAAATTGTACATATATGAGTCCCATCTCTTCTGATGAATGTGAAAATAGTAAGATCCAGTAGTTAGAAATGTTCTTTACCTGGCAAGAGGACCTTAGGCCAATTGTTTTACCTTTAGGGCTCAGTATTCTTTTCAGTGAGACACAGTAACACACGACTTACTTTGCAGATTCGAGGTGACCTCTAAAATTAATGTGCATGAAGTTCTTAGTCCAGAACCTGGCATAAAGAAGATATTTAATAAATGGTGGCTATCGCTTCTATTCAGAACATCATGCCAAGTAAACTCACCGCATCTTCACAATTCTATGAAATGGCTATCGATAATGATGATGACACTTGACAGATAAGGAAATCGAAGTTCAGAGAGATTCCCAGTTCAAAGGTCAAAAACCTAGTAAATTGCAGAGCTCAGACTTGGCTTCTGGTCTGTTTGATTCTGAACCTAATGCTCTTTCCAGGACAGTTAGATCATCCTAGGAAGACTATTTAGAATTTAGAGAAGAAAATTTCAAAATGTTCCATCGTTGTCATGGGTTATTACAATCCCCACTGTCAGGTAATTTTTGTGGATTAACCTCAAGTGCCTGATACACATTGGCAAGCCCTTTTCATCTTTACTCAGTTTTCAGGGGCACAAAGAGAGCTATGCATATGAAAGCTAATTTCCTAGATAAGAAGAATTATACCCAGAGCACTTGGTTGGTTATAGAGAGCTCAGCAATTAGGCTTAAATTAGATCATCAGAGTTAAACTGAGGGAAGCTGTAGTTGATTTGAAATATCAAGAGGGAATGGTAGGAACACTAAACTCAGAAATATCATACAATCACACTTTTCCTGATCCAAGCACATCAGAATTCATTTAGTAAGCAGTGAGTAGAGGCTCCCTGCTGAGTTCCTTAATTATAACACTAGGGCACTCTATAAAAACATGAGAGGAATGCCATTTCTGGCAATTCATAAATCATGTGATTTCACTTCCCCTCTTGGGTGGACATTTTATTGCATACCAAGGTAGTGTTTTTGCTGGACATGCAAACTCCCTCCATTTCATTTAAATCATTGAACATGACAAGTTCCATAATGCCCAGGGGTGATTTTTAATAATCCACAGTCCTTCAGTTGTTAACGCTCTTTCCCATCCCAAGCATGAGGTATCTCTGTGTTTGTACTATTACCTGGTAAAGACGCAGCTCTGAACTGGTTCCCCGAGTTTCAGAGAGGATCTTAGAGATTATGGAGTTCTATCCCTTTATGGTATAAATGAATAAACCAAGGCCTCAAGAGGTTTAATGACTTTTCTGACATTACACAGCCAAATAACAGAAAGGTTTAAACTGGAAAGATTAAAACTGGGGATATCTTGATGAGGCAAACTAGTGTCATGAGATGGGACAGACTTAGAAGACAATTCTTTTTTTTTTGAGTGAGGGAGGAGGAATTACTTAACCCCCTTGAGCTCACTGCCTTCTCTGTAAAGTGTCTCCATAACTGCCTCGTGGGATGGTTGGATAATTGAATAAAGTCATATGTTTAGCAGGATGTCTGGCATGTGAGGTATGCTATATGAATGATAGATTTTACAAATCTGCCTTTGAATTCTGCATCATCAGATTTAAAATAAAAGAGACATTTGCACCACTCTCTTTGTATTTCCAGCTGAACTCATTGCCCTTCACTAACCAACTCAGCCCAAACCAGTTTTGGAACCAATCTGGATCATGGTCATAAGCACTCACAGGCTCTTAACTGTGGTAGATTTAGAAGCCTAGAGCAGGTTTTTTTTTTCTTTAAGATTTTATTTATTTATTTGACAGAGAGAGACATAGCGAGAGAGGAAACACAAGCAGGGGGAGTGGGAGAGGGAGAAGCAGGCTTCCCGCTGAGCAGGGAGCCCAATGCGGGGGCTCGATCCCAGGACCCTGGGATCATGACCTGAGCCGAAGGCAGACGCTTGACGACTGAGCCACCCAGGCACCCTGCCTAGAGAGGTCTTGCTGTCATTTTCAAGTCTGCCTCACTGTTGCTCTTTCCTTCAGTCAGCCCCTTACTCATGCCTGCCATACTTCATCCGATGATGCCAGGCTGCCATGCTTGAGAGATTGATACACCTGGCTTTCTGTCTCATTCTCCTCTGAGCATTCCCGTTCCCGCTGTCTTCCTGTCCATCTCTCACCTCAGCATCTTTGATTGGAACTGTAATCCTGATCAAGTTGGAGCCAGTCTTTCTCTGCAGTCCCAGGGAGGTCTAGCTGGAACGGTTGCTGATTTGCTGTAGCCAATTCTAGTGATCCCAAGGTACCCTCAGGGGTTTCAGCAAGTTTCTCTGCATCTCTCCCAGGCCCAGGTAGAATTTGGTACCTGGAAATGTAGAGTGCTAGAGGGATGTGGGATTTCATGATTGCACTTGGACCATGGACTACCACAATAAGTTATTCTGTTCTGTGCAAGAATGTGAAAGGGCCAGGTTCTTTTCCACTTTGATCATCTCGGCACCTGACATTTCTCTCTTATGATTCAGGGATTGTTGTCCAGTGAGAATCTCTTTAAATAACTCAGACAGTCTGTCTGGGGTCTGCTCTCATTCCTGTCTTCCCCAGTCCTAGACATGGAGTGGGGATCAGCATGGGGTCTTGCCTGTTTTCTAGCAGCTGGCTTTAACAGAGGGTCCAGACCACTTGACAACCCCCCCCCAAAGATTGACACTCACTGCACCCTTACGGGATGGTTATAAGCTTACACCTTGCTTGATTCTCCAAATGGGATCACCTCTTAAGCCCACTACAGGTTGAACTTGGAGAAATGAACTGCTTCTGTGCCCTTCCCACTCCTTTCAACTTGGTCTTAGACAGCTGTTGAGGTGGGAAAAAATGATTTTCATACTGCCATCCTTGAGATTTGACAAAAGTTCTACAAGACACCAATTATTCAATATACAGAGCTTGTATAGTTTTTTCTCAATATATATAGAAGGCAGTAAATTCTATAAGCCATTACAAAACTACCCTACTTTGCTTGTATCAAAAAAGTAAAAATCTTTACAAATTAACTTTTTTCCTTCATTTGAAATGGCAGCAGTTCTAATGAGTCCCTTAGTGGGGGGGGGTATTAAAATTGAAAATACCTACTTTGTTGAATAGAAGAAAATCTGTAAGAAAATTTACATTGCTTTTCAACCACGAATGTTAATCTCCAGGCTTATTTGAGAAGTGGCAACATGGAGCAGCTGTCTTAGCTTTCATCTGGACTCTAGCTCTAGGGCTGCATCACTTGTATCATAAAGATTAGGGTTGCTTATTACTGCTGGAGACTCTTGTCTTTCCCCACCTTACTTTCCAGGATTATGGGGAAGACTGGTACTGCTTTACTGAAATTCCAGTGAGGCAATATCTTACAAAAACGATTATGCCAGATATAAGACACCATTGAAATACCGATTAGTGAAAGAGCAGAGTTACAGGCTTTTTAAAAAACACTGCAATTCAGAGTCCTCCCTAAGTGCTGAACTCTCTCTTACTTTCTTCTTCTTCTTTTTCCCCAAAGTTGAAGGGAGTAGCAAGACTGGGACTTCAGCTGTAAACCATCATCGCCCAGTAAGTCAATAAGATACAGCTGTTCTACAGGGCCGCCAAAAACATAAGGGAAAAAGACAGCCACATCTTTTCCTCTTTTTGATTGGTTTATAATTACTCCAGATTCATGAGTACATTGTATAAACTTGCTTTTCAAAGCCCCATTAATCTTTGCTATTGGTTCATCTCCTGGTTCCAAACATGACCTCACCCCCTAGGTTCTGCCCAGTTGTTAGCAACTCTAAAGCATATTCTTTTCTCAATGCAAGAGAATTGGGATGGAAGATCTCCAAGTTGGTGCTTGTTTAGGAGCTTTCCAGAATGAATCATTGGAATGCAAGGATTTGGTGTGGCCAACTAATTATCTGAAGATAAACTAGGGTCAAAACTTAGGCCTTTGCATAGAATTAGATCCCATGCTCTGGCACATGGGCTTGTCATTTGGGAATGATCAAAGTTATGTAGACTTGTTCTCTCTTCTCAGATACCTTTCTTTCTTGTTATTCCAAAGGCAATCTGGGGAGTAAGAGTCAAAGCCATTAGCTGAAGACTGAATATAGGGCCACATTTTCTCTCAGTGTCTGACGTCTTATCTTTACTCTCCAAAGGTCTACCTGGCTTTTCTGTTTCTCTCCTTTCAAGTGACAAGGAAATTGAGCTGGTTAGTCCAGAGGTTAAGTGATTTGTCCACGTGGTCACACAAGTCACTTCCAGGCCATGAACTGTAAGCTGTATCTCAATTACAGGTCTCTAGAAATTGAGTATCTACTTTTTTCCCTAGGAGATAAGGGTGTTACCTTTAGTTTTATGATACCTTTTTTCATTTCTTAACAGATGCTACAGTCGAGCCCTTGGTGAGTTCAAACTGTTTTCTCTCGTTAGATTGGCAGTAGTACATTGTGTTCAATAACTTTCATGTCTGAATGCCCCTGAACAGAAACATCAACACTGGAACCATTTCCTAGTTTTAAAAGGTTAACTTGTCTGATGGAACTTAAATTGGCTGAATTAAAAAGTTTATGGAGAATAGTCTGAAAGAACAAAACTAGAGCATTTCTTCTGAATTTTATGATAATTAAGGAAGAGAGGAAAGAAATAAATATAGAATTTATCTGGAAGTGAGTTTAGCTGAGGGAGAGAGAAACCAGCAATAGGAGGAAAAGTGCCTGAGGAACTGGTGAGAGCTGGTTTAGCCCTGTGTTTTGAGTTTCCATGCTTTATTTGTATATGGTTGTACCTTTTCAGATATGCCAGAGGGAAATACAACATAAGCAAAAGAAATCCCTCTCACCCACAGGAGAACAAAGGATCAGGGACAAATACCTCCCTCTTCTTCACCCCCTGAAACAGGTGGACTGTATGAAGAGGGTGCTAGATACTCTCATTTGAATAATCACTAATGCTTCTCTAGGTCTTTACATGTCTCATATAATTCTCAATGTCTTTACATTAAAGCATGCTATATGCTTTACATGTCTCATATAATTCTCTCTGCAACCCTGAGGAAAATAGACTTATATTCCCATTCTGAAGACATCGAAGCTAGGGAAGTTAAATTGCCTATGATCCCATGGCTAGGCTTATTCTGCCTGACTCCAGACTCTATTCTCATAAGCATGTCCATTGCTGTCTACATTCTTGGCAAAGGACGCCAGTTCTGTACTCCTTTAGAAGCCAGTGCCTGTCCAGGGACTGTGAAGACATGTAGCTCTGGATCAGCAGAGAAATGTGGGCATCTTCCCTGTAATACGTCATTCACCAGGCCAGTCCTCTTTACTAAGGCATAGGAAACACATTTTCCTTCAAATCTGTAGAGGTTTAAGAAAAGTTATCAACAGCAGTAAGACTGTAGAAGAGAATGTTTTAGTATATTAGCAACAGTCGGTTAATCAACAAATATCTCCCAATCATACCAAATCCTTAAATTTGCACTAGGTGCATGGGTTTGGGGTAATGTTTCAGTAGCACATGTAGGCCCTTGATAAAGAGCTTATAACCTCCACAAAGTGACATGAAACTCTCAAGGGTCAGGAGGCATGTATTTCAGTGCTAAGTGCTATGATTGTAAGTGTTAGGGATGTTTGGAGAAGGGGACGGTTTGTGTGGGTCTTCAATGTGCTATTTGAAGAATGTAGAACTGATGTGTCTTAGAAAATTGCAAGAATTTAGAAAGCAGAAGGAAATGAGGCACTGAAGAGAAAAGCCATTGTTATTATTTATTGCATGCCGATTGCATCCTCAGTGGTGAACAAGGTATATAAAAAGGGGACTTCTGGAAACATTGGGCAAGCTCTTACTACATATAAAGATGTGTGCTGAATCAGTTTATTGTCCTCTGTATCAATATCGGGATGATGGATGGGGAACATCAAATTCAGTTTTATGTGTTGTTTACAAAATTTTTGAGTTTAAATTCTTAGATAGTAATGTCTAATGTGTAATTACTCATTGTGTAATTCAAAGCTGATTTTACTACCTGATACTTCTGACACAAAATGTGAGTTTTTTTCCCCCACACTAACCAATTCTTCACTCTTTAAACAACATCTGGCTGTCCTACAATTCAGTTCAATTCTGACACTAACTATTCGGAGTTAGCACAGAGCCCTTAGGTTTAGGGCTCTGCCCAACAAGACTGTTCCCACCTCAGATGCCAACGGCAAGTTCAGGACCTCCTGTACTTTTGTCTGACGGGCTATCTTCAGGTTCTTATCACCACCCTCCTCAGTTTTGGTAATTTGCTCTAATGGCTTATAGCACTCAGGAAACTACTTTATTTACTATTACCAGTTTATTATAAAGGAGACAAATGAATACCAGATGAAGGGGTAAATAGGGCGAGGTCTGGAAGGATCCTGAGCACCAGAGCTTCTATCCCTATAAAGTTAGCATATACCACCCTTCTGGCACATGGAAGTGTTCACCAACCCAGAAGCTCCCTAAATCCTGTCATTTAGGGGTTTTTATGGAGGTTCCACTATGTAGGCATGAGGATTAAATCATTGGCCATTGGTGACTGAACTCAATCTCTAATCCCTCTTCCCTCTCCAGAGGTATAGGGGTGGGGCTGAAAGTTCCAAGCTTCTGATCAAGACTTGGCCTTTTTGGCAACCAGGCCCCATCCTCAGCCAAGAGTCACCTCATCAGTATACCACAAGTGCTCATATAACTCAGGAAATTCCAAGGGTAAGTGTTCTGTGTCAGGAACTGGGGACAGAGACCAAATATTATAACAAGAAGATGCTTCTGTCACCCCCATCATTCAGGATATTTCAAGGGTGTTAAAAGCTCTGTGTCAGGAACCAGGGAAAAAGACCAAGCATGAATTTCTTTTTATATAACAATATCACAATCATCAAGACATATAATTAAGTTTTCTTGAACATTATACAATTATAGATTACAATTAGATCTGAGGAAAGATCACACAGGAGTCTCTGCTTGTTCACAGGGTCAAGACGGTCTGTGGCAACTCTCCCACTGATCAAGATGGCAGGTAACGGTCCTGGAATTTTTTGTGAAGCTCTATTCAGACAGATGAACTCTTTTCTCATCAGTATGCACCTATTGCATTTCATGCATGCTTATCCCATGAATTGCACAATCCAAGAGACAAGGTAAAATCTTTAGTGCCTTTAAGACCTGGTCTTAGAAGTCACACGGCATCTTTTCCATGGTATTCTCTTGGTCAAGGCAGTTAAAGGTCTACACAGGTTCATGAGAAAGAAAAATGCACCCGCCTCTTGATGGAGGATGTTAATATCACATTTTAAAAAGAGCATGTAGGACAGAATATATGCGGATGCGGCCATATTTAGAAACTGCAATCTGGGGCAGTAAGGAGGCATGTAACCACACGGTGTTCACAAACATTAACTCTTTTTATTTTAATACATAAATGTTTTCTTAAAGAATGAATCAATGTATCTTCCTTTGGCTATAGATTCAAACTGTAGTTAAATAATGTTTTCCTTTTCATTTGCCAGTTTGAAATGACCTTGTCTACACTTGCCTGCTATCTGCCTGGATCCATTGAAATTGAAGAGTTTTTAAATTTTACTTTTTATTTTGAAATTATTTCCAACTGAACAGAAATTTTAAGAGTGGTACTAAGAACTAACTCTTTAAACCCATCTGATTTACCTGTTTTAACATATTACCTCATTTTCTTTTACTCCACTCCTTCTGTCTCTCTCTTTCTACCATTTTAGAATTAGTTTCAGACATCATACCCTCATCTCCCTCATAGACCAACAGTACCATCATCAAATTCAGGAAATTCAACATTGATACAGTGCTATTATGTAATATACAGATAATATGAAAATTTCAACAATTTTCCTAATAACGTTCTTATAGCAGTTGTTTTCTCTCTGAACCAAGATCCAACCCCGCATCACAAATTGCATTTAGTTGTCATGTCTGTTTAGTCTCCTTTAATTTGAAGCAATTCCTCAGCTTTGTCTCTTATGACATTGGCATTTTTGAAGTATGCTGGCTAGATAGATGTTTTATAGAAACCTCAGTTTGGGTTTGCCTTGGTTTTTTTTTTTCATGATTAAGTTAGATTATGCATTTTTGGAAAGCATATCATAAAAGTGGTATGTGTTGGGGTGCCTGGGTGGCTCAGTTGGTTAAGCGTCTGACTCTTGGTTTTGGCTCAGGTCATGATCTCAGGGTTGTGGGATCGAGCCCTGTGTTTGGCACTGCGCTCAGTGGGGAGTCTGCTTCAAAGATTCTCTCCCTCTGCCCCCCCACATTTATCTCTTTCTCTCATTAAAATAAATAAATCTTAAAAAAAAAAAGTGGTGTGTGTTTTTACCAGTTTATCACCTCAGGAAGCACATAGTATCAGTTTATCTTATTGTTGATTTCATTAACTTTGATCATTTGTATAAAGTGGTGACTGCCAGGTATATCCACTATAGAACTTCTAGAACTTGTTATCTGTGAAGAGGTATTTGAGACTAATATCCTCCTATCCTCAAACCTTCACCTAATAGGTTTAGCATCCACTGATGAATCTTACCTGAATCAGTTATTATTATGATGGTTTAAAAAAATAAAGACGATTTTCTAACTTTTCTTATTTACTCTACGTTTATTTTTTCCTCAGTTTTACTGAGGTATAATTGACAAATAAAATTGTATATATTTAAAGTATACAGCATGATGATTTGATATATGTATACATTGTGTAATGATTACCACAATCAAGTTAATTAACACATTTATCATCTCACATAGTTACCTTTTTTTGTGTATGTGGTAAGAATGCTTAAGATTTACTTAGCAAATTTCAAGTATACTATACAGCTTTAGTCACCATGCTTTATATTAGATCCCCGAGCTTATTCATTTTAAATTGAAGGCTTATACCCTTTGACCTTATCTTCCCTACTCCTAGCCCCTGGTGACTACTGGGTGACTAGCATTCTATGAGTTCAACATTCTTTTTTTAGATTCATGTAAGTGTGATCCATAGTATTTGTCTTTCTGTGTCTGGCCTATTTCATTTATCATAATGTCCTCCAGGTTCATCCATGTTGTCACAAGTGGTAGGATTTTCTTCTTCCTTTTGGCCAAATAATATTCCACTGTGTGTGTGTGTGTGTGTGTGTGTGTGTGTGTGTGTGTGTGTTGCATCTTTATCCATTCATCTGTTGATGGACATCTAGGTTGTTTCTGAATCCTAGCTATTGTGAATAATGCTTCAATGAACAATGAACATATCTGAGATTCTTTTTCCTGAAATAAGATACTCATTTCATTTCCTTTGAATATATACCTAGAAGTGGAATTGCTGGATCATATCATCATAGCTCTATTTTTAATTTTTTGAGAAACCTCCATATTGTTTTCCATGGTGGCTGCACCGATTTACATTCCCACGAACAGTGCACCAATGGTATGGAAAAGGGTTTACTTTTCTATACATCCTTGCCAATACTTCTTGTCTCTTGCCTCTTCGATAATAGACATTCTAACAGGTATAAAGTGGTAGCTCATTGTGGTTTTGATTTGCATCTCCCTGATGATTAGCAATGTTGAACATCTTTTCATGTATTCATTTACCATTTGTATGTCTTCTTTGGAAAAAATATATTCAGGTCTTTTCCCATTTTTAATTGGATGATGATGATGATTTTTTGCTATTGCGTTGTATGAGTTTTATATATATATATATATATGATATTAAACCCTTATGAGATATATGGTATGAAAATATTTTCTCTCATTCTGTGGATTGCCTTTTCATTTCGTTACTTCCTTCTAGTTTTATCACTCTATTATATTCTGCGTTCTATTGTAAGAAAAATTTTCCCTTTCCTTATTTATTTGAATTAATGGATTCTTATTTTTGTTAAGTGAGTTGTAATCCAGTGCTATCAGTTAATTCATTTTGAAACTCAAATTAACCCAGATTTGTCCAATGAGTGCCCTAAAAGTCCTTCTGACATATCTCCTATGTTAATCTGTTCTGGCTACCATAACAAAATACCACGACTGGGTGGCTTAAACAACAGAAATTTATTTCTAGCCATTCTGGAGGCTGGGAAATCCAAGAGCAAGTGCTGGCCAATTTGGTTCCTGGTGAGAGCTTTCTTCTTGGCTTGCAAGTGGCCACCTTCTCTCTGTTTCCTCATGTGGTGGGGAGAGAGAGTTCTGGTGTCTCTTCCCCTTCTTATAGGGGCACCAGCCCTATTGGAATGGGGCCCACTTTTATGACCTCATTTAACCTTTATCACTTCCTCACAGGCCCTATCTCCAAATACAGTCACATCAGGGCTTAGTACTTCAACATATGAATTTTTAAGGAGACCCAGACATTCAGTCCATGATATAGTTTATCATTTTCTTGAGCACTTCCTTACTTTTTATTATGACCAAGTATTCCAAACCTTTTTTGTATTTCTTTGTCCCAGCCTTCCTTTTTCCAAAGAATTCTGGTTCTTTCTAGTGAGGAGTGGTATTTAGAAACAAGATTTGCAAGGCAGTAATGTTGAGGCTATTCAGGCAAAAACTAGTTAAGTAGAGAATTCATGAACCAATTAGAAAACCTTTCTGAGGTGCCTAGGTGTTGCAGTAGGTTAAGCATCTGACAATTGGTTTTGGCTTAGGTCATGATCTCAGGGTTGTGAGATCGAGGCCTGCTTTGGGCTCCATGCTCAGCATTGAGTCTGCTTGAGTTTCTCTCTCCCTCTCCCATCCCCCCCCCTCTTTCAAATAAATGAATAAACCTTTTCCAACCCCCCCCAAACCTTTCTTACATTAGAAAGTGTAAAGGGCATTTCTTGATTCTTGTCTAAAATATTCATATATGATATTATTTTTACAACCAATCAAGTGCAAGTCAATAGAGTAAGAGTCATTCTCCTGGGCTTAATGGAAGTGCGGATCTATTGAACACTGAGTCAGGGGGTTAGAGAAATTGTGAGATGGTAAGAGGTCAAGACCCCAGAATAAGATAAAGGACTGTGGAGCACCCACTTTTCAGACAACTGATCAAAATCAGGAGACAAATAGCCTCATTTTAAAGTCACTGGAGTGATTGTACCATCTGTACTTAACTAATCACAAAACTCAGTTGATATTCCAAGGGTAATAGGGTCTTAGAGGCCATTTGTGGTTTTTGGCTCAAGCTCCATTTCAAGGATTCCTCCAGGTAGGATCAGATTTCCCCACCTTGCAGTGGTTTTGGATAGTCTCTGTCTATCCTAGATCTTTATATTACTTAGCATCTCTGATTATTTAGGATGAGAGACAGAGTGGAGACAGAAGGAGACCTGGCCCTAGTACTTACTAGTTATACATGTTTTGGTGACTAATTGACCTACTGTGTATACCTGAGTCCCTTCTCCTTTCTGGGCCTCAGTTTTCTTATTTGTAGGATGAGAGGCTGAGGCTAAATTATCTCTAAGTTCCCTTCCAGCTTTCAAGTTCTATGAAACTTTCTGTGCCTAAAATCTTTAGAGTGCAAATTAAGCTTGCAGATCAAGATAAATTACTAGAGGGGCTGGGTGCATTACAGAATCAAAGTCTTCGGAGCCCCAGCAAGGCTGCTTTTTGGAGAGTGCTTTCTTTTTACAGCTGTGAAGAGAGGAATCAGCACACTAGCTATAACTTCATATGACTAATGGTAACCATGGAGACCACTAAATATTCCTTCTAGACCTTGCATCTGCACAGCTCACTGAAGCAGAGGAAATAAACGTTGCTGCTTTGAAAAATGATAAAAATAATCTGAAGCAGCGACAGGCTGGGAAGGAAAGGAGAGATCTTATATCTGAAGGTCAAGCCATTTCATCTCATTATCTCTCGGGGCTTTGTTTAATCTCAGGAGACATTTGATGCCAACTGAATAGATAGGTCACAGGCCTGAGGGATTTTAACATTAGACTTCTGAAGTATTTGACTAATTTTTATTTTTATTTTTTTAATTTTTTTTAGAAGATTTTATTTGACAGAGAGAGACACAGCGAGAGAGGGAACAAAGCAAGGGGAGTGGGAGTCGCAGGCTTCCTGCTGAGCAGGGAGCCTGATGCGGGGCTCCATCCCAGGACCCCGGGATCATGACCTGAGCCAAAGGCAGATGCCTAACGACTGAGTCACCCAGGCGCCCCCTTGACTAGTTTTTAAAGAAGCTTCTGGAGTTCTGACAATATTTGCTATGTCGGTGTGATGACCCATATGTTGAAGTACTGAAAGTGAACATCAGAACACCTAAAAAGGATCCCACAGGCTCCCCGTAGTTCTTGATGTCAGATCACATTACTGGTTTAAGGCCAGAGTGGCGAGAAGATTGGCCAAGGTCAGGTCATACTCAGAGAGCAGGAATATGCACAAGGGAACTGGGCCACAGAAAGCCTGCAAATTAGACAAAGAGAATGGATAATAGGCAGCCGATGCCTTGGGTAAAACATGGGGCAATCACCAGGAAGACACAAACTAGTGGTTCAGGCTAGGAGGGACACACAGGAAATGTAAATAGGTGGAGCCATCTGTGAGGAATTGGAGAGCGTATGCCCTGTCTAAAGAGGGCAACCTGTTGTTTCCATGGGAGATCATAGATCCAGAGCTCTCATTTTTCAAGAGAATCGAGAAATCTGAATTTTTTTTAGAACATGAAAGTTCTTAATTACTTAATTTTGACATGGCATGAGCTATCATTTTGCATCCTCTGAAATTATAGTACCTTTTGAAAATGAAAATAGGAAATGCCAGAGAAATGGGATTCTGTGTAATGATATGTAAAATGGCCATGAGACCGCGAATGCTCAAGCAAGTTGACCTGGGTCTGTAATGTCAGGGAGGTACAACTGTGTGTGATGGTCTTGGAAGAAGTTTACATTTAAGTGATTACACTGTGCTCGGTTTGGAGAAAGAATGTATTACCATGGCAGGCTTAAAAGGGGTCCAGAATGATACACACTGCAGTCTGTCTCCAACAGCAGAGGCTATGAGCACATTTCCAATTAGCTAGTCAGTCTTCCTAAAGCCATTTCCCACAGCCCCCCTCTCTCAATCACTGAATTGCAATAGACGCCAGCACTAAGAACCCAGCATTGAGCCAGTCTGATGCTTTAGGCTAGTCTGGGGTCTGCAGATAAGTCATAAACACCTGAGTAGAGTGGGGAGTGAGGGGAAGAAAGCAAGTGGGTGGTCTCTGACAGAGGAGAGAAGCCAACATGTACAGAATTGACCATACGTGTCTACTGTATTACCCCACCAGGGACTAGTCTGGGTATTGACTGTTAAAACTTAGTACCTGGGCTTCAGTAGGGAGCAGTGGGTCATTTCACCCTTCTGAAAAGCATAATTACTTTCCAGCTTATGGAATTATTTTAAGAAAATCTGAAAACTGGGGGAAAAGGAAGAATAACTTGTATTCATCAGGTGAAATAGAGATAAAGAAACATTTCACAGAGAAAGAGAGAGCAGCCAGTAAAAGGTTCTCTTGTGGGAAATTATTCTAATGCATGGTAGCCTTCAAGTATGCTACCAAACAAGTTTTTACAGGGGTTATGGAACAAAAAGTCTCACAGATTGAATTAATACACAGATCAAATCATGTAGCATGGTATAGGTGGGAGGAAGGGCCACACTACCTGAATTCTGTGTTACATAGAATGGGTATGTCCTGACTCTCTGTCATGCCAACCTTCCCTCCTGATGATGTGGATATGTAGAGCGGGATTGAGGGGAAGCAAGGGGATTCAGCAGGTGGAAGATGCTCGGAACCGGTGTGTATTTCCTCTTTGGGAGAGATGCAAGCTTAGGTATGCCGAACACAGCTGCTGTCCCTGATGAACCTGATGGATGCTTGTGTCTTCTATGTGTGTTTGCTAGGCAGAGGATATGTGGGGCCAAAATGGGGCCATAATGGGTGTCAGCAATGTGTGGGTGATTCAGTGATGATAGAGCCATCAATCTGGAAGGGACGTGATTTGTGCCTTACTAACACTTAAGGTTTAATTGTGTAGTTTCTGAGCCATTGACACTGGTGGTGGATGAGGGCATCCTGCCCAAGTTTTGGATACCCCTAACCCTTTACCAGAAAGAACTATAGTTGGAAGACAGGGAATGACAGAAACATATTCACTGCTGCCTTTGTGTAAAGAGACTGTGATGCTTCACTAAAATATAAAAAAAGTAACCAGGATCAGGGATGCCTGGTGACTCAGTCAGTTAAGCATCTGACTCTTGATTTTGGCTCAGGTCATGATCTCAGGGTTGTGAGATTGAGCCCCATGTCAGGTTGGGCGTGAAGCCTGCTTGAGATTCTCTCTCTCCCTCTCCCTCTGCCCTTCCCCACCTTTCTTTCTCCCCAACTCTTAAAAAAAAAAAAAAAGCAACCAGGATCAGAAAGGGTCTAATATGAGTTCCCCCTTAATAACTAAACTAGCATTATTTTCACAGGGGCCTTTAGGCCTGCAAATGTCTTACATTTGCAAACAGGAGAATAAATGTATGGAGTAAGGAAAGTGGAGGACAGAAGCCGAGAGCCCAACCAACATTTAAAGGGCAGAGAAAAGGGACCACGTGCAGGGGGTAGAGCAACAGCAGTCAGAGAGTTTGAAGTCCCAGGACAAGGCGCTGTCACAGAAACCAGGATGCTCCATAAATCCCGCAGAAATAAAGAGGACCGCTCGTGATCTAAAGATGAGAATGTCTAAGTGAGTACACCCATCTGGCAGGGTGAGGGGCGGGGGCCAGAGCTAGGGTAGCTCCTGCCCTCTAGGATGGAAGGTAAGGGAGAGAGACTGCCTAATCCCGAGCGCCTCTCACTCACTTGGGGAAGAGTGGCAGTGGGGTGTCAGGAAACCAGAGTGCCATTTTGTTTCCCCTCTTTGAAATCCCATCACTCCAGAGTAGGGTGTCCAGCATCCCACTACCTGCCCCTTTCTTTCATTCTGCACTTCTAAGGGGTTTGCCTATGTGCACATTCTTTTTCAGATGTCTAATTCTGACTCAGAAAATTGCTGGTTTCAACTCTTTTGCCAGATGGCTGAGGAAAGAGCAATTGACTGTTAGTGCTAAATGCCTGTGTCAGAGCCCAAAGCAGCCGATTCCAATTAACATAAAAAGCAGAACAGATCTCCTAACTTGCAAGTGTAAAAGGATGGGATGATGAAACCTTATCTTGCCTGAAAAAGGAAGTCACACTGCCTCCCTTCTCCTCTCAGATGCTGGTCACACTGTTGTGTTGAGAGGGGAATAGATTTATGAATGAGCCGGGACTGTCCATCAGTGCTCTCAGAACAATAACCTCGCTTCCTTTCTGTTTAGGGGGAAGGGAGTGGTCCTCCAAGTCACATGTCAGAAATCTTTTTTGGTTTATTTGTTTGGGTGGATGTAGCACATCATTGTAGTTTTCAACATAATTTCCTGTCTTTTCAAATGAGGTTTTGTTCAGAGAAGTAAATGGTGTCAATCTTTAAGTGGATGATATAGATATCTTGATTTTTTACATTTTCTTTTTTAAAATTTATCTTTTTGATAGGCACTACATTTGGAAGGGAAAAAATTAAAATAAAAGATCTACATGAAGATATTTTATTTCCATTTACCCTATTTCTTTCTTCCTTTACTAAGTAATCATTTTAGTTATTCTCCTGCTTTTTCTTCCAGTGTTTCTTTAATATGGATATATAAGCATAAATGTTACATATTTTTATACATGGGTATATATGTATATTCTTATTTCCCCCTTTTCCCCATAAAATATGATATATTATATATTATATTGTGCCTTATTTTTTGTTACTGAGCAATGTATTTAGAGATCTTTCCATATTAATACACAGAGAACTTCCTCATTCTGATTTTACTTCTACATCATCTTCCACCATATGGATGTGCCATAGTTCATTCGACCAGCCTTCTATTTTGGGACACTTGGCTTGTTTCCAGTTTTTTGCTATAATGGTTCTCTAGTGGATAGTCTTGTGCACATATCCTGTGATACATGTATAAGAGTAACTGCAATATAGATTCCCAGAAGCAGTATTGTGGTTCAAATGCATCAGAAACTCTTCCATGGAAGTTGACCATTTTGCATTCCCTCTACTACAGTATGAGATTGACTATTCCCTGCAGCTTTAGTAACTGAATGTTGTCAAACTTCTGGAGTTTTTTGTTTGTTTGTTTATTTGTTGTATTGTTTTTACTTGTCTGATAGGTAATGAATTAGCAGTTCAGGCTACTTTTAATTTATATTTTTCTTATTCATCTCTCTTCATATAATATTCTTGTTTTGGTTTATTTGCTTGTTTTGTTTTCCTCATATTTCACAGAAGGGTCATGAAATGATGATGCTGGGAAAAAGTCCTTTACAGGTGCTCCACTATTGGGCTGTAAGGACTTCATAAGATCCTGGGCTCCTTCCCATGTTCTTATGTGTTAGTTTTCTTATGCCGTGTTTCCTTATAGTGACTAGTATTAATGACTAGTATTAATAACCAACACTTATTGAGTGCTTACTATACTCCAGACATGATCCTAAACACTCTACATGTTAATTCATTTGCTCTTCCAAAAACTAAATTTTGTGAAAGAGAATAATTATAATCTCTATATTCAGATATGGAAGCTGAGACACAGAAGGGACAGTAACTGATGCAAGGTTACAGAGGCAGTCTGTTCTAGGGTGAATAACTGTCCCATTTTTGGAGGGGGGGACAATCTCAGTCTTATCACATTAAGTTCCCATGTCCTTAGAAACCCCTCAGTCCTGGGACAGTTGGTCACCCTCATCTGGCCCCAGAGTCTTTGCTTATCATTGTTAAACTCTTCTTAAGACCAAAAGGGTCTATGTACTTGTAATCAGAGGGATGGGGGAGAGGGTACTAATAGCATCATGCATGAGACTTAATTTACAGATTCCTATTTTCATTAAATTAACCTGATGCCAAGGGAGCAGGAAGAAAGAGTGGGGCCATTCCCTCAAGTCAGGCAGCGGCAGAAATGGCCATACAGAGAGGGCAGTTAATGCAACTGCTGTCATGAGAAACCTGTGTGGGGGTCTAGTAAAAAAATGATAATTGTCTTGTCACTGGTAAGTAAAGAATTTTCATGTATTATCTCCATTACTCCTCAGAGTGGCCCTGTGATGTACGTGCTAATAGTGTACCCCTTTTACAGAGAAAAGGTTAAGAAACTTGCCCAAAGCAAAGTTGATTGAAATTTAAGCTGCCTGCAAAGTCCATGATTTTAAGCATTATGTTTTACCTAAATATAAATATATTGATTTCTTTTTTTTTCTGAGCCTTTTTTGGGGGGTATTTGATTATTTTTTTTAATTTAAATTCAATTAATTAACATATAATGTATTACTAGTTTCAGAGGTAGAGGTCAGTGACTCATCAGTCTTATATAACACCCAGTGCTCATTATTACATCCCGTGCCCTCCTTAATGTCCATCACCCAGTTACCCCATCCCTCCCGCCTCCCTCCCCTCCAGCAATCCTCAGTTTATTTTCTAGAGTTAAGAGTCTCTTATGGTTTGTCTCCCTCTCTGATTTCATCTTGTTTTATTTTTCCCTCCCTTCCCCTATGCTTCTCTTTTTAGTTTCTTAAAGTCCACATGTGACCTCGGCTGTAGCAACTTTTTGCTAGACACATCTCCAAGGCAAAAATGAACTATTGGGACTTTATCAAGATAAAAAGCTTTTGTACAGCAAAGGAAACAGTCAACAAAGCCTAAATATATTGATTTCTAACTGGACCCTTAGTAGCTATGAGTAGGAAAGACTCTCAGACAAGGACAGTCTGAGTCTTTGGGCTTGCTGCATGTGATGCTGGCTTGTGCTTGTATAGAGTAGCCTAGTGGCTGAGTGATCAGAAATGCCTACAAGAATTTCTAACAGCTCGGAAAAATCTGAGAGAACAGGCCTTGTTTAAATGTGTTGGTGCTGTGAAGAACATCGGGAAAGGTTCTGCTTTCTTTCTGTCATCCGGAGCCAGGTAGTATTGAGCAAGTCTCACTAAAACCCCTGGGTTTAGGCACCTTCAGTACAAAATGGGGATAGCTGCTTCTTATATGCTACAAAAATAATCTCTTGAATAAGCTTCTATTTCTAAGATTCACTACTATCCATAGAGACCTGATTTCTCAAGCTACATTATCCTTGAGGAAAATCAAGCCCTCGTTATGGAAAAATTTATACCAAGTACATAATATATATAAATTGATATAACTCAAAAATGCATTTGGTTAGAGTCCTCTGATAGAATTTCTAAAATAGCTTCCCAAAGAGGCCTTGACCCAACCCCAAGAACTTGTGAATATGATATCTCTGTTTGTTTTATGACACGGTTGACCTTAAATTAAAGAGTTTGTCCTGGATTATCTGGTAGGCCCATTGTAATCACATGAGCCCTGAAAAGCAGAGAGCTCCCTCTGGCTGGTGGCGGACAAAGCCAAAGTAGGAGAAAGGGTAGAGAGATTTGAGGTACAAGGGGCATTTGACATACCATTATTGGCTTTGAGGATGGAAGGATATTTGTGCCAAGGAATGTGGGCAGCATTAAGGAGCAGAGAGGAGACCCCAGCTGATAGCTAGTAAGGGACCGGGGAATCTTAGTCTTAAAAGTACAAGAAAATGAATCAGCCAATAGCCTGAATGAAGAAATGTCTTCCCTAGAGCCAGCCTAGAACTCAGCCTGACAATACCTTCATTTTACTCTTGTGAGACCCTAAACAGAGAACCCGGTAAAGCCCACTTCAATTTCTAACCTGCAGGACTGTGAGATAAGAAATGGGTGTGGTTTCAAGTTGTTAAATATGTGCTTTTTTTTTTTTTAATTGAGCAACAGATAACCCATCCAAGTCCCCACCCATATTTCCTAGAATCCTCATTTGCTAGCTCACGCCCCTGTGGCCTTTTGTGTGCATCCTAGACTGAGGAAATATTCTCAACATCTTTTTCTTATTTTTTCATTTCAAGCAGGTACAAAACACTGGGAGTCTCTGATTGTATTATCCTTTTAAATGAAACTCCTGGCAGAGTGCTGCCACTTGTTTTTGTCAACATTTCTGCCCCTCACATCACCATTGCTACAGGCCCTATAGCAATCAGGTCCTTGGTACCTCATGTCTCCTACCCTCTGACACCACCTAAGTCAACTTCTTTCTGGCTCCTTCTTAATTAAGTCAATGGAAACTTTCTCTCCAAGCTTAAGGCACCTTTTTCTCTGCTCTGATGGCCCGGTCTATTTGTCCTGATTTTTCCCCATGAAGATATGTAAATCAGAACCCAGCATGACTTAGGCCTACTTAGGGGATATCCCACTTATGTGCCTTCTTAACACTGGACCATGTCATATTGCATTGTCTTTGATTTTTTAAATTTATTTTTTGTTTTATTTTTGTCTCTTTATTTCTTGTCTCTCCTGTTGGATTATAAAGCCATTAAGGGGAACAGTTTGTCTTGGTCATTGTTGAAATTTTAGTGAGCATGTCAGAGCCTGGTGTATACTGAGTACTCAACCAACACCTGAATGAAAATGAGATATTAACCCATTCCCAGCAAGGTAGTAAGGTAAGTTTCCACAGACGGATAGACATTTTTTTTTCAGATGTGGATGATATCAGAGACATTTAACCACTTTTCTAAAAAAAAAAATTCATAATCAGAGACATTACCAATAAGGAAAACCATTGGTAATCAATATATAAGAGCAAATATAAGCTCTAACTGCCTCTCTAGTAAGCCCAGTATTTATGGTATTTCAGTCAATTAATATCTTTTTCCAAGTTCCATGGTTTCAGGAAGTACAATAACAGCACTCATTACATAAAAAACAAACATGCAGTGCCTGTGCTCTGTAACTTTTTGGGAGAAGCCATTCTTAAAATTTTCATTGTCTTCATTGAAATCAATTCGGATGTCCTGTTTTCTGCTTCCCAAAAACTAAAAATTTTTTATTCCATTTTTAAGTTTTAAAAAAGTTTTAAAAGTATCTATTAGATGAGAGGAGAATATAAGATTTATGAAAAACCCAGATCCTTTTTGTAGGCTGAGTGTTGACAGAAAGACATTATGGGGACAGAGTGAAGCAGGAGAGGTGGAGTCCTAAGTGATGTGAAACTAAGGTTGGAACTAGAGTCACTGTTGTCAGGAGTCAAATTTATACAGATGCTAGAATTTACAGAATAAAGTGAAAATGGGAAAAGAAGTACCAAGGTCAATAGTTAAAAATAGGGCAGGACTGAGGCTGTCAATGGCAAATTGATGTTTGGTATTATTATGAGGGGTGAGTATTCTTTCTGTCTGGACATAAAGCATATTAGTCCTGTCCTTAAGAAGTTCAAGTCCTAAACATGTATTAGCTGGTACTAAGGTACTGTGTGTGTGTGTGTGTGTGTGTGTGTGTGTGTGTGTGTGTGTGTGTATAATTGTGTCTGGGGACAGTGAAAGTCTCACAATTCATGAAAAGATGTCCATACAAGATGGTGCCAAGTGGGAAATTGTTTTTGAATTAGAGAACAAATTTTTTATGGATACATGTTGATTTCTTCTTTTTATAATGAGTTTTACTGCTTTTATCTAAACAAGTTATTCTTTACAAACTTGGGGGCTAGGAGAAGAAATCTTTTTGATATGAAGCATTATTTTAGCTGTGAAAAGGACAAAAAGTCTTTGGTTAAATTATCAATGTAACCCTTGGGCCCAATTCATGAAAATATGTACACCAGCAACTTAGCTGTTAAGCTGTCTCCCATGCCTGCTCAGTCAATGTTTCAGAGTATGCAATTACCCCAGTGGCACTATTCCACAGTGCTTTCAGAGCTGATGTTGGAAATTCTTAAGAGGATCTCTGTAAATAATAAAGTCACCATCCCATAGGTTTCAGCACGATGCGTGTTACATCTCGTTGGAAAATTTACTGACATTACTCAACTTTCTTCTATCCCTTTGGGTTTCTTCCGACACTAACTCTGGTCCATTTTCTCTTAAATATAAGTGGAAGAAACTGAGTTTAGTTTTAAATGCTAAAATTGGTGCTTTGGTGGGTAAGCTTTACCAATATTATTGATCAGATGAAATTGTTTTGTAGACCTCAAAAGAATTTAAGTTCCATTAGAAGTCTCTCACTTAAGAGTTTTAGCTAGAATTTGAAATCTCTTAGGACCTAGGAATAAGCAGAGAGAACAGAATACTTGTCTTTTTCACTGTGGGTGCAGGACTCATCTTTTCATTTGGGTGAAAAGTTGTCCTTCAGTCTTTCAAATTCATATTATTATGTTTTGATTACATTAAGAGCTTCATTGCCATTAATTACTGATGGAAGTGATGATGGTGATACAATCAGGTGGCCTTAACAGGTTTTAAGCTTTGTTCCTCATTCCTAGGTAACCCAGCATGACTTTTTCCTGGCGTGTTTCATGTTATCAAGGTCTTGGATCATTAAGAAGAAAAATGTGAATGGAAAAAAAAAATCTCACCAGAAATTGTAAGGTATCTTAATTCATAAAGTAACTATTTATGTGATCGTTGGGCACCATACTTTATCTGATCAGACACTTTCATTGGAAACAAATCTGTCGGAAACAGTATTTGCATGGTTGGTAACTGAAAGAATTGGTAGGCAGTCTTTTTTCTTTTTTCTTTAAATTTTTTATTGTTATGTTAATCACCACACATTATATCATTAGTTTTTGATGTAGTGTTCCATGATTCATTGTGCATAACACCCAGTGCTCCACGCAGAACGTGCCCTCTTTAATACCCATCACCAGGCTAACCTATCCCCCCACCCCCCGTGGTAGGCAATCTTAATACCATGATTTTGGATTACTATCTACTGTAACATGTAAAATATAAGCACTTCAATGTCTGATTTCTTTTTTTAAAAAAGATTATTTATTTATTTATTTGACAGAGAGAGAGCACACGCAGGCAGAGTAGCAGGTAGAGGGAGAAGCAGGCTCCCTGCTGAGCAAGGAACCCAATGTGGGGCTCCATCCCAGGACCCTGGGATCATGACCTGAGCCAAAGGCAGTTGCTTAACCAACTGAGCCACCCAGGTGCCGCTCAATGTCTGATTTCCTAAAAGGGTGAAGACATAGGGAGTATCATTCATTTCCTCTTTATTTAGTCAATAAATACTTATTGAGTAGCCATCATGTGCCTAATACTGTGTTAGGTGCTGGAAATACATCAGTAAAGAAAGTAGACAAACTCCCATGGCACTTATATTTTAATCAGGAAGACAGACAGTAATGAAATAAAGCAAGAGTACTGTTGAGATAAAAGAAGAGAATACTGGGGATGAGGTGGTCTAGTCACTAAAAAAATGTGAATTCCTAAGAAGGTCAGTCGATAATATGTCTATAATAACCATAATAAAACATGGCACGGTAGTATATTATATAGTTACTGACCATCTGGGTTCTTGATATTTACCACAACGACTTTCTTTTTCCATAGCTTTTGATTTCCATTTTTTTCTTTAGGTTTTCTGTTTTATAGAGCATCAACTTGAGGGAGCAAGAAGACAGAATTACAAAGCTTTTTATCTTACAGTTTCCTTAGACATGAATTCCTTTCTCTTTGTAGATGATAAAATTGAGGCTCCAAGACGTTATGTGACTTGCTCTGGGTGTCACAGTGAATTACAGCTAAGTTCAAGTAGCTCATGCTCATCCCTATGGATTTCCAGTGAGTGGTGCATCTCTAGGTTTTTAATTTATAAAACCCCAAATTTGGACTTTTGTCGCCTCACGTGTGATCAACCCTGAAATATCCCAAGTTCTTCAGGCTCCAGAGAGTATCTTTTATTTGATACCTGATAACAACTTATAAGCCCCCTTTCCATCCCCAAATCAGGAAGGAGTCTAGCCTTTAAAGTGCTCTCACATGCTTCTTTTCTGTCTGGCTTTGTCAGTAGACTCTAGGTGTTTCACAACTGCTTCTCCAGACCGCTGGGAGTCTCTTCACTTTGCTTAAGTTTCATTGTGGACACAGTTCATTTTCCAAGCACTTCTAAGACCAGGCTATGTAGTTTACAAAACCTTACCAACAATGGGGGATAATAGAAGAGAATTACTCATCAGAAAGGGAACTACACAGGATGTTAGCTAGCCCTGGAGTTCATTGGTCAAGACCTCTAGAAGAGGTACCTTATTATCATCTCAATCTTCCAAACTTCCCCTAAGCCCAGTCCTAGCACCATATTGCAAGGGCCAGTTTAACACACCATGGCTTTTGACCATGCTCCTCCTACCTGGAGCCCTGGCCATTAGGTCTTCATTGGCTCTGGAAAGTCAAGAAAATCCTTTCTTCTCCAGGAGAGGCACTTCAGTCCATGGTGATAACCTTTGGCAAAATCATACAGAGCAGTTTATTATTTACAGTCTCATATTTTCCATTCCAGATTTGAATTTAGGCTTCATTTTCATTTACATAATCAAAATTCTCTAAGGAAGAAATTTTTCTAAGACAAAAGAATACACCCCTACCCACTTTGAATGAAAACACAAACCAAACCAAACCAAAACAAAAAGCTGTTGGCAGCTCTGAAATAACCGTCTTGCATACCTAACAATTAGCTACCAAAATTTCCATCTTATTGGGTCAAGTCTCTGCACATCTTCTTGCATAAATTTTCCTACTTCTTCTCTGCTAGTTGCCTTCCATTACCATCTTCAAACTTGTTTCAAAACCTAACCATTCCTGGAAGCCTAGTTAGCCTCATGACCCTTTAATCAACACTTTGTCCTTAGCACTTATATATTTAGTTTGTATGATGCCATTTTGTTGTATTTTGTCATTTGTACACGTGTGTTCTCCCAATTAAAACACAAACACTTTAAAGGCCGTTACTTTGTTTTAAGATCCACTAACTCCTTGTTTGACAACAATGCGGATGCCTATTTAGTACTCAACAAATAGGACCTATTTCTTGTCAGCTGAAATCTATTGTTTAACCCCCAAACATTGCCAGAGGCCTTAGATGTATTGCATTGCTATTCCTATTTTGATAGATTTCATTTCACCTTCCTACTGAATTTGTCCCAAGCTCAGTAGCCACTGCTTGTCATATGGATTTGGGCATGACATTCAAGTGAACTGGTCATTCAAGAGCAGTGTTTAATCTCCTATGACATGAGAAAATGTAACTTTAAATCTGGGCTATGATTTTTCTGTTGAATAACTTCATGGGAAGATAGAATGCTGAGATGCCAGACACGAAACATGAGCCAGGGAGCTACACAGGCACTGCTTGATCCAGGAGGACTGTAGAGTCTTCTGTGGGAGGGCAGGGGGAGGCTGGTGATCTGAAGTGGGCATTTAGTGGGAACTGTCAGCAGAGCCTGAAAAACCAGTGGAGGAGAGTGTAGGGGCAAAGGGATCACACCTACCAATGGGTCTTCTTGAGAGCAGGAAAATGAGCTAAGGGATAGAATTTGAGAAGCCCTGGCCACAACATCTGCAGGCCTAAGCATGGCCTGAAAACACAGCTTGCGAGGTGGGAGCTGGGGAGATGGGATCAAAGAGCGGGGACTCAGTTTTGCAGGTCCACACTGAGATGGAGAAATAGCTGAACGCGGTGTCTGTTATTTATAAAAGAAAACGGTAACGTATCTGACGAACGTCGTCGTTACCCACCCCTGTGTCCAGCTTATCCCATCCTTCTTTTAATACTTAATACCTCGTGAAAAGTTCAGGGAACTTTGATTTTCCACTGTTTGAATTCATAAATATGCTCAGAAATACTATTTTATATATCCAAAGGTTTTGTTCATTTGTTTATTCAGATCATATTTTTTCTTATGAAGAGGAAAGTTATCTCTGATTAGGAGGAAACCACAGGAATCCATGGTAGAAATTTAGAATGTACACATCTATAATGATCTTAATATTAAGCAAAACTACTCTGGGTGTCAAAAAATGCACACATCTATACTTATTTGATGAAATTGATACATAGCTAAAAGAATACAGGGAGGGTTCATCTAGGGAGGATTCAAATAGGTTAGATTTGACCTCACCTCTACTCTTTTTCTTTTTAAGATTTATTTATTTATTTGAGAGAGAGCGTGCGCCTGCACAAGTGGGAGGGGCAGAGGGAGAGGGAGAGAGACTCTCAAGCAGACTCTGTGCTGAGCATGGCGCCCAGTGTAGGGCTTGATCTCACAACCCTGAGATCATGATCTGAGCTGAAACTAAGAGTTAGATGCTTGACCAGCTGCGCCACCCAGGCACCCCAATCACCTCTACTCTTAGTTAACTTTTGATCTGAGCAAGTTACTTAGCCTCTTCAAGTCTCCATTTGCCATCTGCTAAATGAGGCTGGTGATAATAGTATTTAATTTTATAGGGGTGTTGAGAGCTTAAAATGAGTTAATATGTGTAAAGCTTGTAGAAGAATGTCTAGCATACAGTGCCAGAGAAATGTTAGCTATTATTACAATTATACTCCTATGGTCTACTTCTACAGTGAATTTCTGCTTAAGGTACTTGGAAGTAAAGATTTCACTACTAATTAATTTTACAAATATTGAGAGTTGAATTTTCTTTTCTTCTGAAGAAGATGTGTGTGACATATATATGTGCATATGTGCATAAATATGTGTGCATATTTATATGGTGATTTTTACAGTGTGTTCTTATTAATTTCTATAACACTCAGTAAAGGATTGAATTTTCTTTTTCAGTAATGCTGAAAATATTCTACTCATGGGGCAAGTTCTTTCTTATCTTAAGCACCAGGGATAGAATGTAATTCAAATGCAGGAGCAATTTCAGTGAAGGTGTGAGCCCAGAGTTCCCTTTATATTAGGGCCAAAGGAACAGTTTAATTTTCTCTTTGTTATGTTTCAAACACATCTCAAGCTGTACTGGGAATATCACTGTAAAATAAAGGGGCTCTTGCAACTTAGCACCTCCTACACACAGCTAATTAAATAGAATGAGGGGCAAGGAGCAGACAAGAATCAAGCTCATAAATATTACACGTTTTTATTAACAACATACAAATGATCTTAATTAAACCTGCGCTTTCCATGAGTAACATTCTCACACACAGTTTTGTTCCCTTGTCCAGGAGCTCTCCGGTGAGTGGAAATGTCCTGGAATTTTAATATAAAGAGACTCTCTCTTGGCTCAACAGACTGTCCCTGTTCTCCCTCTCACTGTAGCTTTTCCCCGCTTCTAGGACCCAAGTGACTAAATCAAAGACCCATGTTTCTTCTGAGATCTAGATAAGCCTGAGTTCCTGGAGACGAGTCTTACCATTTAGAAAAGATTTCAAACCAAAGCATATATAATCCACAAAAGTCTAAATTAGGTTTCTTTATGTTAACTATTCTTATTGCCCTCTTTATTGTACTTACTCAAATTTGTGATTATATACTTTATCCTGTGATTATTTTTTAAAAGATTATTTCCCTTTCTAGATATAGGCTCCTGAGATCAGGGAATCTATCTTGTTCACATTCCATTGCCAGTGCTAAGCTCACCTCTGACCTATGATTGGTTCTTTGTGATTTGGTGTGTGTGTGTGTGTGTGTGTGTGTGTGTGTGTGTGTGTTTGTGTGTGTGTGAGGGAGGCAGGCTAAAGCTAGGGATTTTATGACTGCTTCTTCTTTTTTAAGTTGAAAAATAATTTATAAACAATAAAATTTATACTTTGAAGCATATACTTTCATGTGTTTTGGCAGATGTATGGAGTCATGTAATTTTTACCATAATCAGGATAAAGTACAGTTACATCACTCCCAAAAGTCCCTCATGCACCCTTCTGTAGTCACTTTCCTACTTTGCTTTCATCCCCAGCCCCTGGCAACCATCAATTTGTTTTCTGTTCCTATGCTGTTACCTTTTCTAAAATATTATATAAATGGCCTCATACAGTGGATAGTCCTTTGTGTCTGACTTCTTTCATTTAGCATGATGCGTTTGAAATCCATCCACATTGTTTTGTGTATCAGTAGTTTGTTTCTTTTTATTCCCAAGAAGAAATATAGTGGATTCTTAAAAATTATTTCTTGAATATATAAAAAGAAATAAAGACCTGGAAGCACATCTATAAGTGAACTAATTGAGAAGGTCTAAGCATCCTTATCTTCAAATACTTGCTGAATCCCTGAATAATATTTTTATTACCCTTTAATGGTGATCGTAGATTTTAACACCAGGTCTTATTTTTACTTTCAGATTTTTTGATGGAATAGTTTGCTAAGATAATTGAACTATTTAAGCCCCATCTCTAGTGAAAATGAGATCATTTTTTTATTTCCATGATACCTACCAGTTAGCATCTGGATATTGTCCCATGAAATCTTTAGTGGACACTCTGACATAAGTTTGAGGGAAGCTGATATTTTTCAGCATAGATTACCTCCTTTGGGACAGTGGGCACCTCATTTTTCAAGTAAAAATTTCACATTTTAGCCAAAATGGTGCAAAAATGATCTTATTTGGATGTTAAAAAGGAGAGCTTCAAATATATTGCTTGCCTAACCTTAGCCTTAGAAAAATAAAAATCAATTTTGGATGCTTCCTAAAAATTTTATCTCAGATCCTTGAAGAGCATTTTCCTCAGTGCTTACTAGGACCATGACAAGGAGAAACTTTGGTATTTCAAGGAGTGCTAACATTGTCATTGAGATGAAAGGGAAATAAGGTCTGTTCTTTCTAGAATGACATAAAAGATCAAGGAGAGACAAAAGTGTAAGAACACTAGATTAAGAATGAGATGTGGAATCTACATCTTAGCCAAGTGATTTAACCTCTTGGGACGGTGGTAGTCTCTGGTAAAACAGATAAATAATGAAATCTTGCCTATCTCTCAGGTTGATGTTTCTTTCTTTTCAAATGGTACTACAAGTACTACTAGTAATCACATCCTCTTTAGATCGTCTGTTCTTTCACTAGAGGACATGTTGCCCTCTCCCCTAACTCAGCAGGGGAGATCACTGTGGGGAAGACTCTTTCTTCACTTTGCTACTTTGCAGGAATGTCTCTACGAGCACAGTGGAACCTTATTACAAAAAAAAATACCTTAGGTTTTAACTCAAAAAGAATATATGACAATGCATAAGCTACTTTGTAAAATTCTCCACATTTGCCATGGAAAATTACTAGATACACAGGGATTCTCCTAATATCTTTCCTATTTACTTACCATGTCCCAGGCACTGTGCTCAGAGTATGCTACATATTATCTCACTTAACCTTCACAGCAAATGATGAGGTAATTCCTTGTCATTTTATAGATGAGTGAACTGAGACTTCCATTTTCTTTTTGGTCTTCTGTCTAGTTGTTCTTGTTGTAGCTGGTTTTCATGGTTGCAATTATTGTGAGGCTGTTGGTTTTCAAAGCTACTGCAGAGCTCAGGAAGGTGGAATGGGAATAGGGCAAGTTAAAACTTGACAAAGCTTGCTATTCTTATCAAGATGCAGCCATTTTTTGTTGACTAAACACTCCTAGATTATTGTGAGCCTTTGGCTAATTTCCAGAGTTCTGAAAAAGTTGGTTTTGATATGCTTTTCCCATGTTCTCCTTGGAGTAGATTTTGGGGGGGTCCTTCTTGCACCATTCCCACTGATGTCCTGGGAGTGATAGTTTTTAGCATGGGAGGTAATGACTAATCTGAGCCATTTCTTTAAAAATTCTCTTGTAAATACGTTATAAATACATAAATACACTTTAAATATTTTAAAATTTATCAAAATTTGGTCAAGGACCATCTCTACCAGAATCACCTAGAAATTCATTAAGGATGCAAATTCCTCAAGCACCCCAGTCCTATTAAACCAGCTTCTCTAGGGAGAGAACCCTGAACCTTCTATTTTTCACAAACTCCCATGTGATTGATGTACATGTACAAACTAAAATTGAAAAATCATTGCCATATGGTATTCTACAATTGACATAATTTAGTGCTTACACACTAGATGTTGGGTTGTAAAATTGATTTGGGGCATCTTAAAATTCAGCAACAAGAATTTTGGCAGAAAATTACTTTCCTTCAAATTTTCATGTATCAGTGATATATCAACATTATCCCTACAAGAATTGTGTTATTAAGCACCTATTTTCTGCTAAGTGTTCATGGGCTTTTATCACATCATTTAGTCATCAAAGATACCACTTTTTAACCTCATTTTAAAGGTGAAGAATCTGCCCAGTGTCATATAACTAACAAATTGGAAAAACTATGACTTAAAAGAAGTATGCCTGAACCTCAATCCCCTGCTTTTTCTGCTTTACTTTCCTGGATCTCTTAAGCTACATCTTTATTAGACATTTCCCACTTGAACTTAAAATGATTATTCTGCCAATTGATTCACAACACTGACTTGTTTGAATTCTTTTTAAAAGCTTTAGAACATTAGATGTCTTTCTTATCTCTTTATAATGCAATCTGACACCTCTTTGTCTGAAAGTTATAGCATAATTGGCAAATAAAATGACTTCTTATATGGCACAGGCATGAAATGTGGTATGCGTGAGCAAGGAAGTAAGATAATCTGGAACCTCTGTATGGGCTGAGGGCTGACTTTCCCAGCAGCTCTAAAATGAAGGTGAAAGAAAGGAATTGAGGCCCTTAAGAAAAGCAAATCAAACTAGTTCAAAGAAAAGGAAATGACTTTCCAGATTAATAGAGATGAGCTAGCATGTACATGCTAAACATCCTCCTATTTTTAAATGACTATATGTCATTTTCTCAAGGCTGTGGAAAATGGGTGTATATTTTAAGAGATGATTGCAAAAAGTACAACTTTTCTCAATGAGCTGGCCAGTATTTCCTGATGTTATGGTGCTATTTCTTAGAATTCTGAATTTGGGCCATTATGTGTCAAAAAGAGACAACACGGCACAGAAGGGTGCCCTGTAGCCCCAGATGTGACCTAGAAAATTGGCTGACCTGACTTTTAGAGCTGTCAGCTCACAATTTTGATCTCATTCTTTCTGTGTCTGTGCAAAAGTCCTCCAATCAATTATATAGCATAGAGTACTCAAAGAGGAATCCAGGAAATAATTTTGAATTAATTTTGTGTTCTGAATTTTATCAGTTTGGTTCATATTCATGTATGTATTTGTATTTCTTAGTAGGTGTCAATTTTTAGACACTAGACTCAGAACTCTTTGAAAACAAAGACTGTTTTCATTCAGGCTTCTACTACCAAAACCCAACACTGTGCCTGGCACATAGTAAGCACTAGAGATATTTGAGGAATGAATGACAGAGTTTATCAACAAGATGCAGATTGGTAGATTACATTTGTCTCATTTTTCTCAACATATTGCTTTGTTTGGAAATAGAATTTTTGAAAAATATAGGTAGTAACTCAGTAAATGTAAGGGTAAAGAATAACATCAAAACAAAAAGCCACAGCCCTATCTAGTTTGAGAAAAATAATGTTATAATCAACTTGGAAGACTTCTGAATATACAAACTCTTTTTTCTTCACGGTATGCCTCACCTCCAGAGGTAGCTGCTGTCCTAAACTTTTAGTTTATTATTCAGTCTGGTGCTTTTATGTTGGAAATAAGTGTTCCTATTGTCATTATTAAAATGTTGCTCTTTTTTGTAGAGGGGATAAGATTAATTTCTGTTTAAAGCAACACTTAAAAAAAAAGAAGAAGAAGATAGCGGGAGGGGAAGAATGAAGGGGGGGATATCGGAGGGGGAGATGAACCAGGAGAGACGATGGGCTCTGAGAAACAAACTGAGGGTTCTAGAGGGGAGGGGGGTGGGAGGATGGGTTAGCCTGGTGATGGGTATTAAAGAGGGCACGTTCTGCATGGAGCACCGGGTGTTATATGCAAATAATAAATCACGGAACACTACATCAAAAACTAATGATGTAATGTATGGTGATTAACATAACATAAAAAAAAAAACAGTAATGGGGCACCTGGGTGGCTCAGTCAGTTAAGCATCTGCCTTCAGCTCAGGTCATGATCTCAGGGCTCAGGTCATGATCTCAGGGTCCTGGGATTGAGCCCCATGTTGGGCTCCCTGCTCAGTGGGGAGTCTGCTTCTGCCCATCCCCTTTCCCCTCCCCCCTGCTCATGCTCTCTCTCTCTCTCTCTCCAATAAATAAATAAAATCTTTAAAAAAAATTAAAGCAACAGTAATCATTATTGGTGGGCTGAAAATCCAAATGGGTGTGATATAAAGGTCAAACAGAATCATTCCCTCAAAATGTGTTTAAATCTTAATAGGAGTTTTTATAGTCTTCCCTCAAAGGAGTAAATAAAATCAGAATTTCAGTTTCCTTAGTGGGATGAATAAAGGAGAGATTTTGGTGAGGGCTGTTCTTAGTGTCACTATATTCCCACTGGACCTCGCATGCTGCCATTGTTAATGAGAGTCTTCAGTGGTTGGAGACATGTTACTTTCTAGAAGTATGGGTCTGTGGCATGGAGAAACATGGCCACAATTCCTGTTACTGAGATATCTACTCCTGTGGATTCATTGATTATGACAATAGCTATTCTACCTTGTAGATTTGGAAGGCAGGAGCCATGTTAAAAGCCAGGGCTGATAAATCAAAGCTGTTTTCCCACAAAAGATGAGAGAAGTGATTTGCAGTTTAACTCACAGCAAAGTTTGAGACCGCAAGAGAGAAAGGCCTCTGTTAGAACCTGATTGACTTCTTTGGGGACTTTCCAGAAGAAGGAAGATTTGCTCTTGTTTTTCTTTCTTATGGGAGTGGATTTCCTACTTTTTCACTGCTCTTTTTCTCTGAGTGTCCAAGTTTCTTTGCTCACCAAGGATGAATAAGGTAATCCTTTGAATACCCTCAAAATTGGGCCTGGTCAGTTTTGCTTGCCATTGAATGAATATGATTCGGTTTTCCAATACCTTGATATTAGAGATGTGGTATTGGTGTTCTGCTTATTATATTCATAGCATTTATGCATTAGTTTTATTCATTTTACATTAATTTTATTCATGGAGCTCATGCAGCACATTCATGAGCATCTAATGTGTACTAGATTCCGGGAACATAGCAGTGTATACAACAGATATAGTCTCGGCCTTCAAGAAGTTGATAGTCTATCAAGGGAGGCAGACATTAATTCCAACTCAGTAAGTGCTATGAAAGAAAAGTATACGTCATCTTGCTTAGTGTTAACGGAGATAAACCTCCTTTCCACCTGCTTCCTATTTCCTTGTAGAGGGATACCAACTAATGTACCATTCCTGGCTCTTCTCAGCTGGGCTTGCCTAGCTTAGCCCTTCCCTCCCATCTGCTTTTGGGATGGGCCTATCTGTTCAGAGCCTCTGCCTCTGAGTGGGAAGTAGAGTAGGGATTGGGGCCTTCCAGGTTTCTAGCACTGCCATGACTACATATAGCTGTTTAATTCTGCAGTGTAGGTTAAGAAACCCACTGATGCCATGTACCTATGCTACATTCACCAACCTAGCCTTTAGTAGTATTATGTTGATATTTGATCCTCATCTGCTTGACTCCACTGTCTCTCTAAATTAATTGAGAATTTAGGTGGGAGAGATGTTATTATTGGTTCCTTCAAACTTCAGCATTAAGCATCAATTTTGATGATTATACTGGGAGAACTAATGAAGTCTAATTTCTGGACCAGTGGTTTTCAAATTCTTCTCAAAGGAAGAAGGTAACAGAACCAAATCTTATCTCTTCCCAATGCTTTCAGTGAGAGCAGGTTTGCTCGAGTCTATTTTATATATTAGGCTTCCAATAAAAATTCTGAGGTTAGAAAGAGTTTAAGAACCAGTGCCTTCAACTTACAGCTTTCAGATATTTTAGGCCACAATCCAGAGAGATGATTACATTTTGTATTATACATACTAATATGTATTATATATGTAAATTACGGACCTTGCTATCTCCATTCCATTCCAATCCATTCTGTTCCTCTTCTTTCCATGTCATTCAGTTCCTTTCTATTTTATACTATTAGAAAAGTTTGGTTAAAACTCATTAAATTCATTCTGCAATACTCATGACATGAAGTTTGGAAAATTCTGCATCAGACCATGTTCATTTTACCAGAAGGATGTACTCTGACAGGCCTCTTGTCTGTCGATGACTTGACCTTCTCCTGATGGCATCTCTTTTGCCTTATGTGCCTTATTCCTTTCAACGTTTAATATGTTGTTTTCTGAATGCACATAAATTGGGTTAAGCTTATTAAGAAATTATGGTCACATCTGAAAAAGTATTTTTTCATCATTGTTATTACTGAGACTTTCAACAATACCAAAATAATGTGTTACCTTTCAAACCTGGCAAACATTAGTAAATGTTTCTCTTGAGTCTCATTTTAAACCTTATTATTACTACTGGCCTTTTTTGTTTTAGATTGTTGAATGGGGTAATTTTCTATCAAATCACAGCAGTGAACAAAGCTAACAGAAATTCTCAAGTTCCTAGCATTTATACTCTACTGGAGTGTTTCTTTTACATAAAAAATATTCATATGACTCATATTTTAGGCTGAATTATTTATGTGAGCTTATTTATCACTACCACTCCATTCTTGACAGTCTGACATCCATAAAATGGCAGTTGGAGGGGGACAAGGAGGGAAATATCATTTTTGTGCTTGAGCTGGTGCCAGACAGTTACAGGTATGGGTGGAATACTGAGAAAGGGTGCGAGGTGGTATAGCAATACTGGGCACAGGAAGTTGAGGCATCTAGAGAGGTGTGAAATGCTCGGAAAGGGAAGTAAGAAGGCATCAGAGGAAACGTGGGGCCTCCTTCATGATACAGTGTTAGAGCGGCCTGTCCTCTAGTCTAGAAGCTGACTTCAAAACAATAGACACTGAGAAGTCAACTTAACTTTTGTCTCCAAAACTGGACATCTAGTTAGGAGAGCCTCTGATGAGGTGCAAGTGATCTATTCCCAGATAGAGAAAAAGGAGTGTGTGTGCCCAGCAAAACTTGGCCTTACTAGACGCCAGGTTGAGTCCTCTTTCCTGCCTCCCTCAAGTCACTGCTTGTTTGCTTGAAGTGGGTCGTAGAAATAGGCAAACACAGGTGCTGTCTGCATTGGCAGCACAGCCTCTCCTCCAGGTTCAGGCTCTCCCTGGATGGCACTGGCTGGTAACCACAAGAATGAAGACCTAATCAAGTGAATGCTGGCTCTCTGCCCACCACTAACTGGTTTTATTCAGCATCCCCATTGTTGATAATAAAACACAAGTGAGCCTTCAGGTTCTTGTGTGCTGGTTCCACACAAGAAACTGCATTTGCTGCAGGCTCTCTCACTTGCCATTTTGTGGTGTCATGGAAAGAACACTTGCCTAAAAGCAGCAGCTAGCTTCTTGTCAGGCTTCTTGTTGCCTCCAACATATTGTATGTGTCATTTAACGTCCCTGTGCCTTATTTCAAATGCAGATCCGAACCCCTAAACTGGCCAATCTTTGTGGTTCTTTATCTTAGGGATTTGTCAAGGTGTAAAGTAGAAAATGCTTAAATGAAATTCAGGGCTCTGTCTTAAAATCCTAAATGGTTGAAGGTTGTCCTGGATGAGCTAGGGAGTGGGAGAGAGGCAGTAAGACTGGAAGGAGAGATTTCCGGTGACTGGAAGGGAAGGAGAAAGAGATCCTGCCATCAGGACTTGCACTCTACTCAGGGGATGACAAAGTCTTGGGAGGGAGGTGTTGAAAAACAGTGAGGGTGCCCGTGGGTGGCTTGGGTTCTACCACTGTGTTTCCCAGCCCACATAAGATTTCAACCCTTGGCAAAGAAGTAGCAGAACCACAGGTCTCTCAGCCACATCTAGTGTGGACTCATGCCTGACAATCTGAGGGACCTTCCCACCTTGGAGCTAGGTAAGATACCAGTGCTTTATACCTTTGCAGGAGGGAGCGCCAAGAAAGCCCAAGGTTTAACTTCTTCATAGTCCAATACGAATGGGACTTGGAGTCAGAATTAAATGGATTTAAAGAAAGCAAAAACAGTTAATGCATAATTCTTTACATATCTGAATGAATGGACTGAAGTTCATGCATGTGTCACTATATTCACTGGGTGAAAGCTCTCAGAAGACCCTGTACTTCCTCTCTGAAGCCACTGAGCTTCTCTGCCTGGCACCTCTGAGGACATCAGAGCTCCATGGTAGGCAAGGCTAGCTTTGGCGCAGTGTGGGCAAGGCCTGGAGAGAAAAGCAAGATGAGCAACATGAGGCTTGGAGTCCCGCCTGTGGGTGGGTGAGCAGCTGGGAAGGCCTGGGAAGGGCTCTGAGAGCCCATCATTGAGGAATCACCCCACTGGAGGCAGCATCAAGGTAACAGTTCCAACACTTCATTTGCCAGGGCTCCTGATACATAGTTAAGCCATTTGGGGCTGATAGGTTCTCAGGGCTTCCTCAGCCCCAGGTTCATGTCTGTTTTCCTGACTAAGATCAACAGACTTTCCACCCTTTAACAAAGAGACAGGAACCCTGAAGACTTCTGGGCCAAAGTTTCTCTCTTGCTGTAATGGTTTCCTGAAAATAGAGACTTTGCCTTGGCTCCTAGACCCAGTTCTCTGTCCATACTTCACAGTTCCCAGTCAGTCATGGAAAGAGGAACATGCCTAAAAATAACCACCAGCTGGGTCCACAAAGTTCAGAAGGGTGCGTCTGTAGCTAATGGAAGAAGTTTGAAGTCTGTCTTTGTGGTTCTGGAAACTCAGCTGTGATGCACTTGCCAGAAGGGCCCTTCAAGTCGTGTTAGTATCTCTCAGGGCAGCCTTTGCAAAGGCAAGTTCTCCCTGCCTGCATGTTATTGAGGTCACCCAAGGATAGCAGCTTTAGGAAAAATAGGAAGAAGCAAAAGAAAATGTATCTTTAGTGCATTTTCTCAGGCCTGTTTGTTGCCCCTCTCTTTTCTTGCACCCTTTGTCAAGCCCCTAGAAGGCCCCCTCCACTCCCACATTAGCTGGGGGAACTTCGTGCCTGTGCTCTCCCTGGATGCCTGGGCTCTCCCAAGACTGCCTTTCGTAACACCCTCTTGTGCTGGATCTCTCTCTCTCTTCTTTATCAAAACTATATAAGGGAGAGAGGCAGTCTATAAGGGAATAAAGCTAATCTGATGGTTTAAAATTACTTGTTATAGAGAGTATGGAACATTGTTTTAAATTGTAGTAGAAAATGCACATCAAAAAATTTACCATCTTAACCATTTTTAAGTGTATAATTTGTATTTCTAAGTATATTCACATTGTTGTGAAACAGATCTCTAGAACGTTTTCATTTTGCCGAATTGAAACTGTATCCATTAAATAGCTCCCATTTTCCCCCATTCCCTCCTCTGGTACCCCATTTCTACTTTCTATATCTATGAATTTGATTACTTTATATGCTTCATGTAAATGGAATCATGCAGTATTTGTCCTTATGTGACTGGCTCAGGGTTCATTCATGTTGGAGAATATGAAGGATTTCCTTTTTTTAGGGCTGCATAGTATCCATTGTATGTGTGTGGCACGTTTTGTTTACCCTTTCATCCATTGTTGGGCATTTGGGTTGTTTCCCTCTTTTGGTTATTGTAATAGTGCTGTTATGAACATGGATATGTGAATATTTGAGAATGTGTCAATTCTTTCAAATGTATACCCAGAAATAGGATTGTTGGATGATATGGTAGTTCTATTTTTAATTTTTTGAGGAACTGCCTGCCATACCATTTTTCCATAATGGCTGCATCATTTTACAATCCCAACAGTACACAAGGGTTCCAACTTCTCTAAATCCCCACCAATACTTGTTATTTTCTGGTTTGTAGTTGTGTGGTGGTTGGTTGTTAGTAGTCATTCTAATGGATGTGAAAGTGTGGTTGCATTTTAACAGAAGATTTTAATGGTTCAGCCTAAAGGAATAATGATGATGTAGATTTCAGGCTATGTCACAGGCCATGAGGAATTATTAGATGTTTTGATTAGGAGATTCTTATTGTATCCTTTAAATCATATGATAAAGACCTCAGCAGACTCATTATATTACCTGAGTGACAGCTCCCCTGTCCCTAAAATCTAGATAAGTTTACCTTTTTTATATCCCATTCTGGAATTGAGAAAGTCCGATTCATGACACAGGACATATGCAAATTTCTAGAGGGCTTATGTCTCATGGCCTTATCTCTGACTCTGAGGTTTTGCTTATGTTATGGACTTTTTTTTTTTTTTTTTAGACTCTCCTGGCTGTACCATTCTTGTTTTGTGATAATATACCCCTTGAATATTAAATAATAAACCCCCACATGGTTAAGATCTCTGCTCCCTCCCTCCAGGCAGACATCCTAGCAGGGAGTCTGGCCTGAACACTGAAAGGTTGTCATAGAAGTCACATTGAGTTGCTTCCTCTTACTATATATGGTAGGCTGGAAAATGGTATCACAAAGTCAATCTTGTAATCCCTTTCTTCCTACTAGGAGAGCAGTGGAATTCCGTGGGCCAGAGAAATGCAGGCAGCTGGGGTTTGAACTTCAAGCACCAGTGTGGTAGCACCAACCCTCCTGTCCAGTCTCATCGGCCCTTCAGTGTTGAGAATGATGTAGTCAGAGGGCAACTGGAGATTTCAAAGGAGCCAGGCTGTAGGGGTCACTGGGCAAAGGAGAACACGTCATGAGGTGAATAAAGGGGAAACAATTTGAGAACTAAGAAAAAAAATTGTTCAAATACAGCCTAATTACAAAGAAGTTATCTTAAGTATGCTGTCTACTTTGAAAGAGGTTATAAATAGGATATAGTAATGGGAGCCTACATCTCCTTGTCCTGTAGTAAAAGACTGTAGTTTTCTGGAATGCATCATGCTCCCTCTGATAATCTTATCTCCTCTACCTGAAACAACTTCTCTACCCGGATCTCTCCCACATCCCTCTCCCCAGTTTCCCCTAGACTCCTTCTACTGGTCCTTCAGATTTCGACATAGACGTCATTTCCTCTGGGAAACTTTCTTAGACCCCAGAAGTTTGGGCAAGGTGCCCAGTTCATGTCATAGTACTTATCACCAAGGATAGCAATTGGATCTGTCCTCACTGATCTTTTCTATCATCTCAAGACTAGGGTCTGTGTCTTATTCATCATTGTACTTACAATACCTAGCACCTGTAATACAAGGTAGCCAATAAATATATTGGAATAGATAATTAAATATATGGGCAAGTAGAAAATAGCTATTTTTTAAGGTTTCTTTAAATTAGATCCAAATCCTTTACTAAACATTTTCTATGCAGGAAATCTAGGTTAGGTTTTCCTAAAACATGTAAGGGCTCATTGTGGCTAAGAAAAATGGCTTTATTAAGGAATGAATCTTTGGAGAGTGAACCAAATGAGGCTTGAGCATTCTGTGGAAGAATATAGTAGAGCAGTTTTTTCCCCAAAGGCCAGCTTGTTCAGCTTTGAATTTTGCTTTCTTTTATAACTTTGATTAGTGGGTTATCATCAAAATTAAAGGGAATAACAAGCTTTGGTAGGAAGGAATTGGGCCCTGTGAGTATCTTAGTCACTCTTCTACATGATACATAAGTGGCATACAGGTATATGTCTGCATAAAAATTTACAGATTAGGAATACACATCTTTGAATGCAACAGGCTTCATTTTTTTTTGTACATGTTTATAAGAACTGACAATATAGAGTCACTTTGGATTGACCATTTTTTAACTTTTGAGATGAACTCGTAGAAATAAAGTCTGGATATTACTCATTCCATTGCTCTTCCCACTATTTTTAAATGCTTATTCTGCAGTGGTTAACTTTGAACTTTACCTTGACATACACCCTGAAATATTCTCTTTATGTCATTACTCCCAAATGGAAATAACAGGAGAAAATTAACAATAACAACAAATCGTTGATTTTTTAAAAATCTTTTTCCATCGTTTGATCTTTTTTATTGACACATTTTATTTTTTACTTCTATAAAATATATCAGGCATACCAAAAGAACAAAATAACATTTTATTTGAATTTAAATAAGCCATTATAATAACTTGATTTTTTTTACTCATCCAAAACACTTTTTCCTTTTCAGTGTTTACCAAAAGTATCAGAAAGCCTTACTACTTTATCTGATAAAAGTGTGGTTTCTGAGATAGCCACAAAAAGGTACATCTTTTCTAAGAAAAGTTTCAATATAAGATTGCATGGCCTGTGAGCAGCAAATCTGGGGAAGGATAATCTCAATACTTATCAAAAACTCATGTGAAAACTAAATCCTCAATTGTTTTAAAACCCAGAATATGACCTTTTGAATGGGTTCTAAACTTGCAAACGATACCTTCCCATCCTTATTGATATACTTGATAAAAATGACATTAAATTGTATTCTTTCATTTATATATTTGATCAGTATTTATTGACTTTCTGTGTGTGCTGGGCCCTGTGATAAGTGCTGACAGAGGTCAATGAATTGGCCAGGGCATCTGCTCTTATGCTGCTCATTGTCTAGTGTGATTCTCCATCCACCAGAATGGTAGAGTTCCTCTTGATGAAGCAGGGCACTGAACTGAATAAATAGAATTATTCCTCATCCTTAGCATGGAGATAACAGGAACAACTTTACAGGGTTGTTGTGAAATTTAGATGTGATAATACACGTAAAATGTTAGAATTTTGGGGGTGCCTGGGTGGCTCAGTTGGTTAAGCATCTGCCTTCAGCTCAGGTCATGATCCCAGGGTCCTAGGATTGAGCCCTGCATTGGGCTCCCTCCTCAGCGGGGAGCCTGCTTCTCCCTCTCCCTCTGCCTGCTGCTCCCCCTGCTTGTGCTCTCTCTGCCAAATAAATAAATAAATAAATAAATAAATAATTTTTTTTTAATGTTAGAATTTTAGTACATGGCACATAATAGGAGCTCAATACATTTCAGCTAAAAAAATAAACTTAGAAAATTGTAGAACTCAATAGTTGTAGAAGACCTTACAGTTTATCTAACAACCTAACCTCCTCACTTTAAGATTGAAGGATCTGATTCTCAGTGAGGTTAAGTAGCTCACTCAGGATTGCAACTTTATTGTTAGCAGGCGGAACAACAGAACCTGCGATCTCTTGATTTCTACCTCACTGAAATTTTTACCATAGTAGCTGCCAGAGAAGTTGTGGGTGGGGGAGAATAGGGTAATTGTTCCAAGCACGTGGCAGATACTCAATAAATGCTTATTGCATCAATATCGAACAAAATCATTACCTCAAGGAAAAATTCTAACAGTGTAAGAGCTTTCAAAAGCTTGATGACATGCGGTTGGATGTTTTTATTCTAGATGAGCATAGTCTGATTTCTTAAAGATATCACATTGGCTGGTGGTTTATGTATGGTGTGATTTGCTTGGGTTGAGTCCATGGAAAACACATACCATGAAACAACTCCACCATTGTTTATCCATCAGGTGCGGTCTCCTACCTACTCAACCAAACATTGGCCATGAGACATGTTCACTCTGGAAGGAGTTTCCAAGACTACCAAAGGCATCCTTTTGGTTATGGAGATTTGAAAAGCTAAGAAAAGTCTTTCTTATTTTCAACCCAACCTATTTAGTCCCATAAAACATCAAAGAGGGATGAACAAGGGGCAAGTTCCCAATACCTGCCTGCAGACAACATCCAGAGAAAGCCTGAACTATACCAGGTGAGCACATAAACCTTTAGATTCCTATAAACCATACAATGTTTACTCCACTATTTAGAGAACAAGGCAGCAATAACCTGCTATGGATCCAAAGATGAAAATAAGTTTCCTTTCTGAAAGGGAATGAAGTTCTATTGGTGCTTGCTTCTCATACCTTCAAGATCATGAAAGGATCTCGAGTTACCCTGTGGTGTTCTTTTTGTTTTTTGTTTTGTTTTGTTTGAGATCAGCCTCAGTTACTGCCTAAAAAGCTATGCACCTCTTTCAATGACTCAGTCATAGACTTGAAGGAAAGAGTGAAATGACCAACTTAGTAGCCTATGGAACTTAGATGAGCGGTTTCCCAATGTAAGAAGAGAAACGAGAAGAAAGAACAAGAAAAGGAGAGTGGAATTGGGGTTGATATTAATTTTATTTGAGTGAGGATCTATCTCATTAACGATGATATTAATCCTTGAATTTCAGGGACAAGCCTCTTAACTTTTCTTCTGCAACTAAAAACATAGTTATCTTTGCTTTTTTGTGTGTAGTGACAGGATAGTGCTGGGCAGTGATTCCTAGTGGACAGTGATAGGGGCTGATTTGACCCTCCCCCCCCTTTCCAGGGGATGTTAAGCAGCATCTGGAGACATTTATGGTTGCCACAACTCAGGGAGTGGGGTGGGGTGGTGCTATTGGCATCTAGTGGGTGGAGGCCAAGGATGTTACTAAACATCCTGCCATGCACAGACAGCCTCCCACAACAGAAATTATCCTATCTAAAATATCAGTAGTGCCAAGATTGAGAAACCCTGGTGTAGGAGCTAAAAGCTTAATTTATGTAGTCAGTCTGACTGAGTCTCACTTCATAACTAGTGACCTTGTACATATTACTTAATCCCTGTTCCACAATTCCCCTTCTGTAAAGTGGGATAATAATAATATTTTACTTACAGAATTTTTATGATTATTAAGTGAGTTAATATATATAAATTTCTCAAAACAGTGCCCAATATATAGTCCATACCATGTAAATATTAGATGTTATTTTTGTGCAAAAGAGCATAGGATATATTTAAAAACTATCAGAACAATAGAATCTCTGCACAGTATTTTTGGGGGGGAATGTCACTAAAAACCACCTTAAAAAGTAATGACCAATATAAACTGACTAATTTGATATGACCCATAAGATACTGGAATCAGAGTGATAATGAACTGTGTAACACTGTCATTGCACTCTGCTGGTTTCCTACAGCTGATTTAGTGTTATGATACTGAAACGGAAAAGATCTCAGGGCACCTCCTAATACATCGTATATGCTTAGGCAGTGTTTGAGTTGAGTTAGTTAATCATGTTTTCAATCCTAAAAGATCAAAGATGTGTGAGTTCCCTAAGTGGAAGGGGAGCTCTGGGATGGGGGACAAGAAAATCTAACGGACATACAGTTGAAAATTAACCACGCAGTTGGCAAGGCTGTTGGTGTCTGTAAGAAGCAGAGGCACTTGACCTTTAAGATAACAAAGAAAAAATTAAAAGGCCAGAGTCTGATGAAAGACCTTGAAAACGAAAGGTGGTGATATCTGTGGACAGAGCCAACACATTATCATACGATTTATTCTCCCCTTAATTGTAGAGTTGGAAGATGCCAGAAAGGGAGCATTTAAGTACATATGACAAATTATAGGTGTTCAGCTGGGAAAAGAGGCCTGAATTGGCCGAACTGACCTGTCTGAATAGTATGCCCAGAAATATATTTAATTTAGTGGTTTTTGATTTACATGAGGGCCTGAAAATATCTCTACTAAGCTTGGTTAAATGGTCCTTGACCTTGAGACCCTTGTTTTATGCTCTAGAAAATTTCAACAGTCAGGGGACCCACTCTGGCTTTTCCCTAACCCAGATTCTTTTTCTCACGATGAAAGTTTTAATGAAGAAGATGTTTAACATTATGGGCTGTAGGCAATTTCAAAACCTCAGGAGACCAACTTTAAATAAAGTCACAGTTTCAGGCCAGCCTGTGATAAGTGCCCATCTAATTTAAATATTTGTGAACATAGCAGAAGATATTTACAGTATTACTGAGATCTCCCAAGACTGGATAAAATGTGCCTTTATGTTATAAACTCACTTCTGAGCTCAAAAGGCTAACATTCACCTGGTTCTGGTATTAGTAAAATGAAAGAGGTCACAGAGAACAAGTTAAGAGTAATAATTGCCCTTTTTGAATGCCTGGTAGAAGTGTAATCAGGCACTGTGCAAGGTATTTTAGATATTTAAAACATTCATGCAACTCTGCCCATTTTGTAGACAATAAAATCAAGATTCAAAGAAATCAGGTAACTTGCTCAAGATCACAGAGCTGGTGCCAAGATTTGGATCCAGGTCTGTTTCTCCTTAATGCCGTTTTTGCTTTATCTAGTTTTCTCTTGAGCAATTAACACATAAAATACAGCTCTCAGGCACTGCCACCATCCTAGGGGTCTTTGAATGATGAGGGGATTTGAGATTGGCCATGTCTGGGGCTGGGGAATCTGTCCATTTGGAATTAACCTAAAAACTTATGTCGTGTTCTGATAGTTTAAAATAGGAGGATCCCAAATTTTGAGCAATTTCACTACTACCTTGTTACTCACCATAATGAGGATATCATCAGAGGAACACAATAAATGTCTCTCAGTCACTGAAAAACAATGTAGATTCTACCTCCAAAATATATTCAGAGTCTGACTATTTCTTCCCATCTCCTACACTACCATCCTTGTTTAAGTCACCACCATACTGTTTGGAGGATTGCAACAGCTTCCCAACTGGTTTTCTTGTTCCTACTCTCACGCCCCTACACTCTCCTCTCAGCAGTTGGTGTGGTCCCTTAAAAAGGCAAATCTGCTTGTGCCACTTTTTGCTTAGCATCCTCCCATGGCCCCATCATGTATTCAGAATAAAATCCAAACAACTTTGCCTTACCTTCAAGTCCCAGTGTTCATTCTTCCTACCTCCCAAGCTCTGCTCTGCCCCCAGGCTCTTTGTACTTGCCATGCTTTGTAATGACTGAAATATTCTTCCCACAGCTCTTTGCCTGACAGCCTTCTCTCACCATTCAGTTCAAATTTCAATACCATGGGGATGACTTTCCTCCTGACCAACCTAAATAAAAGTATCACAGCCCAACCCTCATCCACCTGTGGAGTGTACAACTCTCCTTCATGACATCTTCTTTTGTGTTCTTTAGAACATTTATCACCAACTCACATTTTCTCCTTTATATGTGTGTTTATCATCTCCATCTTCCAAGAAGTTAAATTTGTCCTCATTACTGCTATATCTTGGTCTAGAAACAGTTCCTCCTTCATAGTAAGCACTTAATAAATATTTGTTAATATTGACAAGAATGCTGGGTTGGGAGTCATGGGACCTGTGTTTGATCCTGGCTCCATTACTGGTTTATAGAGTGTGTTGGACAAGTCAAACTTCTTGGGTCTCAGTTTGTTTCTTACTCGATAGACTGGATCAGATGACCTATATCACCTTCGCCTAGTTCTAAAATTCTGATTCTAATGAAACCCTGACTCACTGCAGGCTACAGAATGGAGTTCCCTGACTCTTCTTTCTTTAGGTCCCAAAGGAGTTATTTTAATATTAATAAGTGAGAAATGATGCAAGTGTAAATCATCTTTGGTGACAAGGAGAGTTTGTTCAATGATGTTAATAATGAACTTTACCAAGAAGTACCAGCCCTGAAAGTGAGTTTTGTACATAGGAAAAACTAATTCAATTTTAATTCTAATTCATAGAAATTAATATTCAATTTAATAAAGTTACAAATAAAAAATCCAGTCCTGTTGGCTTTTAATTCATTTTGAAAATCTTTATCTAGTGAATTTTAGCAACTACTTTGATGGGGTCTTTGACTATTTGGTCCCATTTAATTTAGTCATTTAAATACCCTTAAATATTTGAGGTTACATTTAATAGATTTGAACCCTTCTAAATGACTTTAACTGGCTGTCAAAGATTTCTATGTACTTAAGTACTTCTTGTAAATCTAAGAAGTACATTTATAAATATGGCAAACTTAAATCTACTTAAAAGTTCTAATACTGTATATAAACTTAGTAAGATTTCAACTTAAATTTGCAAATCTAAATCAATTTCTCAAATACACATTTTAAATTGGGATAAACAGGCTGACCTGTAGGATAAATTTTATTAAACATTGCTTACCAAAAATAATTCCAAATATGTACAGCTTTCTTCACAGAATAGTATTCTTTTGTTTTGATGCACAATGTTATACTTAATTTTAAATCTTCCTAAGATTAAGGGCTGGCTGAGTTGGTTAAGCTTCTGCCTTCAGCTCAGGTCATGATCTCAGGGTCCTGGGCTCTAGCCCCGCCCTGGGCTCCCTGCTCAGCGGGGAGCCAGTTTCTCCCTCTGGCCCTCCCCCTGTTTGTACTCTCTCTCTCTCTCCCCCTCAAACAAATAAAAAAAAAATCTTAAAAAATATATAAATTAATCTTCATAATATTAAAATATACTTACTAGCACTAAGGAAATAGTTACATCATGCCCCTCTTCACCATTTTTACATACAGAGATGTAAACATGCATATTTGTGTGGCTATTAGTTTAAGCTAAATTCTCAGGATAAAGAGCAGCACTGAGCAGGTATTTACACTCAAGTGCTGTCAGTACACATGTGGTCAGAGAGATCCAGTCTCATAGACTATCTCCAATCAACAGCAGACATTTGGTCTAATTCACAAAATAATAGAAATATTTTGAAGTAGCAACTTGTTAGCATCATGGATGACAGAAATACATTCTTATATGTGGAATTGGAATTATTTTTTTTTTAAAGATTTTATTTATTTATTTGAGAGAGAGAATGAGAGATAGAAAGCACGAGAAGGAAGAGGGTCAGAGGGAGAAGCAGACTCCCTGCTGAGCAGGGAGCCTGATGCGGGACTCGATCCCGGGACTCCAGGATCATGACCTGAGCCGAAGGCAGTCGCTTAACCAACTGAGCCACCCAGGCGCCCTGGAATTGGAATTATTAAAAGTATGTGGTTTGGCTAAAACATTGAGACAGACTTTACCTTCACTGAAGAGCACATGAATCTTGCTAACTCTTCCCCTTTCTCTCTAAATGTATCTGTATGTGTGGTAGAATTTGGTTTGAATCTTAACCTTTGCAATAGAATAGTGGTGAGGTTGTAGGAGAATAGCTTATGGCTACTGTTATTTACTAAAAAGGAACTCATGGTTGTTCCTAACCAGTTTGACTTAAGCCAGTTGGAAACATCTTTCCATGTAATTTTGCTATTAACTTATGGTTGCATAATGAGAAGAGATTCTTTTTGGCAACCTTGATGGAACCCTATTATAGTTGGTTGCTATGTCAGTGAATTCATAACTGCAAAAGAAGAGGTAGTTTCATAGTCAGGATCTTTAATTTTATGCTCAGGGAGATCTATAATCCCCACATTGTTTGATTAGATGTTGTACTTCCTCAGCTTTTAACTATGTAAATGTCCTTTTATTGAATTTTAAAGACTTTGAACTTGATGGAATCTTGTGTTTTATATTTTACGTTCATAGAATCACATGACTCTATGCTTAAAAATAATATGGGATTAAATTTTAGCTCTCCCTCTCTTCCTTTCTCTCTCTTTCCATAACTGCTCAAGTCAGAACACCCAAAAGCCATTCTATTAATAATGGAAATTAGGAGAAAACACTCCTGAATTGTGTGCCAAATCCTTAACAAAGCTGGCCCTGGAAATACTTTTATTCCAATTGGTGGAAAGTCATTGGTGTTTTATTCTCCAGAGAAATGTTCAGAAATGTAGGTCCCTTTATAGGACCCCAGGTACACGCTCAGATGTCAACCAGAGTAGCTGTCTTCATTTGAAAAAAAGGGGGCACGTGGGTGGGTGGGGGGTAAGGGAAGGGATGTTGAGTGGGAAAATAGAGGAGAAAATTGCTTTCACTAGTATTTTTCTACTATCAAAATTCTAGACAAAATATATACAGCCAAGAATGGGGGAGGAGAACTGTCAAATGTAAGTCATTTCAAATTTTTTACTATCAAGGATTCCTTTGAAAGAAAGTTTCTTGGGGCGCCTGGGTGGCTCAGTTGTTAAGTGTCTGCCCTCAGCTCAGGTCATGATCCCAGGGTCCTGGGATCGAGTCCCACATCGGGCTCCCTGCTCCGCGGGAAGCCTGCTTTCTCCCTCTCCCACTACCCCCTGATTGTATTCCCTCTCTCGCCATCTCTCTCTCTCTCTGTCAAATAAATAAATAAAATCTTAAAAAAAAAATAAAAGAAAGTTTCTCTATTGACCCACATTTTGATAGATTTTCACTACTAAGTAAATGGTTTTTATTACATAATACCTTATTTCCCCGCTTTTATTAATGAAAGACCTGCATCTGATTATTAGAAATTCTGATTAGCCGGCGCTAAGTTAACTTGATCATGTCAGCTAAAGCAGAGAAATTGCAATGCTACCTGGGGATATTTTGGTTAACCTTATCACAAAAGAGTTCTCTCAAAATCACCTGGTGTTTGAAAAGAAATAACAGATTTCCAAGCTCCATACCAAACACTCTGAAATATCATCTTTTGGCTTAGGACATAGGAACCTTCATTTTTAATAAGCCCTGTCCTCATTCTTCAGGTGGTTCACATCTCATGTTTCTTGAACCATCCTTTGAGAAGCACTGCACTGTAAATTTTGAGATATTGAAAATAGCTCCCAGACCTCCCTCTGAACTGACTTTACAGATCTGGTGACTTCAGGCCAAGAACCTCTAGAAGGGTGGATAATTGCAAACTCAATTTAGCTGTTCAGCCTTAGGCACTACTTGGGGTGAAGCTCAAGAAGCTATGACTAAGCTGACCTTTTGTCATATCTCTTTTCCTCCCTGTTTATTTAAGTTACCATCTTAACTGGCCCTTGAAGTCAAAAGTGCTTTTGTTCTCTGCATGAATGGTTTGATTCACATCACACGAATATAGCTTCAAAGAAAGAAAAGTCTCTTACCTTCGGATAATCTCTCCCTCCCCCTGCAAATGCCACAAGCCAGCTAAATTGGGATTTTAAAGGTTTTCTGTTTTAAATATTTCAGAGTCTTCAGATTACTGCTCTTTATTTCCTCCTTGGAAACGAAGGCCAAAAGAACTAACACTCACTTAGAGTGTTTTTAACAAAGGTGATTTCTTCCACATAATATTGTATTTAAGGTGGTGATTCACAAACTAGGAGCTTAAAATGCACAGCTTCTTGGGGCCACCTCCAGAGTGTGATTCAGGAGGTGTGGGAGGGGGCCTGGGAACTTGTATTTTGATGCAATGATTAGGCAGGTCTCTGAATCAACGCTTTAATGAATGAACCCCAACAGATCACTTGCCCAAGGTTGAATGACCAAGAAGTGACCAAATCTGACCAGGAAGACTGTGTTCTCTCTACCATCTCATGCTGCTGGAAATAAAAAGGGCAGGAAAGAATCAAAGGCCGTCTGAGCTACTTGTCCTTTGTTGAACCAAAGATTCCTTCATTCATCTGTCCCCTCTACCCCATTCCCCATTCACTTCATAATTCAGCTGAGTTTCTCATGGTACCTGGTCACGCATGACTGTTTTTGTCTTCCTGCTTTTGTGCATATTGTTCTTTCAGTCTAGAATTCTTGTGTCCAGCTTTCTTCTCCCTGCTGAACTCAGGACTCCATTAAAATGTCACTTCCTTGTGAAGCCTTCCAAACACCTCAGGCTGAATAGATCCTTCCCTTCTCTGTACCCAATAGGTTTTTGTACATGCTAGTATTTTGGTGCTGAGAAACTGTATATTCTATCACCTGTAATTTATTTAAACTACTTCTTCCTCATAGACAGTGTGATATGTATATGAGCAATTTAGTGATGAGGTCTGTATCCTAGGGCCAGTTAGATGAATTATCCCATCAGGCACCACCTCAAGAAGTGGCAACAACCAGATTTGAATAACAGATACTTTCATTTTTAGAGCCTGATCATTTGGGGAACACTGAGCAAAAATTACAAATACTAGCTTTTGATGAAATGCATTTTAAATAAAAATATAAATATATTAAATGTGATGCTGATACATATGCTCTATGGAATTTTTATATTTCCCTCCCCAAAAAACCCTCTGTGTAATTGATTTATCATCCCATTTCATACAGTCTGAACAAAGGCAGCTTTAAGAATAGCTGCTGAGAATGCATGATACACTCATTGGCAATAGTGGTGTTCATTTTTCAACACTGTCAAGAAAATTCATCTAAAGAAATTATAAGCCTAAAGAGCTCCTGCATTGGCTATTTGTCATTAGAAGCATTCCCCACAATGAATAGGCATTACAGGTTGTTAAGCATCTCCAGGAACATTGCTCATTGAAATTTGTTGGAAAGATGATTGAATGTTATTTAAGTAGAATTTTACATGCAATAAATGGTACATTTGCAGACTGCTGAGAAAATTGATGAAAAGGATAATGTTCTGTTTTGGACTCTAAACAAAAGGCAATCAATTAGTAGGACCAGTTTGAATAATGTGAAAGAAACAGTGCCTAGAAACTCTCCTGCTGAAAGATTGGACCTCAGGCTGAAATAACTGCTTTTGCATTAAAAAGATCTATAGCTTGGCATAAACAGAGCACGAAAGGGTATCATGAACAGAATCCTACATCACTACCCAGAGCTTGATTCCTCATGAGCCCACTTTCTTTTCTGGGCCTTGCCTTTATTATGGGCTGCATTTCAACTTCCTTCTAAGCTTCAGCCGCACACTCTGGCCAACCTATAAAGTGTCCTCCCCAGCAAAGATTTTAAGTGATTTAAAGAAGGATCGTTAATGAAGCTTAGAGAATGTTATTGGTTTTCAGGACTAGCCATGCAGTGCTCCAGTGTGGAGTTGTCAGTAAGACTCTGTGTTTTGTTGGTAATGGGGATGAAGGAGTTTTGTTGATGGTTCTTTTACGTAGAGGTCATCAGCTTTTTTCTGTAAAGGTCCAAATAGTAAATATTTTAGTATTTGTGGGACGTATGGTGTCTGTCATAATGCACCTCTGCCTGAAACAGCCTGAGAGCAGCCACTGACCGTATGTAAACAAATGAACACAGGTGTGTCCCAGCTCTTTGTCAAGGGACCAAAATCATGGCTGAACAAGCGCCACACAGAAGTCTTAGATCGTGCATACATATTTACAGGAAATAACTATTATCTCACAGATGATGATTTCTAATTTCATGTTACTTGTATTTTATCTTTGCATCATAAATTGAATGGCCAGTATTAAACTTGAAGCTCCCTCATTTTTCCTCTTGTGCCTTCCTCTCTAGCCTTCTGTGTTTCTGTCACTACTTCCTAACCTTTAATACTGAATCAGATTAGATTGGCCCCCCTAGGAGACGGAGCCTTTGGAATGTGTCTGTGAACTGTTGTGTAATTGCTACACCAAGCCAAAGCCAAGAGGACAGGCACATTTAATTTCTAGCTAGCTTCATGGAAATCAGGTTTTGGTATCATTAACTATTCTGGTTTTTTCCCTTTCTCCAAGCCCTAGGACTTTTATACAGGGGAAACCAGAGGGCTTAGAAAGGAAGTCAGTTAAAAAAACAAAACAAAACAAAAACACTCTAAAGCACATTGCACCTGAGGGATGTCAGGTAGGAAAATGACATCCACTGATTATATAGGTAGTAGTTCTCTTAATTGACTTCAGTGAACAGATTTATTCACTGTGTAACTGACACTCCATTCCCTCTGTGAAAGAGACTCCCTGATTCTCACACGTCATAGAATGTTTGCACTAGCAGGCTACATTCTGGTATGTTTCAGTCATCTGGTAAGGTTTTCAGAATCCTGTTTCCTAGGCCCTGGCGACCACTTAAATCTGAATCGTTCAGGGTGGGACTCAAGTGATATTCCAATGTGCCACCAAGGCCAAGAACCACTGCTGGAGTTGCTCAGAGTGTGGTCTGTGCCCAGCAGTAGCAGTGGCATCTCAGAATTTAGAACTATGGACTCTGCCCCACCCCAGATCTCTTGAAGCAGAATCTGCATTTTAACGGGATCTCTGGGTAATTCGCCTGCACATGAGAGTTGAGAAGTCCTGCTCTGGCGGGTTCAGGCACTTTTGTCACCACCTGCTAGTAGCATGCATACCAAGGGTGAGCTGTCTTTGTTCCCAAATCTGCTTATCCAGTTATAATCGTAATTATATGAACATCATATAACTAATGAGTTCCATTAGTTATATGATTAGTGCGCAAAGATAATTGTTGCTGGGAAAACAAAGTGGAATATTTTGAGAGACAGTATAGGTTGAGTATAAAATGACCTATCAAATGAAGCTTGAGATAACCTGTAAAAATTGAGGGGGAAATTCACAAAATTTTAGATTGACTGTGTAGTCATCTTGCTTCATGATTGCTGTGGCAGTTTAAAAAAATAAAAGGGTACATTCTGGAACCTGAGTTGTGGAGGTGGTTCATACAAGAAGGATTACTTAACACTCTAATCACTGGCAGATCCAAAGTCAAAGAAAAGACCCTTCCTATACATTAACACAGCTAAACAAGTATTTTAAATTGAAACATAAAAAATTCAAAAGATGTACACTTTCCGATGTTCCATCTTAATTGGTTTTTGGATTAAATTCACTAACTGCTGCCCCAGATCACATTGCATAAGAAAGTTTTTACTGTTGACACTCAGCTGATGAATCAACCAGCTTGCCTACTTCCCGTTTTCGTGGTCCAACTGGTCTTGCTCCCTGAGAGTAGTTTCTGGACTTCTGAATTTCACTGACAAGGAAAATTTCAGAAGTATTTTGGAGAACTCACATAGAGTTGCCACTACTTATTAGACCAGTTAAAGAGGAAAATGCAGCCCTGTCATGTATTATCCACGATTTCAGGAGAGAAAAGACATTAACAAGTTAGAAGGACACAATCTCAGGATGAAAGAGAAATCCTCAAATGGCATAAAATTAGCTTTGTGGAAATGAATTAATTTTTTAAAAAATTATCTCATTTTACTATGAAATGTCAAAGCCCACCACAGCTCTGCTGATAATCGTATGGGAATCTGCCGTATGGTGCTAGAAAGTGATAGAATTGTAGGATGGTTGCAGTCTACCCTTTACCATGACGCTACTCTAATGTCCTCTCCTGACACAGGTAAGTCCATGCTCCTTTGTGCCATGGATAACCTCTGTTGGCACTTACTTCACTCTATTGTAGCTCTTAGTTATCTGTTTATCTTCACCCCTGAATTGTGAACTGGGTCACCTGCACTATGTATCTCTTATGCACAACACAGTACCTGATACATAGTGGTGAGGCAATGCATATTTGCTCGATGAATAAATGCAAGTGGGTCTGCTTCATACACATTTACATCAAAGGGAAATGGAACTCACTGAAAGATATACATCATTCTACCCCTCTAAGACTCTTGTTGAACATTTTTGCTGAATTTTCAATATCGTGGTAATAAACGTCAGTGAATAAACATTGTAGGATTGGCCACAGTTGATTGTGTTTTTTGATTACTTCTCTATTATGAATCCATTTACTGTAGTATATTTAATTAATATTGATTTTCAGACTGAGGGAATTTCAGGACAAAAAAATATTAACTGTTTTATTACATTGTATTTTAATTAAGTTGTAAAGAAACTGAAGTACTCTTTTCTTTTGAAAATAAGATATTAAAGGAATAATTAATATCCCAAGTTGGTTCTTTGAAGAATAATTCCCTCCTGTATTTGAAATTATGTAGTTATCTGTTTCTTTTCATTAAACATCAATAACTAAATGCCAATAAGGCATGTTCATTATAATTAATTACAGTTCCCTTATCTGGATGTTCTATTTATAAATTTGAACTTCAGACACCACATATATGGGATCTTTTTTTTTGAAACAGGATAACACTCAGGACTGATACTTCCAGTACTTTTATGTTCATCTTCATGTGATCCAAAAATAATGCAGTTTGAATTATTTATTAACATTTTTATTGTATCGATTATACTATTAACCTGTTAACTAACATTCTATCCTTCTTATGTGAAAATTACCCTTCTGGTTTGTTGTGACTCAAATGTGAGGACATTCCGTTGGCATGCTATCTAGCCATGTTCTCTGTTAAGATTCCCTTTGTGACCATTGGAATAGAGTGACTGCTAAATGAGGGTTGCAGCTATGACCATGAAGGAGAATAAGCCAACTGGTGCTTGTGGGGATGGAGCCCAGGATTGCCCTATTTAGCACTATGCTTTGACCCTGCTACGGATTCCGCAGTTAGATCAAGAGTATGGCCACTGCTTTGAACAGTTAGGAATTTCCCACATGAAGATAACTCATAATGGACTTCTTGGTATATAAATATTCTCCCTTTTATTTGAAATTGGGAAGTATATTGACTCAATACTTGGTTTTAAATGAGAGTTATCTTTCTTTAGATTAGAAAAGTAATTCTGAAAATGCAAGGCTAGATTTCTTGCTCTCTCTCTTTTGAGACCTTTTAGATCATATCTTCTGATGCAGGAAACCGGTATTTTTCACATGTAGACTATGTGGGATAAATGGGTATGTTTTTCTGCTGTAGTCAAAGATGTCATTTTGGAAATATCATTTAGTGAATCAAGCTGCCATGATGCAGGGGATCAGCTGAGTCAGGAGCAGGTTGTTTTGCAACATTAGTAAAGACAGAGATATCCGCCATGTAAAGCGGCAGATCTGGCTGGGCCATGTCATCAGGGAGGGGCTGATGAATAGGGACAGGGATCCTAGCCCAAGAGTGGTTGATGCATAAAGTACATTTGGAATAACAACTGCGTAAAAAAAAGAGCCTGGTGATGGGTATTAAGGAGGGCACGTTCTGCGTGGAGCACTGGGTGTTATACGCAAACAATGAATCATGGAACACTACATCAAAAACTAACGATGTACTGTATGTTGATTAACATAACATAATGATCATTAAAAAATTGAAAAAAAAAGATGCTTCATATTGAAGTCTTATAATAATCTAATTCAAGCTTATTGCATGCAGCTTGATTCCCCCTGAAGTAAAATATTTCATTTTTTGGATAACTGGGGATCTACAGGGGTGAGGATTCTACACATGATAGGAGAATGACATCATATACGTGAATTATTTATTCAGTACCTAAACCCAAGGGTCAGGCATTATGCTTAATGATTAGGGTATAAGATAAAAGGCAGAAAAGATACCCGCTCCCATGGAACTTACTGCTCTTCTCTGATTTGAGCATGGAGGTCAACAAATACACAGATAAATTAAAAAAATTCTGTGGTTACAGATTGTGATTAAGTCCTGAGAAGGGGATAGAAACCAACACAGGGATTAGAGGTTTGTGTTGACGTTAGTGCAAATCTTTCCTAATGCTGAGCACCCCGGGGGCAAGATCAGGATCTGGGGTCCCTAGGGCTGCTTCTAAGACACTGAAAAGGAGGTATTACCTTGCTCATCTGGTTGCTGCAGCTCAAAGAGTTGTCCAGAGGCAAACTGAACTTTCAAAAATGTTCTTCCTTTGTCATCTGCTTAAAGAAGCAAATTTGAATTTTCTAAGTCATTCGGTATCTCGTGAAGCTTTTCTCAATAATTGTTTCAAATGGCCCAAGGGTAAAGTTTCTGTCAATGTTCTTACTACAGCCATAAAGGTGCTCAACTGTCACCTTAATGATTCTATGTCCTGCAAAGTTTAATGGAAAATGTGCCACTTCGATGAAACCAAAGAAAGCTGAAAATGGAATATAGGAAATAACACTGTTACTATGGTGATGGCATCTCTTTGGTAGTCGAAGAAAGTCATTTAATAAAGTTATAAAATCTTAGTAAATGTTGGACAGCTTTATGGAAATGTAATAAACTGAAATCATATATCAAAAAGCACTAAACCTCATTTTACATTTATGGCACACAGCAAAATTATAATGCGGAAGAGTACTAAATGACCTATAAATGCGAAACACATAGTTAAGCATGGGATATGTGAGCCAGAGTCTCTGTGGCTTTTCTGTGCAATATGTTCAAGTTAAATGCAATTGTAAGGAGAAACGTCTGCCTTTTTCTAGGCCTCTGTATATTTTGGTGCCTTTTCTGGGCTGGAAAGGTAGAACAAAAAACATATCCATTTGCTTGCAGATAATCAGGCAAGATACCAAGAGAAATGAGCAAGTCTGTGTCCTTGGATATGCATTTAACAAGGTAAATGCTGATAATGTTGTTAGGCTGATAGTGTTACTGCTCAGCCTGATCCAAAATGTAATTGCTTTTTGTGTTGCATGCCACGTCCTCTTGTTTGTGAGGGAACTATTGATTTTATTCATAAGACAGAGCTATTGTTTTGTGTTTTTCTAGACATCACCATAAGAAGCTGAGTTTGAAGGTGTTTTGAATAATATGTCCTGGGATATAAAAGCTTTTCTATTTGTAGGAAGCATTTTATCTTACAAAGAAACAGGTTTCTCCCCAGCAGCTGGTCTAGATTTCCTGCAGAAGGAAACTAAAAGGGACAGAGTCTTCCTACAGCGCAAAGAGGGGGCATTACCATTTAAGAAATTGAAAGTGCATATTTTTTTACTAGGTAATTCAGCCAATTGCTCTGGGATAATCAGAGGGAGGGATACACTGCTTATTCATAAGATGGCCAAACAACCAAGTGAACGAGTCCATCAGTTACCACATTCTCAAAATGCAAAACAACAGAACTGACTGATGGTTTTCATAGAGTCAGCCAATGAACTAAAACAAAGCCATCAATCTAGGAGCTCTATAGTCAAACTTTGGGCTCTAGTCTTATTTTTCGTGGTTCATCCTCAGGTTTGCTATAAGTACCTCATATGCAGCTTTGAAGGTTTCCATGCTCTGTTTCTTTGGTTCCTATGCTTGAGGAGTTCTTAATTATTCTGGATTCGATTTCTCAAGATGGCTCTCACACACTCTGCAGTTTCTCCTCTTTCCAGTTCTCCAGGGACATTGCTTAGTGCATACTCCTCAACTCCTTTTAGGACTCTTTTGGGTTCATAACTTGCTTAAAGGGATCTATTACAAAGAAGAATTGAGAGCAGTGTTTCTTGAAGAGTATTTTTAGGTGAAGTTGTTGGTTTGGCAGGAGATGAATGAAGACAAAGGCTTATAATAAAATTAAGTGTAAAACGTTCTGAATAAACATTTTACCTTCTGTTAGAATATGAAATTTGAAGTGAGAAGTGGTGGTAGATGAGGTTGCACAAGTAATAATAACGGGAGCACTGGTAGAACACTTTTACATGCCAGGCACAAAGTGGTTTACATGACCCATCCCATTGAATTTTTTTCTTGTTTTACTTTTTTTTTATTGAGATACAATTGACATATAACACTGTATTAGTTTTAGATGTACAACATAATGGTTTGATACATGTATTTATTGCAAAATGATTACCACAATAAGTTAACATCTATCACCACACATAGTTATGCTTTTTTTTTTCTTGTAATGAGAACTTTTAGCGACTTTCAAATATATGATATGGTATTGTTAGCCAGAGTCACCATGCTGCACATTCCGTTCCAAAGATGTGGTATCTTTGACCACTCTCATCTCATTTAATCTTTACAAGCTTTAAGGTAGGTATTATTATTATGCATACTTTGCGGACTAGGCATGGCATAGAGAGAATAAATAACTTGTTCAAGGTCACATAACAACTAAGTGGCAGGACTAGGACTCAAACTCAAGTCTCTTTGAATCTAAGTCCAGTGATTTAACCATTACCCTATATTGAGGTAATTCTGGTCTGAGTGTAGCTCTGTATAGCAATCCCTTCTAAAGGAAACAGAATGCTGTATTTGATATCCATCATAAAACTGAAACTTAGAACATTTGGCATCACTAAGTCCCAGGAAAGTAGTGCAATGCACACCAAAGCTTTCCTTGGAGGCCCTTTGCGAGAGCTGATGCAGGGGCCACAACAGAGACATCGGGGCATTGATGGTCAGCCCAGCTCAACACCAAGTTAAAACAGAGAGTTTTGGAAACCCAAACAGTGAGTTTTGGAAATAAAACTATGGATCAGGGGCTACAATGTCAGTGTAGATCAAGATAAAGCTAAGGTGGATAAAAAAAGTTAATTCAGACTGAATATTGCAAAGTCAGAATTCTGGCTGTTGTGTTGTTTAGTCTACTTCAGTTGGGTCAGGATCAGCACTTTTAAGGAAGCTGACTAAATGAAAGGATTGGGGAGGGGGAGGAAGAGGGAGAGAGAGAAAGTGAGGGAGGAAGGAAGAAAGGAAGAGAAAAAAGAAGGAAAGACGTTATAGATGAAAAAAAGGAAAGAAGGGAGGAAGTTGTATGTGATGTATTCTCATTATAAAAAAATTTAGAGCATTTAGGGAAATTTATTTTTTAAAAGATTTTATTTATTTATTTGAGAGAGAGAGAGAGAGAACGAGAGGCGGGGAGGGGCAGAGGGAGAGAGAGACAGAGAAGCAGACTCCCTGCTGAGCAGGGAGCCTGACATGGGGCTCGATCCCAGGACCCGGAGATCATAACCTGACCCGAAGGCAGACACTTAACCGACTGAGCTACCCAGGTGCCCCAAAGGGAAATTGGAAAAACGAAATAAAGAAAAAGAAAATTGACCATAGCTCCCACCTTCTAAAGAAAACCACAGTTAACACTTCGGTATATTTCCTTCCAGTCTTTTTTGCCTCTAGGTAAAGAGTTACATACTTTTACACAGATGTGCTAAATTATATATATAGTTTAGTGTCCAGCCTCTTTCTTTTAATATAACATAAGCATATTCCATGTTACCATAATTCTTGGTAAACATTATTTTAATGTCTACATGATATTTTATCACTTTAGTGTAGAGTTATTTACTTTTTCCTTTATTAGACTTTAGAAGATTAGGATTGAAAAGTTTTTAGCTATCATTCAGTTTATTGCTTTTTCCTCTCCAATTTAGGACTCTTTTCTCTTAGAGAACTTCAAGGTGGAATTTATGGGTTAAAGGTTAAATACTAGTTTAACCCTTGCCAAATTGTTTTCACTTCCTGCAACAGTGTTTCAGGGCACGCTTTTCACTACATTATCATCAGCATTGAATACTCATAAGAAAAAGGACAAAAACAAAAATTAGGCAGAAAATGGCAATGTATCACTTGAAAAATTGCATGTCTTTGGTTCCCAATAAACTGGATATTTTCCCATAAGATGATTAGTCATTTGCATATCCTCTTTTTGTGGGTTTTCTATACACATCCCTAGCTCATTCATTTTTTGAGATCTTTTCCACTTTCTTACTGTGAATTATATATTGTACATACAGAAGAGTATATAAAACATACCACAGTTTAGAGAAAAATTATATAGTAAACTCCTATGCAACCACAGCCCAAGTTAAGAAATAGTATGTAAAATGTTGTCTCCACCCCCAAGATGCATGTGCCCCACCTTCACCACCACCTTCTTCTCTCTTGTGTCCTATTTACACCCCAGCCCTCTACCCTGGCCCTAGTAAACACAATCCTTACTTTGACTAATCATTCCCTTGCTTTTCTTAATATTTTTATTACCCATGTAGGCATTTATAAACAACTGAGTTTAACTGCGTCTATTTTTGAACTTTATATGGATAGAATCCGACTCTGAACTCTTGGGACCACCCACTTGTTCAACATCTCATGTGTGAGATTCATTCATGTTGCCGGGTGGAGCTGTAGTGCATCACAGTGTTATTATTTCCATTTATTACAGCAACTTCAAAAATGATAGCAAGTTTTTTCTATCATATTTGAGGCAAATATGTTTTTTTTATTCCTTATAATTTTGGTTATATTTCAACATACAGACATTTTAGACAAGTTTGCACAGTAAAATCCATTGATCTTTTCCTTTATGAATTCTTTCATTCTTTTGAAACCTAGAAACTCCCTCCCCTACAGGGTGTTGATAAATATTTACTCTTAATTTATCTCTTTCATGCTTTGACTTCTTTTTTTGAAAAAAAGAAAACAAATTTAATGCTTTAATCCACATGTGTTTATTTGGTCTATGATATGATCTGACATCTAGATTGATTTTTCCTCCAAATAGGTAACTACTTATTGAGTAATCCTTTCCCAACATAGATTTGTGCTTCTTTCTTTGTTTAGCAGGGATGAGGCAGAGATGGATTTGTAGGTGAAAGGTAAAAAGCAAGCTTGTCCAGGTGTGTTGTTGGACAGAGCGGGAGTGATTTACTGTCCAAGGGAGTTAAAAGAGGGCTTCTTAGAAAAGGTGAAGATTGGGCTTTGTTTTACATGGTCAATGGGAGCCTACTGGGGAAACAGTGGGGGGTGGGGAAGGGTGGGTGAACATTTCAGGCAGAGGAAACTAACAGTGCAAAGTAGTTTATGGTTATAAACTTGAGCAAGTCTGGACTCAGACAAATAAGGCTCTTCAACTTACAGGATCTATGGTCTCCAGCAACTTACTTAAACATTCTGTGCCTTAGTTTACTCATCTATAAAATGGGGATAAATAGGTACAACATCATAGGATTATCATAAGTGATTATAAGATAATACGCATAGTTAACATAGTACTCGATATATCCTAAGCACTCAATAAATATTTGCTACTAATATTACTTAAATATTAGGTATCACTGTATCCCTACTGCTTACCACTAGGGGTGAGGGTATGTCACACAACCACTATGTGTTTGTTGAGTGAATAAATAAGGAACAGAAATTTTACACACCATGATATCCTCAGGAATATGGAAGTAGTTTGATGTTTGAATAAAATTTGTGAAGAAGTAGGTGAAGTGGAGACCAAATCATGTAGGAAGGGCATAGAATATCATTCCAGGGAGCTTGATCTTTATTATGTAGCAGTAGGGAGACACTGGATGTTGTAAGCAGAAGAGCAGTGGGGGTATAATTGCAAGAAAACAATTACCTTAGGGTCATGGAGGCCAGTTGGGACTTTTAAAACCTCTAAACCCATATCTTCTGCCTCCTACAAAACACTGGGAAGAAGAGATTTTAATTTTATCTTTGCCTGGGAGTATTCAAAGAGGGAGACACTGTGTCCCTAAATAAACTACTTCAGGCTTCAGTAGACCTTATTCTGTAAGGTCTTATATAGGATCTACTTTATTTGTAAGTCAATTCCCTGTGTGGTTCTGTGTTAAAATTTGCTAGTTGCCCCCTAATACCTATATTCTCCTCTTCCTTGGTAACTGAACCCACACTTTTTTGCTGGGCATTTGGCTACCTGGAATAAGGACTACCTTTCCCAGCTCCTGGGAAGGAGCTTTTGGTCTGCTGTGACCATGTGGCTGGCCAATGGAATGTTAACAGAAGTATGTGCGGTTTTCAGGGTCTTTTCATAAAGGGAAGGGACATGCCTTTTTTTCTGCTGGGTAGAGTGCAGACATGATGTCTGGAGGTTAAGCAGCCATTTTAGACAATGAAGTGGAGGCCATGCATTACAGATGGTAAAGCTGCCTGCTAGCCATGGCCTGTCTTCCCCCAAAACTCTATTTATGTGAGAGATGCACTTCTCTCATTGTTACTTTGTCACTTATGTCATATGCAGCTGCACCCATAAGATGGGTATTAACAAATACCCATTCACAAATATTTACTCTTAATCATTAGACAACAAATGCACCATTCCCCTCTGTCTGTATAAAAAAAAATCCTTTTCAAATAATAGGCAAGGATTACCAGATTCCTCCTCTATCTTCCTGTTAAGTTCTGCAAAGCAACTTTTTGATCTTTTTCACTCAGATCCCTTTTTTTTTCCTGATTTGCAGTGGGTTTTTTTTTTTTCTTTTGGCTTCCTGAACTATTTTGATGTTCTTCCCTTAGGTATTCCCCAAAGTGGTATTAATTCTGTGTAGGATGAAATATTGCTTGCTACTGCTGTCAATGAAGAAGAATTTTATTTCTTAATTCCAGAATGGTATTGGCATGTTTCAGTTATTTCCCAAGTGAACATTATAGTTGCTAAGAAAATAAGGTTGTACTTTCCCATGGCTAATTTGTTCATTTCTCACTTGCATGTGTTCAAAGTCAGTAAGTTACATCCTGGTCTGGAGAGTTACCCAGAACTTGGTTCCTTGTTGTGTACACAAGAGACAAAGTATAATAATAATAATATTGTGGGTAGGGCCAGGGAGAAAGCTGCCAAGGCTGTACAAGAAACACTGATAGTTTGGCTTATTAGCTCTGTTATCTAACTCAGTAAAGTGATTTTTTTTTTAATGTGTGTAAATTGATGTCTTATTGTTCTGAACAGATAATTTTCATTTCAGTAGGAATTGCAGTTCAAAAATGAGTTTAGGTAATAAATAGCAAATAGCAAATGATTGCAGTTCAGAGAAGTAACCATTTACCTATTCATTGCTTCTCCAGGAATGGAACAAGAATCACAGATTCTATTAAGATGGATTGTTTGGAATATAATTCAGCCATTAAAAATGAGGGAATCCCACCATTTTTCAACAACATGGGTAAACCTTGAGGGCATCATGCTAAGTGAAATAAGGCAGAGAAGGACAAATCCTGTATGATCTTACTTATAAGTGGAATCTAAAAACACAAATGAAAAACCAAACTCATAGAAAGGGAGATCAGATCTGTGGTTATCAGAGGTGGAAGGTGGAGGGAAGGGGAATGGGAGGAGGTCAAAAAGTACAGACTTCCAGCTATAAGATAAATAAGTACTAGGGCTAGACTGTATGACATAATGACTGTAGTTAACACTGATGTGTGATAGATAGGAAAGTTGTTAAGAGAGCAGATCCTAAGAGTTCTTATAACAAGGAAAAAAATCTTTTTCTTTTTCTTTTTATTGTATCTGTATGAGATGATGGGTGCTATCTAAACTTATTGCAGTAATCTGTTCACAATATATGTAAGTTAAACATTATGTGGTATACTTTAAACTTATACAGTGATGCATGTCAATTATATCTCCATAAAATTGGTGGTGGGGTGGGGGAAAGATGTCCAACAAAAATAACAAAATGGATTGTTTAATTGAGTGAGTGTGAATGTTGTGCTTTGCTTGCTGATTTCTTTTTCTAGATTGGATTATTTATTTGATTTTTGTGCCCACTGGACAGGATTTTTTTTAAGCATCAGAATTCATGCTGGTTCACCTCAATAGATAAGTGGAAAGATAATTGAAGAATCAGAGAGGTGTAGACTTTGGAATAAAACACACCTGATGCAAAGCCCACTTCCACAACTTACAAACCTCTTGACCTTGAGAAATCTATTTGAGATCTCTGGGTCTTCATTTCATTATCTGTAAAATGCAAAAAGTGGCATCTTCTCCCCAGTATTGTTTTAATAATTTGTCTTACTTCAGGGTTACTGGAGGATATGGGCAACTCACAAAACAACTGGCCATATGGTACCTACTGATCATACCGTACCTGGGCCATAGCCATAGTAAACACTTTACAGGTACTTGTTGAATAAGGTAATGGAAAATACATGTATACATCTGTATACTTTCTGTTTACTTTCCCTTGGGCTTTAGTTCCCACAAAACAATGCACCCAGGGTGGGGGGGGGCACTTAATGGCCATATTGTTAAAGGAAGAGTCGGGGAATAGAGAGAGGGATTAGGTGTGAGGCAGGATGTGTGTGTGTGTGTGTGTGTGTGTGTGTGTGTGTGTGTGTAAAAATCCCAAGCCCATCATAGACTTCCGGTTTGCTTTAGTATTTCACTCACGTAAGGAAATGTAAACAGAGTGCTCTGTCTGGATTGTGACTTTTAAAAGCTATCCACCTATTTCAGGTATCACATGGTTTATAATTTTGACATTGGCTCTCCCCCACTAAGAGATAAATGCTCTCAGGTGCAACATTAGCACATTTAGATTTTTGCTCATGATTCTGAACCAGGGCAAGCAAACCAGAGGAATTAAATGGGGCTAACAGACTGTATACATAAAGATGGCCTCCTTCATGGATATAAAAGGCAAGGAACTCCCTCTCTCCCAAATAGGTGGGTTGATGTTCTGCCCATATTTTCCTCTCACAGAGAATTTGTGTGATTTGTTTCAGAAGTTTACTTTACATAAATCCTGTGTTAAGGTGATTTCCTTGATTATACATCTACAAAATTCAGTGTCTACAAACCACAAGCTCTAGGTAGTCATGATGTTTAAAGCATACAGATTTCACTTAGGTACAAATTGATTGAAATTCACAGCACTGCTTTAGCTCCATACTGGTAAGTTTTATTAGGAAGCTTTGATTAAATGTGTAACCTTTTTCCTCCCCTCTGTCTTCTATCCTGTGCTCTGCTTAACAAGATGAAATGATATAATGTATAAGAAAGAAAATTTTACCTAAGGGCAAAGTGCTATGCAGGTGTCAGAATAATGATTTACTGATTTACTTCGCTACTTATATTACAATCTACAACTTGGTCCCAAATGCAAAAGGCACTTGGCAAAAAGGTTTTCAGAATTAACCCTCATTTTTTTTTCCTACTTTTAAAATTTTATCTTGGGGTGCCTGGTGGCTCAGTCGGTTGAGTGACTGACTCTTGGTTTCAGCTCAGGTCAGGATCTGAGGGTCCTGGGATTGAAGCCCATGTCCAAAGCCAAAGCAGCACTCAGTGGGGAGATTATTTATGGATTCTCTTTCTCCCTCTGCCTTTGCCCCTCCTCCCGCTGGTGCGCACGCTCTCTCGCTCTCTCTCTCAAATAAATAAGAGCACAAGCCATGGAGTGGGGGGTGCAAAGGGACAAGCAGTTTCCCTGCTGAGCAGGGAGCCTAACGGGGCTTGATCCCAGGACCCTGGGATCATGACCTGAGCTGAAAACAGACGTTTAACCAAGTGAGCCACCCAGGCACCCCTAAATAAATCTTCTAAAAAAAAATTTATCTTAACAGTCAAGCTCACAGAGGGCCTGTGCTTGGTATTTTTGATACTTGGTTCCTTGGGGTTCTCACTGCACCAAATTGGACTATATCAACTCTGGTTTTATAGAATTTCTATTTTCACTGTATATGTTGCCTGCATTAGACTTCAAAGTTCTGAAAATGTGAGATTACCATCCTAGCTGAGCTGTGGATGATGTCTAAGAAAGGAAATAATTTAACATTTGTTCTATTTTCACGGCTTTCCTTGAATCATTTGATATAGCTCATTTGTCCTTTTATTCATTGGAAAATATTTAATAAGTCTATGTACTCTGCTGTGGGCTCTCCTGGCTCAAGGAAAGGAGATTATTTTCTTAATTTTAATTATTTCTCATATTAAAATATAAAAATATTAAAGATGGAACAGATAGAATGGTAAACTATTAATGAATCTCATGGAGCATGGCCCCTAGATTATGTTATGATTTAAATGTTGGTTGAATTACAATTCAGTATCAACAAATGATACTCAGTCATTCACTCAAAAGGACTACGTTATGATACAAACATACGTGTCTTACAAGTTAGGACGCACCAGACATAGCTCCAGGTTCTCTCCCGAGAACATGAATCTAGACTCAGGATTTGTGGGTCCAGTGGGTCAAGTGAGCATCTCATGAGGAGCTGTAATAATGACTGAATTTTTAGTTCCTCTAAAACATCAGGGCACCTGGTGGTATCCGGTAGCCCTGCTTTGGGGATCCTTAAAGTAAAGTGATGCAAAGGCAAAAGGTGTGTTCTTCCCACTTCTCTGGGGACCACAACTGTGGCACATGAGGATGTCAGTGTGCTGGTGGCCACACCAGCTGGTAACTGCAGGGCCTACAGGGCAGCTGTCACACACAGGGGGAAAGGGACTTGTGGGCCACCCCTCTTGATGGGGCTGGGGTGGGGGCAGGGCTATGGGGGACTTTCTGGGGTCAGATTGTTGTAAACGATTGTAAATCATTTCCTAATTTGTCTCTGCCTTCTGTGTGCTGATTTTGCTATCCAGTGTGTACACCACTGTCAGTCTTCCTACAACACAACCCTCGTCATGTCACTCTCCTACCTGACAACCTTCGGGGGTCTCATTTAATGAATTGAACACAAACTCCTTACTCATATCCAAAACCCACAAAAATAGGCTTCCATCTGCCTTTCTAAGTGCACCCGTGGTCACTTGCATTACTGACAACCTCTACTTCAATCATATCCTGAATATACCCTTGGCTCTTCTCTCTTAGAGCTACTTATCATAACTTCATACATCCTTTTAAGATCCACTTAAGGGGTTCCTGGGTGGCTCCATCAGTTAAGTGTCTGCCTTCAGCTCAGGTCATGATCCCAGGGGTCCCAGGATCGAGCCCCACATCGGGCTCCCTGCTCAGTGGGGAGCCTGCTTCTCCCTCTGCCATTCCCCCTGCTTATGCTCTCTCTCTCTCTCTGTCAAATAAGTAAATAAAATCTTTAAAAAAAAAAAGATCCACTTCAAATACATCCCACTCATGAAATCTTTTCCAACCCCATAATCCCAATTGGGTATGAGCCTTCTAACTCTAGTATACTAGTTTGTCTCACTCTTAGAGCGCCTGCATCCCTACTCATATTCTTATTGTGTACACGGCTTTGTTCATATGTTGTATACCTGTGATGTTCCTGGCATTGTGCTAGACATTTTATTTACATTATTTTACTTAAACATTAGGACTTCAACTATATGAACTGCATAGTATCTCCATTTTATAATTAAGGAAACCAAGTTTGAATAACGCACTCAAGGACAAGTGCAAGTTCAAATCCATATCCATTTTACATCAAAGCACATGCTCTCTATTAGGCTGTGCTGCCCCTTTGTGATCCAGGGCTCTCTTTTCCTCATATATATGCCTCCTGGAAGTGATCTGTATGTACTGGACGTGGGAGGATGTAGGCTGCTTGCTGCTGGCAGTTATCTTGTACCATATAAAGCCCGAGATTGAAGCTGGGATAGAGGAGCACTGAACCAAGAAATGGAGAGAGCAGGTTTTGATGACATTTCTTGAGTGTCTGCATCAACCCTGTTCTGTTCTTGAACTATTCAGGTACGTGAGCTTGTATAGTCCAGTGTGAGTTCGATTTTCTGTTTACTAATTGGAAGTCACTAAAATGATAGAGCAGGAGAATGTTCTAAGCCTGGTTTTAGCAAGGTATTTGAAATAGGCTCATTGACAAGAGGATGAATTGCAGTTTGTTTAATATACACTCAAATTATCTGTATGGAAATATGTCAGTCTGGAAAATTTCTATTGGTGTTTAACAAGTTTTCTAAATAGAAGAAAGTATAAATGAGCAAATATGAACTCTTACAGATCTCGAAGGTAATGCTCAGACGTTGGATACCCTGACTCCAGCTAGGTGGGAAGCACTGCATCCAACATAATCATGGATCATGCAAAGGAAGAAAACCTGAGTGGTGTCAAGGTCAGTGTCGGAGATCAGAGAAAAGGTGACAGAGTCTATCTGAGACCAGAGAGGCAAGGGTGAGGGCAGGCAGCCAAGGCCAAAAATACCTGGAGGCAGCATTGGCATTAAAACAAGTCAGCTGTAGGTTCAAATCCAATCCTTGTCAATGAGTAACTGTGTGACTTTAAAAAAAATTGCTTTAATTTCAGAGCCCCTGTTTCTCCACTATAGAAGTGGAGATAATGATACCTATACCTATAAATGGGTTGTTTTGAAGAACAGGTGGGATAACCTATGTGGAAACAAAGGTACATAGTAGGTGTTTAATACTTGTGATTTATTTTAAAACATAAGATTTACCAGGAGTTGGCTAATAATTTATTGGGAACAGGGAGAGAAAGCCTAGGACCTCTGAGGCAGGGGAGAGGAAGCAGTTTTGAGGATGAATAATTAATTCTTCAGAACATGTCTTTCTCATCCATAAACAATTTATTCCCTACAACATGTTAAATGCTCTGCTTAACACCCCATAAGAAGGAACAAGCTAAGATGATACAATCGAACTTAACAGGGATAAACGTAAAGTTTTACATTTAAAAAATCGCTTAGGGGCGCCTGCGTGGCTCAGTCGGTTAAGCATCTGCCTTTGGCTCAGTCATGATCCCAGGGTCCTGGGATCGAGCCCCATGTTGGACTCCCTGCTCAGTGGGGAGCCTGTTTCTCCCTCTCCCTGCCACTCTGCCTACTTGTGCTCTCGCTATCTCTCTGTCAAATAAATGGATAAAAAAAATCTTTAAAAAAATCACTTAGGGGGTGCCTGGTGGCTCAGTCGGTTAAGCGTCTGATTCTTGATTTCGTCTTAGGTCATGATCTTGGGGTCCTGGGATCAAGCCCTGCACTGGGCTCCTTGCTCAGCGCAGAGTCAGCTCAAGATTCTCTCTCCCTCTGCCCCTGTCCCTGCATGCGTGTGTTCACTCTCTCTGGCAAATAAAGAAAGAAAGAAAATCTTTTTTTTTTTTTTAAAGAATATGACCAAGAATAATTTAGCTGAAAATGATTTGAACAACAGCACCTTGGTTGACATAATGATGTGGCTGAAATTGGTATTTCCTAGTTACAGACTTTTGGAACATTGGTAATTTTGGAGCCTAATTTTCAACCAGTTAATCTACCTTGACTTTTGTAGTGGGAAGTTGGAACAATCCCAATGTTAGTATTTGAATTCTTCATGGTTTTCAAGTACTTATTTTTTCATATTATAAAAAATGCAAACTCATTATAGAAAAGTTAGAAAATGTAGAGAAGCAAAAGAAGAACAAAAACTCTTGATTTCACTCATCCATAGGTAACCACTATTATTACCTTGGCTTATATCCATCCAAGTCTTTTCCTCTGCATTCCATCTGTCAAAGGAAGGGGGATATGTTACAAAGGAATGAATTGTCAGATGTTTTTAGGTAGAAGTGTGTGAATTTGTCAGAGATATGTGTCATATAAAGAGTTGTATGGAAGGAAGGCTGAATGTTATAATGTCTAACGTCTAATTTTTTCTACTTTAAGATTCTAAGAAAGAAATACAATAAATGTCATTAAAATGCTCACTGTGTATTGTTCATTTATATTACATTTGTAGGATTCAGCTGAAAAAAAACTTCTGGAAATTCCAACTCTGATTTGTAAGCCATTCTGTTGTTTTCCAAAGTATTGGCTCCAATGCCTATATTTGATTTCTGTGCTTGAGTAAACCCACCCACATGCCAGACTGAACCCCAGTGAGTTTGACATTTTCCCTCTTGAACAGCATCCAGCATAATGTAGCTTACTGGAAAAAATTTACACAGTATGACTCAGCCAGTCATGCAAGCCTTTCTTTCTGTGGAATTCCTTTTTTTTTTTTTCTCAAAATGAAAATGGACCACATTATTTAAGGATAAACGAATCTGAAAGTGTTTCCAGTAACATCTTTTTATGTATAGGCCGCTGAAGATTAACTAAAAATTCTTGGCTAAGATCTTGCTTCCTACCTAAATGTTTCAGTAAATACAGTTTTATTGAAATAGAATCAACTTCTCAAAATCCCCAACTGAAAATAGAAAGTGAAGCCACATTTCCCAAGAGGAGGAACCATGCTTTCTTCTTCTTTAAGATGTCCCTAAATTATGCATGTGGTGCTGGCCACATACATTTAAAGCTCTCTAAACCAAATTATGTAAGGTAGAATTACTGTTTATGAAAAGTCATGTAAGCTACATGGCCTAACAAGATCTGGATTCTTCTTTTATTTTCCAATAACTTTCAGAAAACTTCCCAAATAAGCACATGTATTATCAATAATCATAATTTTAAATCTATTGTTTTTAAGGATTTGTATATTGGATATGGTTTTAGAATTATCAGTGGAGTTTTATGAAGTAAACATGTACATTTGAGAAGTTCTTTAGTTTTGTAGAGGCAAGCACTTCTAGAAGGTATATCAACTGCTGTCATAATGTTGACCATATAAAAAGAAAAAAAATGACAGGACTCTAAAGGTTGAAATCAAAACAGAACATGGGAATAGAGAAAGAAGTAAGCTACAGAATATTTGATCAGTGAATAATAACAATAGTAGCTAAAGGTACTGAATGTCCACTACTATATGTGCTGGATACTAGGTGAGACGGTTTATCTACACTGCCTTTTATAGCCATCCTACAAATAAGTATTATCATCTCCATCTTACAAATGAATTAATCAAAGCTCAGAAGAGTGAAGGGTCCTATTACTGTTGGCCAAACTGAGATTCATAGTTTGTCTGACAACAAAGCTGACTTTCTTCTCGTTATACTACGTTGTCTAGGATGTGGTGTAAATAAAATCAGGGAAAGACAAAGAATAAAATAAGTAAAACTATTAAAGAGAAGTAAAATGTTTTTCTTTTCTTATTCGGATTAACTTATTTGAATGTATCAAAGAGATTCATGGTAGCAAGAAAAGGAATTGGGTTGAACAGGCAAAGTGGAACCAGGCTAGGTCTGAGGAAGATCTTCCTGCCGTGGTGAATGGCAAAGTGCAAGGGCCAAACACTTCAGGGTCCTCTTTGAATTCTTCCCCTCTAACTCTGATTTCTGATCAGCTGCTTTCTTCTTTAAAATCTCCAGGATAGGGATGCTTGGGTGGCTCAGATGATTAAACGTCTGTCTTTGGCTCAGGTCATGATCCTGGAGTCCTGGGATTGAGCCGCGTGTCGGGTTCCCTGCTCAGCGGGGAGCCTGCTTCTCCCTCTGCCTCTGCCCCTCCTCTGCTTGTGCTCTCTCTCTCTCAAATAAAGAAATAAAATCTTTAAAAAAAATAAATAAAATCTCCAGGATATGTTCATTTTCGAGAGGGCCTTCAACACTGTCTGTACATCTGGTGACATTGTGAGAATAACAACGTGGTACCTTATCTGGCTGATGAATGTAAAAGGGTCCCTTTTCTCCTCCTGTGGGGCCACAGTACTTGGTTAGCAGACCATAGTCTGGTTTCAGCAACTACTTGCCCCTGAGAAAATGCTTTAGGCAGGGCAGAAGCTGTACGGCTATATACGGTGGTTTTGGTTTTGTTCTTTTCCACCACCATTATCTTGACCTGGTTTAAGTCACTAGCATTTCTTCCCTGCAGTATTTATCTTAATTCTTCTCCTTACCTCCAATCTTGCCCTTTGTCAGTACTCTTTCCACACCGAAGTCAATCTGCTTTCTAAAATACAACTCTGATCATGTCATCCCACCAGCAACTCTATCATACATCCCCTTTGTCCTCAGCACAGGGTCCAGGCTCTCTGGTTTAACAAACACACCACTCTTTCCTGACTCTGCTGGCTTTTCTCCTCTCCTCTAGTACTGTACCCCTCTTGCCTTCTATTTACTTTCATCTTTGGTATCTTTGTGCCTTGAATACCCTTTTTAGTCCTAACTTTGTGCCCTTTATCTGTTGATTTCTATTTGGTCTTTAGACCTCAGCTCAAGACATCTCCACTGGGTCATCTTTCTGACCCCAGAAGCTGAGCTCTGCGTCCCTCTGTGCTCACACAGTACCTTTACTCACTGTGAACTGTAGCACTTAAATCACTGTGTTTAGTTAGCGGCCTCTGCATCTGCCTTCTCCACAAGGCAGTCTCCTTCTCCAGGACAGGAGCAATATCTTATTTACTACGGTAGCCCAGGGACCTACCATAGTACTAGACTCAACTGCCAGTTGGCAATAAAACTTGCTATTGGGTGGATGCAAAATCATTCCTTTAACCTTTCCCAAAAATGTGACGATAGGGATGGGGGAAAAGGCATGGAAAGGCAACTACTTTCTGGCCTTAAGATGTTCAGTGTCTCTGTGACAACATATCTAAGAGATTTTTGATCCCCAGATTCCCCTTCTTTCTCATTCTGGGATGCAATTGGAATTCGGACTATTTTCTCACACCTGCTTCAGGGGTGTAAAGTGACTCTAAAGGAATGTACCAATTAAGCAAAGAGCAAGCCACTAGAAATAGCTCTGACAGTGTTATTCCTAAAAGGATCTGCATACAGAAAATGAATGAAATCTGAGCTGATCTTCTTAATGTCTCATATGGACATAAAATCAGAGAACACAGCTAGGAGAAGGCCTGCAGTGGGGTGTTGATATTTAAGACACCAAATTTTGGAATTTTCAGAAATTCCTTTTAGTGGAAGACTTATTGCCCCCAACAAAGTACTGAATCCCTGTGGTGATTCATTTAGTTCTCCAGAGCCTGAAAATGCCTCCTTTTTTTTTTTTTGCCTTAGGAATAAGGACCCAAGTGGAAAGAGTGTCTATGAAATTATTAACCCTCAAATCCCTCCATGATTCCCTCTTCATATCTGAACCCCCAGGATAATCCTCCTACTCTCATGATGTTTAAAACCTACCTTCTGTCCCTCTGAGGGGCGAAATCAGTAGCCACGAAACTGAACGAAGGTAACTGACTCTCCTCCCCACCCGACAAAGACTAAACCAACAACATGACACGTGGGATGATAGAAGGGCATAAGCACCTGCTATGGGTACCCAGGAGAGACAATGTTTTGTTCAGATCTTTCTTTTTTTCCTTTATATCTCATAACTTGCAGGGTTTTTTTTTCTTTTTTACCATATATGTTTTCTCCTTAGAACAAAGTTCAACAAACTCTTTTATGTAGGGCCAAATAGTAAGTATTTTAGGATTTGCTGGCCATACAGTCTCTGTTGTAACTACCCAACTCTGCCGTTGTAGTGCAGAAGCAGCCCTAGACAATGTGCCTAGTCATGGTGTGTTCCAATACAGCTGTATTTACAGACATTGAAATTTGAACTTCATATAATTCTCTTGTGTTGTGAAATATTCTTCTTCTTTTGATCGTTTAAAAGTGTAAAAAACATTCTTACTTTGCAGAGGATACAAAAACAGGTGGTGGGCCAGATTAAGCCTTTGGGCTGTAATTTGTTGGGCCCCCACACTAGAATATCAATTGGGGAGTAACAGGGTTGGATTTGTGGTTTCAGCTGGTGATCTCGAACTTACGTGTGCATATGAATCATCTGGGGGTTCTGTTCAAATGCAGATTCTGTCATGACAGTCTTCATTTCTGACCAGCTGCCAGATGATACTGCTGCTGCAAGGTATGATTTATGGACCACACCTTGCATTGGATCCTTCCATGGAAGAGAGCCTGGATTGGAGAGAGACTGGGTGGGGGTAGAGGGAGCATGGTAAAGATCAGTTCGGCGGCTTTGGGTAGATGAGCTCCAAAGGCCTTGGTTGCTGAGAGGACATGAGAGCTAACAGGGACAGAGAAGTTGGGGGTGACTCCCAGCTTTTGTTGGTCAGTGATACCTTTAGCAGAGATCACAGGGATCCGTATGGACTGGGTACAGAGTAGTGCTAAATATGTTTTTATTGAATAAATAAGAAGGCAAGAAGAAGTTGGAAGCGGGTGGGACGGGAGAAGATAATGATCTCAATCTGAGATAGTTTGGATTGATTCTGCAGAAACCAAGAGAAGGTAGCAAAACCGGTAATGTTTTGAAGGCAGAATGCTATGTGACACCTCCTGGTCTGGGAATGGGTTGTTCTCCATCCCTGAGAGCTGGAGCTAGACCCGTAGCACTACTGGCCAGAAGGAGCACAAACGGTACCCAAAACCTCCTTTTCTTAATGAACAAAAATGGACTGGGAGCATTTTCACCTTGCAAGTGTTCTTATATACATGTTTAACTTTATTCTTATTTTATAATAAGGACTTTAATGACAAAAAGCCATTGGGAGTCAGAATTTGCTGGCGAACATTTTAAAGCTCTGGCCTAAGAACCAATTTAGTGTGAAAATTATACCATAAGGCCTGTTGTCTTGGGTTTTATCCTCCCTGAGGTCTAATTTAGTTGGTTCTTCTACTGAAGATGCTTTCTTTCATATATCAAAGGAATTGGTTCTTTATGCAGTATCATTAGTGCTTTCTCAGATGAAACAGGTTTCTTTCCTTTTTTTTTTTTTTTTTAAACCCACTTTTACCCTGGCAAACTCTGATGAAAAAAGGATTTACCTGAATTTCTTGGTGTTCTGCTTATCATTGGCCATAAAAACAACAGCAAAAACCCAAACATATGTGATGTTTAATCAACAACCTCCTGAGTCTCTCTCTGTCTCTGGTCTCTCCCCTTTAGTCCAATTTACACACTGTTGCCCATGTAATATTTTTGAAGCATATTCTCAATCTTATTACCTCCTTGTTCAATAAACTTAAATTACTCTCTGTGGTCTACAGATTAAGTCCAGACTCATCAGTCAGGCTTTCCATATGCACCACCATCTGATTTCCATATACATTTCCCAGAGAATTTCTTTCCCGTTACTCACTTTCACCCACTGCACCCAGTGACCAGATCAAACTCATGCTTCCTCATGGGTCCCACCCTTTCTTGCCTCTGGGCTATTGAATATGCTGTTGAGTCCAGGTTACACTTACCCTTCTCCATAAAGCCCTTCTGATTTCTAAGTTGGGATTTTTTTTTTTTTAATTTCCAAGCTTTTTTCTTTGTACAGCAAGGTAGAGGAAAAAGGGAAAAGATCTCTAGAATGTAAACTCAAGGCAGGCCTTAGTACATTGTATTCATCGCTGTGTCTCCGGTGCCTAAGCAAGTGCCTAGCACACAGCAGGTGCTGAAGAAATATTTCTTGAATGAATGAATGAGTGAATAAATGAAAGCATGTGTTTTACCTAAGTTCAGTGATATCATGTGCAAATGCCTGGCACAAAATAGGTGCTTGATACTTTAGCTTCCTTTCCTTTTATTGTCTTTTTTATAGATGCTATAAATTTCAAACATATCTATTTCTATAGTGCCTAGAATTGAGCGGGAGAGGAAAGAGAAGTAAATCTGTTGAAGACCCACTGTCTGTCAGGTACTCCACAGAGTGCCTTATAGTCACATCTCATTTTAATTCTCCACGAGAATTCTATACGTTAGGTGGTGTTATTCTTTCCATTTTATGGATGGAGAAGCTAAAGTTAGAGAAACATGTCCAAGGTCACAGATCAAATAAGTAGGCAGAGGAGTGGTAGATTACCCTGTGCCTGGCAAAATGGAGCTCGAGGTCATGAGGTCACCAACCCAGTGAACCTGGCTGTCTTCCCCCATCTGACCATGGTACTATTGGCCACGGGCATCTTCTTTACAGCCTGGTTTTTCGTTTATGAGGCTACCTCCACCAAGTGCACTCGGGATATCTACAAAGAGCTCCTCATCTCCTTGGTCACCTTGCTCTTCATGGGTTCTGGAGTCCCCTTCCTGCTGCTCTTCCTGCTGTTCCAACCAGGCAGCTTCACTGAATTCTTTTGTAAATTAATTTTTTTTACTATTGCTGGAAGTATCCCACCTGCTGCTCACAATAAAGGCAGATGTGTGACCAATAAACAAACAAAGAAACAAATAAATAAGTGGGAAGAGCTGTATTTTTAAGCCAGGTCTGTCTGACTCCAAGGGTATGTATCATACCCTGATAATCGTTTATATCAGTGTGGGCTATTAGCTAGTAAATTACAAAGTAGGATGCAAAACCTTGCTTATTTTAAATAAGGAATTTAAATTAATTTAAAGGAATTTTAAATTAATTCATTAATTTTTAAATAAGTAAGTAAATAAATTCTTACATAAACTAATGAATTACTAATGGCAAAAAAAAAACTAATGAATTACAGAACTAATGGATTAAGAATAAGCCACTCTCCTACTAAAGAATCCTGAGTTTGAACTGATGCTGGTTGGCAGAGAATCACCATCTTCCTTTTGCTCAAACAACAGGATTAGCTACAAAATGGAAATAAGCCCCAATTGACAAATAGTCCCGTGCTGCCACTGTGGGAGTCCAGAAGTTCTGTAGCCATCACTGAAACCAGCACCCTCAATTACAACGCCTGCCACGCTATTTCAGAGTCACTGGTCTATGACTGCAGGCCCAGAAAAGCAGCAGCTGAAACCTTGTTTTGAGCTGTCATCCATAGCATATCCCAGACTAGCACCAGTGGAAAATTTGAACTCAAATACCTCTCTGATCTACCACTTCACACTATTCAAATCACAAAATGAACCAAGCTGGGGCAGAGGAACTTTCAGATGAGAAACTCTGGAGAACTTCAGTTTATTCACATGCCTTTGATGTGAGTTATCACACCATAACAGTTAATAAAGTGATTCTGCTATCAAAAATATCTTCTAAGGGTGCCTGGGTGGTGCAGTGGGTTAAGCATCTGATTCTTGGTTTCAGCTCAGGCCGTGATCTCAGGGTCATGAGATAGAGCCCTGCATCAGGCTCTGCATGCAGCACAGAGTCTGCTTGATATTCTCTCTCCCTCTGCCCCTCCTGCTTGTACTTTCTCTCTCTCTCTAAAATAAATAAATAAATCTTAAAAAAAAATCTTCTAAAATCTTACAGGCTGTGTTCTACACAGTGTGTGACCTTGGACATTTGCTGAACCTCTCTAAGCCTCAACTGTCAAATAGGAACAATAGCGAGTACTTTATCAGTTGGTTTTAAGGATTAAGTTTTAAAAAAGTATATATGGCATTTAGTACCGTGTTCAATAAGGATTTTAATTCGTAATATGTTATACCGACCACACTACTTTTAGCACATTTGGCAATTTTTCCCATAGCAACAGTTGGCAGCTGGACCAACTGATTTGAAATTAATTCTGATATCGAAAAAACTCTGATATATATTTTATTGGCAGCATGATTATGGGGAACTAATATCCTCAGGGTCTCTCCCAGGTGTGTGCAGCAAATCTCAGATACCTGAGAGAGACCTCAGAATCTATAAGCTATGATTGATTTTGATCTGATCTGTATAAGAATAAATTCTGATTCTCATCATTAATGCAACAATAGTAAAAGCTATCTTTTATTAGACACTAGGTGTTTGGTATGTAATATCTAATTTAATTCTTACAACATATCTATAGAATAAGGATTATCATTCCCACTTACAGATGTACAACTTGGATTTAAATTAGTTTATGTAATTTGTTGCCCAACATCATAGAGAGTAAGTGGTACCACTGTCATTCAAGCCTAGATCTGCCTGACTCCAAGGATTGTGTTCTTTCCATTGAGCCACATGGCTGTGACACTCTTAAACACGTAGTCATGAACCAACATTTTCATCTCACTAATGGTGTTGAGTGGTGTACCTCTGCTAGGGGTTGGGGCACAAGGATGAACAAAACATTGGTTCTTTAAGGATTTAACAGTTCAGAAGGAGAGACAAATGAATAAATAGGACTTATAGTGTGAAAAGAGCCTGATTGACGTGTACACTGGGAGGGACTGGATTAGGTAAGACACTGGACGAGGTGATGCCTTAGCTGAGTTCTGAAGAATGAGTCAGCATTAGCCAAGTGAATGGGTGGGGCAGGGGTGGGAGGGAAAGATGTCCTAGGGAGAAGGCACCGCGTATAGGAAAATCTGTATAAAGAGAGGCAGAGGAACATTTGGGCACCTGCAAGCAGTTTAATATGTTTACAGAATAGAGGGAGAGGAAGAGTGAAGAGCATGAAGCTTTGGGGGTAAAAATAAGGAAGCTGGGCTTTATCATAGTGAATATTTATATTGATTCAAGATGAGATTTCGTTTAGGTAATAAAAGAGGGACAAGAAAGCTAGAGAGAGATAGAAGTCATGGACCAGGGAAGCCAGGCTACATGGAAAGGTGAATGAAGGCTGGAGGAGGCTGATAATTTGAAGGTATGGTTCATAAGAGCCTGGGTATATACCTTGCCAGACTTCTCATTGCTCTGTTTATATCCTGGCCCACAGTGGTGATGAAACTGTGGAATTATAAATGGGACATTGTTCAAAGGCTTATTATATTTAATTCTCTATCTGGTCTTAACCAATGACTTATAATGTAAGTACAGTTTCTGAGCTCTGTTTATTCAGAATCCTCTCCACTAATTTTACTCAAGAGTTAGTCTTTGCTAGATACTGTGGAGTTGGGCCAAGGTGAACTCCTGACAGCATGAGTGAGGTTGAAACACCTGAGTCACCTAAGATCCAGAGGACAGGTGGGCAGCCAGAACACTTCCGTGTTAGCCAGGTGTCTTGACAAGAGCTGAACAAAGAATAATTTCTCCTTCAGGGGCATATGGCTTTAATCTGGGGAGAACAAATCCCCAGAATTTACTAGAATTTTACAGTAATGATAACAGTGGTGTTTTGGCCACAGATGAAGAATTACTTGGTGCCACCGTATCCTGTAGGACAGTAAGGGACAGCTTCATAAAAGGGTGTTCTTTTTCCAGTAAAAGCAAAACAAAATGAAATAAAGAACCTGAAATGATTAGCTATAGGGAATGCTGTGGATCAAACTTGTGTTTTTACTCTTATAACTTATTGTTGATATTTTGTTCCTTTTGAATTCCTGTCCTTGTAGGATATAGTAATTTGGAATACAGTTGACTTAGTTACATTTGTTGTACTTACACAGATAGTACTTATATTGTACCCAACACAATTCTAAGGACTTTCGATATTAGCTCATTTAATTCTTTTATAATCCTATGAGGTAGGAACTATTGTTATCATCACCCCCGGTTTGCAGATGAAAAAATAGAGAGAGTAATATGTCTGTGATAAAACAACTATTTGGTGGAATTGAATTTTGAACCCAGGAAGTTTGGCTCTAGAGTCCATGCCTGAAACCTGGAGTTCCTAAGTCTTAATATGAAGTAAAAATACTAGGGAAGTATGTTAAAATTCAGAATCCCAGGCTACACTCTCCAAGATTCTGATTTAGTACGTCTGGGAGGGGCCTGGATATTTGGATCTTTAACAAATGTTTCATATACTTGTAAACCACACTCAGAGAAACACTGCTCTAAATCATAACATTAGCCTGTCTTTGTTACTGTTGTTGAAAAACTGCTTGTCTCCTCCTGTTTCCTACCACCTCAGTATACGCTTCAATGCAAAGAAAAAAATGTGAAAATGACATTTTGATGATTATCTGTCTGTCTATCTATCTATCTATCTATCTATCTATCTATCTATCATCTAGCTATTCATCCATCCACCCATTCAAAGGTAGTATTTGGAGTCTCATTTTTCTATCTGAAATAAAAGGTTTATCTGTTTTTCAACCTTACCTTTATCTAAATTTAGGTATTCAGAAGGCACATGTTTTTAGGTTAAAACTAAAATTCACATCCACTTGATAGAAAAAACAGTAGAATGGGGACCTGGGTGATGCAGTTGGTTGAGCCTCCGATTCTTGGTTTTAGCTTAGGTTGTGATCTCAGGGTTGTGAGACTGAGCCTTGTATCAGGCTCCATGCTCAGCAGGGAGTCTGCTTCCCCTCTCCCTCTCTCTCTCTCTGCCCCTCTCCCCATGTTCTTTCTCTCTCTCTCTCTAAAATAAATAATCTATTTTAAAAAAAGAAAAGAAAGAAAAACAGTAAAAAAAAAAAAAAAAATTGGGGGCACCAGCTCAGTTGGTTAAGCATCTGCCTTCGGCTCAGGTCATGATCTCAGAGTCCTGAGATCAAGCCCTGTGTCAGGCTTCCTGCTCAGCAGGGAGTCTGCTTCCCCCTCTCCCTCTGCAGCTCCCCCTGCTTGTGCTTTCTTGCTCTCTCTTTCAAATAAATAAATAAAACCTTAAAAAAAAAAGATTTAAGCAGAAAATTCTCACCAGTTACAACTGAGCCCTCTATATCGCCAAAGGTCCCAGACAGACTTGTCCTCTCCCTTTGACAGACAATAGAGGACAGCTTTCCTGTACCAGCTCTTGCCCACCCACCTAACTGTAACTGACTAAGAGAAATGGTGTGAGAAGCAGGAGTTTTGGCTTGGAAAAAAACGAGGGAAGAGGACAAGATTAGCTAGAGACTAGAGCAAAGGCATATTAACAAGGGTTGTAGAGGCTTATAATTTTCGTTGTACCAAAGGAAGCAGGAACTAGAGAGGGAAGGAAGGGGAGGAGCTTGAGTGAGTCAAGTGTGAATCCTTTCCATTGTCTCCTTTTGTTCTTCAGTGGACTCAGGATCCCATCAGGTAACCAGTCTCTCCTCAGAAGTAGCTTTTTTCTTATTGCCTTTCTCCGTGTGACCTTATTTCAGAAAGTTTTGCATTTCTGGGCCTAAACATCAAAGAAGGACCAATCAGTTTCCCCTGTTTTCCAACTGAAGCTTTGTTTGGTACTCTCTAGGTGGCCTGGGTAGATTTAACCTAACTCATAAACTTTCCTGTGAGGATACAATTGTTTTTGGTGTGTTCCTCCTCCTTAGGTTGAGGGTGTAGAGTAGAAATAAATAGTTTTCAAAATGAATTAGTTAATTTCTGCTTCAGGCCAAGATGGAGAAAGTGGGACTAAGTTGACCCTCCACCCTGAAATAATGGGGAAAAAAACAGGCAAAATATATGAAACAAAAGTTATTAAGACATTGGAGATCAAGCAGCGAAGAACAGTGACACATGAGAGATGGGGAGCAAATAAGGTAAGCTCTATAAGTGTCCCAAATTCCTGCCTTGAATGGATTTCTGGATTGTTGTGCAAGAAGAGAGAACCCAGGTGGGCCAGTGGACCCCATGAGTTGAAGAGTAGAACTGAAAGGCTGGGGAGGCAAAGGCAGTTCAAGTTTGTGGGGCAAAGTTCTGGAGAGAAGAAGCTACACAGGAGAGAAGCTCAGATATCTGCTGAGGGGCCTCTTCAAGTTTTAAGCAGAATGCTGATGTGTGCATGTGATGAGAAAACTACTCTCAGCTGTGGAATGAATTTCCCAGAAAGATTAGCAGGAAAAGTTCTAGAAGCTCACAAAGGGCTATAGGCATAGTACCTATTCCCACCAGTCAGATTGGAAAACTTATAACTCATGGGGCATTGTATAGAATACTTAGAAAAATATTGCCTCAGGTTGCCAGGGTGTCTCAGTCAGTTAAGTGCCCCACTCTTGGTTTCAGCTCAGGTCATGATCTCAGGATCCTGGGATCAAGCCCTACATTGGGCCTCACATTCAGCAGGGAGTCTGCTTGAGGATTCTCTCTCTCCCTCTCCCTCTGTCCCTTCCTTCCACTTGTGTTCTCTCTCTTTCTCTAAAATAAATTTAAAGATATTTGAAAAAAAAGAAAAATATTACCTCAGTAGTGGAGAATAATTAGGCCTAGACTAAAGGCTGCTCTGGTCCAACTTAATGAATCTCAAAAATAAGACTTGAATGTTTCAAATTTTTCCAAGTAATGTAAACTCAAAAATATTTATTTATAGGAATGCAAAAATATGTAGTACACCCCATGGTAAAATTCAAAATGTCTGGCATCTATTAAGAAGTTACCAGGCATGCAAAGAAATGAGAAGATATGGCCCAGAATAAGGACACCAGAACTGGAATAGATGTTGGAATTAGCATAAGGCATTAAAACAGTTATTATAATTATATTTCATAGTCCCACAGCTAGAGGAAAGATATTAAATAGAAACTTGGAGGGCAAAAAAGGCCCAAATTAAACTTGCAAAGCTGAAAACTATAATGCCTCAGATGAAAAATATACCGAATGGGATTAGTAGTGGATTAGACATTGCAAAAGGAAAGATTAGTGAATTGGAAGACATTGTAATAGAACATATCCAAAATGAAAGATAAAGACGAAAAGGAATAAAAAGTAAATAAATAAAGGATCAGTGAACTATGAAACAATTTCAAGAAGCTAAAAATATCTATCATTCAACTATTAGAACGTTTAAATGAAAAATAATGAGTATGCTAGATGCTATCAGTTTCTTAAAAACTGTATGATCCAGCTATTTCCTCTTAGGTATTTACCCAAGAGAAATATAGCGATGTGTCCATACTTGTTCTTAAATGTTCATAGGAGCTTTATCTGTAACAGCCCAAACAGGATATAACTCAAATGTCTATCAACAGGTGAATGGATGGTATATTGATCCATGTGCATGTTATATCCATAAAATGAACAGTACTCATCAATAAGAAGGAAAGAAGCTAGACAAAAGATAATATATACTGTATGATTCCATTTATTTAAAATTCTAGAAAAATGCAAAGTCATCTGTAGTGACAGTAAGCAGATCAGTGGTTGCCTAAGCCCAGGGCAAAGATAAGGGTGGAAGTTAAGGGTTATAGTAAGGAATTAAAGAGGAACATAGGAAACTTTTGTAGTAGTGGATATATTCATTTTCTTAGTTGTATCAATGGTTTTGTGGGTGTATACATATGTCAAAATTTAACAAACTGTATTCCTTAAATGTGTGTCATTTATTGCATGCCAGTTATACATACAATAAAGTTATTTTTAAAATAACTTTTTCCAAACCATGAACCATATATCTTATTTAGAAGATTATAGAATCACTTAAAAATAAGACAAAGTTGGAAAAGTTTTGTTTCTCAATAGTTGGTGAGAGAGGACTTTCCTTCAAGTCAAAGCTCATTGTCTAGAGCCTAGATCTTGAAGAGCTGAGGAGGGGCTAGAGGCATAATCTCTAGGCTTTGCCAGCTTAAGATGTTCATTGGGTCACTAACCAGGAGACATCTCAGAGCCAACTTGAAAGGGATAGTCACTGAAAGTACAGAGCTGAGCAAATGTTGTGCCCGGAGAGAGAAGACAAGAATAGACCAGAGAAGAAAAAAAAAAAAAAGAATAGACCAGAGAAGAAAAGGAGAGGGTTATGAACTCAAGAAAAACATTAGTCAGGATGCAACATGGTAAGGGATAGAAGAGTCTGAAGGTCAGGAAGAGGAGGCTGTGTAGCTAAAAGGGATTAAACAGAAGTAGAAAGAGGCAAACCCAGGTTGAGGCCAAAGTGGGAGCCTCTGGTGGAGTCACCCCTTTGGACTTATTCTGGTCAATGTTTTATGTGCTCTGCCGGTATGAGGCAAAGCCTAGAAGCAGAAGAAATGCACTCAAGTATTATAAGGTGTTATATAATTAAAAATTATTTTCTTAGGGGCACCTGGCTGGCTCAGTCAGAAGAGCATGAGACTTGATCTTGGGGTTGTGAGTTCAAGCCCCACGTTGTGTGTAGAAATTACTTAAATAAAACTTAAAAAATTATTTTCTTATATAGATTATGGCAACATCTAGGTTGAAACCCTTGATGGATGTGGTATATAAAAAAAAAAGGAATACAAATTTTGCTTATTTAAACATCAGTGGAAGGGTGCCTGGGTGGCTCAGTTGGTTAAGCGACTGCCTTCGGCTCAGGTCATGATCCTGGAGTCCCGGGATCAAGTCCCACATCGGGCTTCCTGCTCAGCAGGGAGTCTGCTTCTCCCTCTGACCCTCTTCCTTCTCGTGCTTTCTATCTCTCATTCTCTCTCTCTCTCAAATAAATAAATAAAATCTTTAAAAAAAATAGATAAACATCAGTGGAAGAATATACCCAAAAAATGTGTTTTCTGGCCTGCTCCAGGGTCCCATCAAGGTATTTCTGTTGGTCTGGGGTATGAAATAGAAGAGCTTTTAATCTATATATGCCAGCTGACATTTGACAAAGGAGTGCAACTAGATGTGACAGAGATTTTATTAGTGACACTTTATATTTGCAAAGCATTTGAGAATTTATAAAATTATTTCATATATATTTTATCTTGCTCATGTGGAGATCTAATTTTTATTGAAGTGATTAATTATTACACTGATAAAGATTATAATTATTAATTTATGCTAAATAATTTGTGAAGTCAATTTAATGGTAGGCAGAACAAGAAGAAAGATTCACTGGGTCATTAGCTAGGTTTAGAAATCATCAAAACAGAACTTTTCATAAGGAACTTTAAAAATAATTAAATCTGAACCAACTAATATATATATATATATATATATATATATATATATATATATATATATACACACACATATATATATATATCCAGTAGCCACACATTTGTTTTAAGTTTAAATTGACTAAAATTAAATAAAATTAAAAATTCAGTTCTTCAATCATGGTATCAATAGTGCTTAATATGGTTAATGGCTACCATATTGGATAGCACAAATATAAAACATTTCATTTTTTGCAGAAAGTTCTATTGGACAGTGCTGATCTATACAAATTCTCTCCCATTTTCAGTGGCTGAAAACATATTTATTAAATTGAGTTTAATTTTAGGGTTGAGGAATTTGAGGCCCAGAGAGGTTAAATGATTTACATAAATCACACAAGAAGAGCCTGAAAATGAACCCAAATCTGACTTTCATGGAAGTGATCATTTTAGCACCTCACACCACCGAACTTTTACTGGTATGTCTGCTCTTGAATAAGAGGAACTTGGATACTCCAAACTGGCAAGTAATCAAAGAATTGTTTAGTTTTTTTTTTTATTTGTATTCTACACTTCTATTTGAACTTAGGCAGAGCTAAAGTCCAGAAACTTCACTTCAAACAAAGTAATGATGTTACACTGTAAAAACATGATCTGGAAGAACTTGGATGCTTTCCAATTCCCCTATTCTGTCCCTTTATACAAGTTCCCGTTCAACCCACTCTACTCCATGATGGGACCAGACAGTTTGTTTTTAGGTTAACAGAAAGATAGGCAGATCGGCCTCCTCTTAAAATGTCCCTGGATTGCCAGGTGGTAAAGGGCTTGAATTTTCAAAGGTTACTCAGCAGGACTTTGAAAATTAAAAAAAGCCCAGATGAGATGTGGGGAGAGTATGCAATTACATTTGAGAAGGTGCAGCCTTTCAACTGGGTGAATTCTTGATGAGACAGCAAAGTGAGTCATTAAACAGTAGGCTGTCAATGAAGCCGAGACCTAGATTTGCCTTGGATCAGATGCAATGCCAATAATTTAACTATCCAAAGAAATCATGGGAGGACCCTTGGTAAACCCTTGGACCTGTTTTTATTACAGGCTTATGATCCTTATTTTCTGAAAATGGGTAGAGAAAGGAGTAGATATGTATTGAAGAGTTACGGATAAAATTCAAGGGTTCTTTAAAAAAATGACCCAGTATGCACGGTCATTTTGGAAGGTCAATGCTTTATAGCCCTTTTACTGGCCTCAGGGAAAAATGATCACTTCCACATTTGAATTTTGGTAAAAGTTGTTTTTCCTGGACCACTGTTAAATTTCATCCAGCTTTTGGCAAGAACTGCCTTCCTGGACCCTGCTGGAGTGCCGGCTGACACGTTATATCTTCCACAGCGCAACAACTGTTCTATCAAATTCTGGGAGAGCAGCCTATTTTTGTTACCAGACACTAGAGGATGCATGACATGTCATTAACCTTCAAAACTGGCCCTGCACAAGAGTATTGTCAACAGATGGTGACTCCGATTCTTTCTTTCCTCTCCCTGCCTTCCTCCCCCATCCCCAGGATATCTTCTGGCTCAGAACGCTCCTTGGTGTTTCAAATGGAAATCTGTGTATGTGAAACAGACATTGTGGAATGTGGAACAAAGACTAGAGCAAGGTTTCTTATATTTATAATTGAGACTTACAGAAAATAAATGGGTAGAAGAGACCATCGATAGTGTTCATATGCAAAGACGGGCCAACAGTGATGAAATAAACATCTATGCGGACAAGCAGACTGTTGCGCATCAGGGAAGGATGACTGGGGCACTGGATGGAAGAGCTGAAAGCCAGCATGGACTTAGGATTTTGGTCTAGCTATTTAACTTTGAAAGTGCTCCTTCTGCCTTTTTCATGTTTATCAGTGGAGGTCAATAGTAATTGGAATATTAATTATCAACCATCCCCAAAAATGTATCTTTGAAAACAGGAAGTTGATTGATTCATTCAGCAAATAGGTATAGGGTGGTTTACAGTACACCAAGCACTATGCTAAGCCCTAGAGATAAAATAAGAAATTAACCAAAGTGCCTGTCTGCAAGAGGCAGACTAGTAAACAGATGACTGTAATATAGCTCTGATAACTTCCACAGAAACACAGATGAGGAAGCGAGAGGTCTGCAAACAATGCCACAGGGATGCCATAGGATGCAGTTCCAGAGGGTATGGAAAACCACATGGTAAATGTGTCACATCTTTCCAAAGCATCAATTTCATTGAAATTTAAACTCTTTGTCCTAAAAAAAATACATACATTAAAAAGTAGAAATAATTTTTAAAATAAAGTTCTTTCATTTAGCCAAGGTACTGGTTCATTTTCTAGTCTCCTTTCGGGGAAAAAAATTGAGATCATTGGCCTAAGACATGATTATCAACTTTTTGTGTGGGTGTCACTAAAGCCCTAATAGGCCCTTTGCCTCAGGGTTAGATGTGTCAGCATTATATTATTTACATTCACGGGGCACTGAATAGTTCACCAAATGCATTCAGTGGATTTTGCGCCTCACAGTAAACCAATGTACCATCTCTACATAAGTGATTAGGAAATGGAAGCTCTGTGAGATTAATTTGTGTCAGTGAAAGTCACAGGGCTGGTAAGTGACATCAGACTGAAACTTGCATTTTCTGACACCAAATCCATTATTCTTTCTACTAAATCATTCTGTCTCTCTTTCCAATAATTAAAAATTAGAAGACCAAGGTCAAGGATTTCTAGCCTTTTTGTAACTCATTTCCATTTTCTTGCTATCTCCTTGGGAATGGAGAGTAAAAATAAGGAGGAACAGACATTGGGTGATACTGACCAGAAGGTCCTGACAGGCTGGGTAAGTCAGAATGCTCCACTTAATATCTGGGAAACCTTAGGAAAACTGGCATGGAAATGAATGATGGGGGAGCTCGGTTAAGTAGGGAGTGCAGTGGTGACAATTTAGGAACCTATCATGAAAGATTTCAAGATCTGTTGCTAGATTTTGGTTCACTGGTTAGGCGGCCTTGATACACATTGTACTCCTTGTTCTCTCATGGGTACCTCATGACCATGGACTTGATGATTTGACTTTTTCATCCATCAAAACTAAAGCACAATACTATATAAACTAACATAGCTGAAATTTTGGGAGGATATGATGTCAGGAAAGTGTTTAAGATCTCCATCTTCAATTAGGTAATCTGGAAACACTGTGGATCGTGTTGATGCTTACTGAGAAACAAATAGGCTAAACCACATATTAATTAGCAATGCTAAATTCCTGGATTGTGTGTGTGTGTGTGTGTGTGTGTGTGTGTGTGTGTGTGTATACACACATACATATTTCACGTGTACCTCCATCATCAGATTAAATAGGGCATTTGCTTATAATAATTGCAGATTTTAATAAAATCACATAGTCTGTTTCAAGATTTAAAAATTAAATGGCTGAGACTAAGAAATGACAAACTAAAGGAAGCCACAGTATGCCTGCCAATTATTGTTGGCAGGAAATGGGATGACTCATCCTGAACATGTGCTTTCATTGCTCAGGACAATGGAGCATGATGAAAATGTTCAACTTATTGAATATTGTGGACATTTTTGTCATTCAGTTTATAGGAAACTATTGAAAATGCAACCATAGACTAACAAGAATGCCAAAATGACCCATGCTTCCGTATGAGAAAACTGATAATAAACACTGTGAAAAAGATATAAACGGTTTCAAAAGAGACTGTGTGTGGTGGATCCCAGGAAAGTCCAGGTGGAGAAATTCCAGAAGTTAGGAAGGAAACGTAGTATTGCTAGTGGGAGGCATGACCCATTGCCAAGAGGTAGGGAACAGGATTCATTTCTGGGGAGAAGGAAACAAGTGTGTTTTGGTTGCAGGAGAATGGGAACATTTCTGGAGTTCTTCCTAATGTGACCTTGATAGGGTATCATGTCCTGTCTGATATTTCATCCTATAAAAATATACAAATAGGGCACCTGCGTGGCTCAGTTGGCTAAGCGACTGCCTTTGGCTCAGGTCATGATCCTGGGGTCCTGGGATCGAGTCCCACATCGGGCTCCCCCTGATCTGTGGGGGGTCTGCTTCTCCTTCTCCCTCTGCCTGCCACTCCCCCTGCTTGTGCTCTCTCTCTCTGTCAAATAAATAAATAAATAAATAGATAGATAAATAAATAAATAAAATCTTTAAAATAAATAAATAAAAATATACAAATAGATGGGTTACCTGGGTGGCTCAGTCAGTTAAGCATCTGCCTTCAGCTCAGGTCATGATCCCAGGGTCCTGGGATCAAGCCTTGCATCAGGCTCTCTGCCCATCGGGGAGTCTGCTTGTCCCTCTTCCTCAGCCCTGCCCCCTGCTCACACTCTCTCTCTCTCAAATAAATAAATAAAATCTTTAAAAATATACAAATAGAGAGGGAAAAGTCTAGGAAGTTGGTTTAACCTCCATGAACTGGCCCAGGGTCACTAAGACTCCTAAAAGGACTGGGAAGCACATATGGGGTCAGAGGGGCATATGGGATATCTCTGTACCTTGAACTCAATATTTCTGTGACTCTAAAACTGCTCTAAGCAATAAAACCAATTTTTTGAAAAAAAAAAAAAAAGGACTGAGTTGTTGACAAAGTCTCAGTGATCAAGACATTCCTAATTTAGCCAGAGGACATTAACTGAAGCTCAGTTTTATCCCTAACTGGCTCTATTACTTGGGGGTAAGCTTGCCTTCTTGCCTTTCTGGGCCTGTGTTTCTGTATCTAACTAATGAGAAGATTCCCCTAGATTATCCTCAAGGTCTTTTCCAGCTGGAAAATGCGGTGATTCATGTGAGGAGAAATACCGCTGTACATTTAACAGTCTCAGAGGGAAGCCCAGTTTTGCCAACAGAAAAATACCTTGAGTCATTTTGCCATTTCCCCAGGGATGCAGTAACAGGTGTGTTGTTGGGAGGGGGGGGCACGACCAGAGGAAATGATTATTTTAAGTGGGGAACGGGGGATATAGATGGAGAGGATTAGTAATGAAAGTTGTGCTCTGGATCATTTTTCACTGTAACCTTAGCCATACTGTCCAGAGGGAGATCCTAGATTTGCATTTTCTCATTCTGTTTGCAACCCTCAAAAATGTTTGTTCTGTTGGGGCCCTTTTTATAAAAAGAGTGCTCCATTGGTCCAGAATTGTAAAAGGAAAACCCAAGAGGTGGGTAACTGGAGTCCTGTGGTTTGTTCTACTGCAGTGTAGATGTTCGCTTCCTCCCCCAGGCTGCAAGCGCGCAGGCACAAGTTGCCCTTCAAGGCACGCCTGCCCTTCCCTGCATACAGCCCTAATAACACCACAGTGAATACTGCAAGAAAATGATGTGGCATAAAGTAACACCAAAGCAAAAGGAGACTTTTTGTAAACAAATCCCTGCAGCAATCTTGGACAGTCTCTAAATATTCTCCCAATTCATTCACTCCAACATTAGACCATCTGTTTGTGAGCCAGCAGAGCTTTTCATTTGGAATCATGACACTGCAGGCAGTTACATGGAAGAAAATCTTTTATCTCAGCTTTCAAAAAGCTCCATTAGGCAGATCCTTTTTCTTCTTTTTGGAACAGACCCCTGCTTTTTGGAGGAGGTATGTTCTTGACAAGTGCTCTTCCCAAATGCACTGCATTGTAATTCAAACCCCAGTAACTTGACCAGCTTTTGACATTATCAGATTGGAGAAAGAAGCACTTCTGCCTGAGGCTCTGGCTGCAGAGGTGAATGTCTGCTACACTCCTCTCAGCTGGTCCTCACCTCCCAATGGCTTATTTCAATTTTTATGTTAGAGCTGCGTGTAGAGACCTTTCGGATAGCACAAGAAACAGATGTTGGTTCCTTGACTCAAATCTCTAAGCTCTCAGAATATATGAATACTGGTATTTACGTGGCATTTATCTAACATTTCTTGGGATGCTCTTGATTTCAGATTATTTTTCTTGGTCTTTGATATTGAAAATGTGCTTTTTTAAAATATCAGTGGCTCTCCAACTTCAGTGTACATTAGAATCATCTGAGAATGCTTATTAAAAATGAAGACTCACATGCCCTTCTCCCATTCTGATTCAAAAGATCTGAGGTGGAGCCAGATATTTCCATTGATGTTTAAATCTTTTTATTGAGTCGTCACATACCCACAGTAAAGCACTCCACCTTAAGTTCGCAGTTCAATTTTTTAAGACTTTGATGTTTTTAGAGCAGTTTTAGGTTTATAGCAAAATTGAGAGGGAGGTACAGAGATTTCCCATATATTTTCTGCTCCCACACATGCCTAGCCTCCCTCTTATCAACATCACTCACCAGAATAATACATGTTTTACTAAGGATGAACCCACATCGACACATCATCATCACCCAAAGTCCATAGTTTATCTCAGTGTTGGACATTCTATGATTTAGACAAATGTGTAAAGACATGTAGCCATCATTATAAAATGCAAAGTATTTTCGCTGCCTTGAACATCTTTTGTGCTATGCCTTGTCATTCCCCTCCCCCTGCTTTTCCCACCCTCCCACTGGCAACCACTGAATTTTTTATTCTCCATAGTTCTACTTTTTCCAGAAAGTCATATAGTTGAAATCGTACAGTTACGTAGCCTTCTCATACTGGCTTCTTTTACTTAGTAGTGTGAATTTAAGATTCCTCCAGGTCTTTTCATGGCTTGATAGCTCATTTCTTTTTAGCACTGAATAATATTCTGTTGTCTGGATGTAGCACCGTTTATTTCTCTATTCACCTACTGAAGGACATCTGGTTGCTTCCAGATTTGCTCTTGCAATTTATGAATAAAGCTGCTATAAACATCCACATGCAGGTTTTTGCATGAATATAAGTTTTCAACTCCTTTGGGCAAATGCCAATAAGTGTGATTGCTGTTATCAAATGGTAAGAGTATGTTTAGTTCTATAAGAAATCACCAAACTGTCTTTCAAAGTGGCGGTAGCATTCTGTATGCCCACCAGCAGTGAATGAGACTTCCTGTTGTTCCACAGACTAGCCAGAATTTCTGTTGTCAAGGTTCTGGATTTCGGCCATTCTAGTAGGTCGGTCCTGGTATCTCATTATTGTTTTAATTTGCATTCTCCTGATAATGAATTATGTGGAACATCTTTTCACAGGCTTTTTGCCATCTGTCTATCTTCTTTGATGAGCTCTCTTTTAAGGTCTTTGACCCATTTTTTAAATGGATTTTTGTTTCCTTATTATTGGGTTTTAAGAGTTCATTGTATATTTCGGATAATAGTCCTTTAAAGTCAGAAGTGTTTTTGCGAATATGTTCTCCTAGTCTGTGGCTTCTTTTCTAATTTTCTTGATATTGTCTTTCATAGAAATTATTTTTTTAAAAGATTTTATTTATTTATTTGTCAGAGAGAGAGAGAGAGAGAGAGAGAGAGCACAAGCAGGGGGAGTGGTAGGCAGAGGGAGAAGCAGCCTCCCCGCTGAACAAGGAGCCCGATGTGGGACTTGATCCCAGGGCCCTAGAATCATGACCTAAGCCGAAGGCAGACACTTAACCGAATGAGCCACCCCAGCATCCCTAGAAGTTGTTAATTTTATTGAAGTCCAGCATATCAATTATTTCGTGCATGGATCTTGCCTTTGGTGTTGTATCTAAAAGGCATCACCATACCCAGATGGCTCCCACTTCTGAGTCGCATTGTATTCCTATCTGTCTCTCCAGTCTTGAGGGCAGCAGTTTCCTCTGTGTCCTTCCTTCTCATGAATCCAAGAAGAGTTGTTGATTTTTCAGTCTGTTCAGCTTTTTATTTGTTGTTACGATGGAGTGGCAACTGCTAAGCTCCTTACCTAGGAAACTGAAAACCGGAAGCCCTCCAATCCACTCAATTTTTACATATGTATACATCTGTGTAGCCACCACCTAGATAAAGCTATGGAATGTTCCAACACCCCAGAATGTTTGCTGATATCTCTTCCCAGGCCAACTCCACCCCACCCTGCCTCAAGATAACCATCATTTTAGTGATTCCAGGAGTCTGCATTTTTAACCAGCTGCTCAAGTGATCTGGATGCATATGCGTTTCTTCATCTTTTTGAAAATCAGTGGATTTAGTACCATGGTTGGGAAAAACTCACCTGTCATTCTGAGGCTAAACTAGTAGAAATAGTCACGTAATGGATAAACTTAACATGCCTGTCAAATTAACCTTTCTGAGAGAGATTTAGGAAACCCCCAAGTCCAGAGGATGCTGCCAGTCACAGAAAGGCATGCCTGGAATGTGACTGATGGAAAAGGAAACTGTAGCCCCCATTCAGCTGGATTATAATTCACTTGTCGTGATCTAGGGTGTTTGGTGGTATTTTATGAAGGCACTCTTGAGAGTGGGGAAGTTTTAATGTCTGTCAAGCACTACTATTCAGGCAAAGGCTATTTTAATTCTATAAAACCTATTTCTTTAGCTAGAAACAGTAATAGTTAATATTGTTGGAACATCTTAATTAATTCTCACAACAACCCTGTTATTAAGATAGACTTTTATCCTAGAAAATCAATATCAATTTTTTGGATGGGAGTATAAATAATGCTGAAGATTTATTGAATGTTTCCGGTGTGCCAACTGTTGTGCTTAGTGCTTTAAATGGATTGTCCCTTTTCCCCTTTATTTCCATATACAGAAGAGGAAGAAAGCACTAGTAAGCTTGCCCAAAGTCACTAGCATACGTTAGATAAGCTGGAACCCAACCCTAGTCTCACCCAGATCCTAATCACTCAGCTTCTGGGCTGGACTGTTTCCCTAGAGAAATACAAGGCATGGATTTCTTAGCTTGGTGGATCTCTCATGTCTTGAGACTATGTAAACTTCCTTGGTTTTAATTTAAGCCTTTTGAAGGATATTTTGGAGGTCTGGGTATTCATTCCCATCAGAAGGCATAAAGTCCAACCAGGAGATAACATCTAGCATAAATTCATAAATTGGCATTATGGCTTATACATCATAATCTTGTGAGTTTGGTCAGTGGGTAAATGGGCCTCTAAAGGGCTGAACATCTCTGTGTCCCATGATAAAAATTAAGTTTTAGAACTTGAAAACTTGAGGATAATAGCTAGCCCAAGATAATTTCACCATGGTACTACCAGCGACTCGGCCTCATCTCCTCATTAACAACCCCTATGCTTTACTTCCTCCAGTCCCACATGAGGTTCTGTCCTAAAGGATTTACACACTCAGTTTTTCTTTACTGGAAGAATTTTCAAGATAGAGTACAGATTTAGGGAGGAAATTTATCCTTTCTTTACTTTTGTCATTAAAATATACATACAATGATGATGAATATTAATTCTTAAAGGTCTTATCCCACTGTTTTATTGGTTGTACCATAAATTTTAGTGAAAAAAAATCACCTCAAAGATGTTTTCCTAGGCAGGCTTAATTTCTTTTAGAAATAAGAGTGACAGGTGCCATAATCTCCATTCATGAATCATAATTCCATTTTCTTTTGCTTGTTTATAGTAAGCAAAATCCAAGTCTATTCTCATAAGTAGATGACCAATACCAATCTTCTGCTTTGCCGTCACATTTTAGCACAGAGCACACATGGTACTTTTTAGATACATCTGTTAGTACTCACAGAGAAAGAGCAAATGCCCTTTTCTGACACCTTCTCTTGCTTTAATCTTGAAATCCATCTATGGGATCCGCATTCATCAGTGTAAAGAGCAGTTTGATATCCATGCCAGCAATAATCCTATAATCTGGAGATACTAACTTTTATGGGTCTATTCTGATAAATGCACAATCTTATGGCCTCTGAAGCAATTTAACAGGGACTTAGGAGCTCTCTTACCCGTTTAGAATTTATTCAGCCATCTATCAATTAACCTATTAGAATATATGCTCCGTAAGTCAGAGATATTTATCAGTGTTTCATCACTTTTGTGTCCCCTAGGACCTAGAACATAGTTAAGTGCTCAATAAATATCTACTGAATAAATTAATCCATCTATCCATCCAATGTTTACCAGCCATCTTAGCTAAGGTACATGTATCTTTATTTTTTTTTTTATTTAAATTTTAGTTAGTTTTGATTTGCAATATTGGTTTCTGGAGTAGAATTCAGTGATTCATCACTTACACATAACACCCAGTGCTCATCACAACAAACGCCCTCTTTAATACAACCACCCATCTAGCCCATCCCCCGCCCAATTCCCACCAGCATACCTGTTTGTTCTCTATTGTTAAGTGTCTCTTACGGTTTATTTCCCTCTCTGTTTTTTCTCCTTTCCCGTATGTTCATTTATTTTCTTTCTTAAATTCCACATATGAGTGAGATCATATGGTATTTGTCTTTCTCTGACTGACATATTTCACTTACAATACACTCTAGCTCCATCCACATTGTTGCAAATGGCAAGATTTCTTTTTTTTTTTTTATGGCTGAATAATTTTCCATTGAATATATATACCACATCTTCTTTATCCATTCATCAGTCAGTGGACATTTGGGTTCTCTCCGTAGTTTTGCCATTGTTGATAATGCTGCTATAAACATTGGGGTGCATGTACCCCTTCAAATCTGTATTTTTGTATCCTTTGGGTAAATACCTAGTAGTGCAATTGCTCGGTCAAGAGGGCAGTTTTATTTTTAACTTTTTGAGGAACCTCCATACTGTTTTCAAGTGGCGGCACCAGTTTGCACTCCAACCAACAGTGCAAGAGGATTCCCCTTTCCCTGCATCCTTGCCAACACCTGTTGTTTCCTATGTTGTTAATTTTAGCCACTCTGACAGGTGTGAGATGGTATCTCATTGTGGTTTTGATTTGTATTTCCCTGATGATCTTTTCATGTGTCTGTTAGCCATCTGTATGTCTTCTTTGGAAACATGTCCATTCATGTATTCTGCCCATTTCTTAACTGGATTATTTGTTTTTTGGGTGTGGAGTTTGATAAGTTCACTATAGATTTTGGATACTAACCCTTTATCAGATATGTTGTTTGCAATTATCTTCTCCCCTTCTGTGGGCTGCCTTTTAATTTTGTTGATTGTTTCCTTCACTGTGCAAAAGTTTTTATCCTGATGAAGTCCCAATAGTTCATTTTTGCTTTTGTTTCCCTTGCCTCTGGAGACATGTCTGGTAAGAAGTTGCTACAGCCAAGGTCAAAGAGGTTTCTCCCTGTGTTCTCCTCTAGGATTTTGATGGTTTCCTGTCTCACATTTAGGTCTTTCATCCATTTTGAATTTATTTTTGTGTATAGTGTAAGAAAGTGGTCCAGTTTCATTGTTCTGCATATTGCTGCCCAGTTTTCCCAACACCATTTATTGAAGAGACTCTCTTTCTTCCATTGGATATTCTTTTTGGCTTTGTTGAAGATTAGTTGACCATATAGTTGTGGTCCATTTCTGGGTTCTCTATTCTGTTCCATTGATCTATGTGTCTGTTTTTATGCCAGTACCATACTGTTTTGATGATTACAGCTTTGTAATTTAGCTTGAAATCCAGAATCATAAGGCCTCCAGTTTTGTTTTTCTTTTTCAAGATTGCTTTTGCTATGTGGGGTCTTTTGTGGCTCCACACAAATTTTAAGATTGTTGTGCTAGCTCTGTGAAAAATGCTGGTGGTATTTTGATAGGGATTGCTTTAAATATGTAGATTACTTTGGGTAGTATAGACATTTTAACAATGTTCTTCCAATACATGAGCATGGAATACTTTTCCATTTCCTTGTGTCCTCTTCAATTTCTTTCATAAGTATTCTACAGTTTTCAGAGTACAGATCTTTTACCTCTTTAGTTAGGTTTATTCTTAGGTATCTTATTGGTTTTGGTACAGTTGCAAATGGAATTGATTCCTTGATTTCTTTTTCTGCTGCTTCATTATTGGTATATAGGAATGCAACCGATTTCTGCACATTGATCTTATATCCTGCAACTTTGCTGAATTCATGTACTAGTTCTGGCAATTTTTTGGTGTAATCTTTCAGATTTCTACATAGAGTCTCATGTCATCTGCAAATAGTGAAAGTTTGACTTCTTCATTGCAGATTTGGATGCCTTTTATTTCTTCTTATTGTCTGATTGCTGAGGCTAAGACTTCCAGTACTATGTTAAATAGTAATGGTGAGAGTGGACATCCTTGTCTTCTTCCTGACCTTAGGGGAAAGGCTCTCAGTTTTTCCCCATTGAGGATGATGTCAGCTGTGGGTCTTTCATGTATGACCTGTATGGTGTTGAGGTATGTTCCATCTATCTCTACTTTGTTGAGGGTTTGTATCAAGAAAGGAGGTACATGCATATTTAGATGCACAGAAGGAAAAGTATTGGCTTCCCCTAAGATGACTAAAGGCAGCTTCCCTGCCTTGCCATTTCATATAGCTCTAGTTCAAATAAGTACTTAAGTATATCAGACTGATGAAATGTTTCTTTATTTAACCATCCTGCTTCTCAGGAAAATAAATTAAGTTATTCTTCTGATGTAGATCATTTAAGCAACTGTAGTGTTTGTTAAATAGCAGTTTTTGGTCAACTTTCACTAAGCAATACCAATTTGTTCTTCTAATTCCAGCTTTCATTCATGGAAACACAAATTCATCTGTTTTTGTCTAATAATCAAGAGAGTTGCCCTTGAAATGAGTTTGATTTTCTAATAGGCTAGATAAGGCATGACAGAAGAACTAATTCCTAAAAGGCCACATTTCATTTTTCAGATTGGGTATTTATGATCAGTTGGACTAAAAGAAAGAGCAGAAGAGAATGGCAGAGAGAATACTTGTAGGCCTCAAGTCCCATCCAGCTTTCCCTGCTTGCTGAGTAGCAATGGTGCTGATCATATTCCTTCTCATATATGCACTATTATCAGGTCATAACAGATAGAGGGCCCAGCTGTGTCTGGGCCTCCATGGAATAGTTTTGATCATGAACTGTCTCAGTGCTCACCTTATAACTTTAATTCTATCACTTTCTCTCTGGTGTATTCTTTGTCAAATCTCATTGCCTGGGAGCTCTAGGATACCACTCTAACATATGCCACCTTGTGTTGTTGAATCCTGTACAGGCCTGGAAAATGAGCATATTCTCAGATGTACTAAATGATTCTGCTTTGAGTGAACTGGAAGTGCCCAAGGCTAGCCAAGGGTGAGAGAGTTTGGTAACTCCCTGCCCTAGCTGGTTGTCATTGAAGCCACCGTTGCTACAGAAACCAGGAAATGCTCAAATCCCAAGTCTCATTTGCAAATCCCACGGCTTCTCCTTCACTGTTAGTGGAATTGATTATCCCAATAGCTCAGAGACATAATCTTACAGAACCCTGAAGCCATAGACAGTCGAACTCCTTGCAAAGTCAAATCTTTGTGGATCATTCAAGTTAATTAATATTGAGTGGGCTAAAAATTCAGGGCTTCACGTATGGCAGGATTTAACTTATTTACTCTGGGGTTAGGTTGGTAGATTAGCATGCACTGGGACATGTTATTCACAATGATGAAGTGAATGAAATGATCTGGAAGATAGGAATATTACCATAGAATGTTATTTTAGCATGCCAGTAAATATAGTTGGTCTCAGCTTCACTTTACTAAGTCTGTGGGGATTCTTGCTCTCAATGTGTGTAGAAAAACTATCTTCTATGAGACTAGGTCCTATTCTTTGGACTTGGGTTCTATCATTCCTGGAAAAGGGCACTGTGCTAGGCCCACAGTCACATACACGGTGTGATGATTAAGAGATCAGATGCCACAGAAGACTGCCCTGAACTCTAACCTGATTCCCCATTTAAACTAGCTGTGTGACCTTGGACAAGTGCCTTAAACTTTTTGAGCTTCTGTAAAGTAAGGGGAATAATAGTACTTATTTCATAGGATTAAATGAGATAATGCATTTTTTTCTGAACATAGTACCTGGAAATCAGGAAGTGTTCAATAAATATTGGCCATTATATTACTGTTATTGTCACTGGGAATAGAGTGTGAAAGGGCAGTGAGGCTAAAGAAAAGTAGAAGATGGGCAGAACTTGTGGAAAGACATTTGACAAACCATCCTTACATTTATTCATGCTTTAACTGATATTTATTGAGCAACTACTTTGTGCAATGCACTGTTCTATGCATGTGAGATATGCAAGTAGACAAAACAAATATTTTTGCCCTTGTAGAACTTATAGTCTATTGGAGGGGGACAGTTAATAAGCAATAGACACAATAACTAAATAAATTTTATAGTGCATCAAAGGAACATGAAAAAAAAGGAAAAAAGGAAAGTCCATATGAGGAATCAAGGGCATTGAGGGGTGGGGAGTGGGGCTAGGCTAAATCTAAGACTCTGTTCATAACCAAAGTGGGTTAACCCCCCTGTTCAGTCCATGAGACTTTAAAATGAGTGGGTGGGTTTGTTTCTACCAAGAGCACCAAATAGAAAACAAATATTGACTGAAAATTTACTCCATGCCTGGTACTGTTCTAAAACATGGCATCTAATACTTCAAAAACTCCTAACAACAGGTAGACATTATTACTTTATCCATTTTATAGGAGAGGGATCTGAGGAACAGAGAAGTTAAGTAAATTGCCAAAAATGACATAGTCAATCAGTATCAGAGCTATGATTCCTGCACCAGCATTCTTCACAGCTAAGCTATACCACCCCACAAAGCAGTGAGTTGATCTCAGAATGTAGAGTTCCTGACATCATTTCAGGCTGCTAGGACAACTCTGCCTTTCAAAATAACAAAGTCGCCTCAAATACAAACATCCAGATCCCTACGTTTTTATTCTAAATATTTTAAAGGTAAAATATATTATTGTATAATAATTGCTTTACTTTAGTCATCCGTTGGTAGAGAAAATGTAAGTTGGTTAAAAAGTACTGACTATGAATTCAGTAGATCTTTCAAATGCATTATTTTTTTTTATTCATTTATTTAATTGACAGAGAGAGACAGCAAGAGAGGGAACGCAAGCAGGGGGAGTGGGAGAGGGAGAAATGGACTTCCCGCTGAGCAGGGAGCCCGATGCGGGGCTTGATCCCAGGTCCCTGGGATCATGACCTGAGCTGAAGGCATTCGCTTAACCGACTGAGCCACCCAGGTGCCCCCAAATTCATTATTATTATTCCTTTCAACAGTCTCTACTTAGGTTTTTTTTAATTCTAAGAACAGATATGTATTCTGCTTGGTATACATTCTGATATGGGAACTCTTTGCAATAAATCAAGGCCCCCCAGAGGTTTATGACTCATAGGTAGGGCTCTTAAAATAATCTTTTAGTTGGATTTTTGTGGTCGTCTTTCAACTGGGGATGAATGACATAGTCCGATGGGAGGGGACAGACTTTGTTTTCTTTTATATCCAATCTTGTGAGTTTCTCTATATAGGGATCCCAATTGAGAATTCTCTGATTCGAAGCTGTATCAGGCTAGAGGCCTTCCTACCAGCAAACTTGTAAGAAATATATAACATATGGTGTTAAGGACTAAGACTCCTAAGCAAGACTGTTCCGTGATTGTATCCTATCCCCTTAAGACTGGATAGGGCAGAGAGCAAGCTTCAGATTCTTTTTCTATGAAATGGGAATTACCATCACCAACACCATCACCACCACCACCATCATCATCATCGTCATCATCATCATCATCATCTCGGGATTATGGTGAGAAGTAAATGAGATATTACAAGTAAAATACTCATCACAATACCTGGCACACACACATTCAATGAATATTGTCGATCATTATTAATAAACAAAGCAGTCATCAATGTTTTTAATATTTGTACCAGAGAGACTTGCAGAATAAGGAGAAACGATAGCTGGCTTTGATTAAGACTTTTTTGCATTAGACACAACAAAACCTTGGGCAACTAGTGATCGGATCTGTTTTCACTCTCAAGTGTTCTGAATAGAAAGAATAACTTGTGGCAGGGAAAAAAGCACTTCTAAACAACTGGCATGGAAATTGTACAGAAGAACAATGTGCTGTATGATTGGTCAGTTTCTGACTAGAAGGTGAAGAGTATGCTAAGTAGTGATGTCTGCCTGCAGAGAAGTCAAGGAAAACAAGAATCAGAAGCAAAAAGAAGGAAGGAAGAGAGGAGGGCAGGGGGAGAGAGGGAGGGAGGAAAAGAAACGGTAAGGAATAGTAGTAGTGGGCATGATAGTAGGGCAGAGGCAGCTGGGTAACAGGTGGAAGGCATCCGGTTGGCTGGGGGGTAGAGGGGGAATGGAGCCAGCAAAGAAGACAGAGATGGCTAAAGAGTGCTTCTGTTTCATCAGTCCTTATAAGAATAGGCAATGGGCGTTTTCTCCTCCCGAGCTAGGTTGAGTGGTAGCTGAAGATGATGGTGTAGAACACACACACCTCTGTACAAATAGTGTGATTTTCTATTCAGTGTTTATTATGTGCCAGCGTGCTTTTTGTATCACATAAAATAGATTATCCCTCTTTTATAGATATAGAAACTGAAGCTTAAAGAGGTTAAGGCTGCTTGGCAAATTAAGAGAAAAGACTCCAGAATCTTTTACATATTTCTTCATTCCTTCATAGCGCTTGAAGCTTCAAGTGGTCAACTCCTTGGTATCAGGAAAACTATCAACTGGAACAGCTCTTGTCATTATGCCATATAACTGAGGTTCATTGGAAATTTTAAAAATAGATATATTGCTCTTTTATTGTTCTGTTTACCAGAGTGAACAACCAACGTTTTTTTAGAAAAGCAGAGATAAGTATCAAATGCTACAAATCTGGCATTTGATAATTTTCAGTTAATTATGGATGGCATTTGTTTAACATTTAGACAATTTGAAAAGGAATTATTGCATCTAAGCCGCATTAGCAACAAAGGTTTTTCTAAGCCCTTGGAACCATGAGTCAAGGTAAATAAAGTTCCCTTGATTGGAAAAGGGCACCAAAAAAGTCTTTGAAAAGTAGTTCAACTTGACTTTGACATTATATTCTTGGGAACTTGCCCAGTTTTAAGGTGAGGATATTGAGACAGGAAGTACAAATGATAATACAAATTATGGGTTTCCAGTTAAATCCTCATGTAGAAGCTGCTGAAACTCTAAGGGAAGTTAACTATGAACCCCAAAGATAAATTAAGCAAAAGCTAGAATTGAATGGTGACTTAAAATTCTCTAGGCTTTCCTATTAGTCCTGTACAGAAAGTAAATGGCCCAACTACTAAATGTATTTGCTTTGATCATTACCTAGCACGTTGTCTTGTATACGCTTTTAAAAAACTTTGAGATACTGATGACATACTAATTAATTCCAGCCAAAGTCCATTGGTGTTAAAACTAAAACCAATTGCATATTACCTCGCTAATTTATAACATTTGTCTACCTAAATAATGACTATTTTGAGGAGCTGGTCTGTTGTCACACAATACAAAGAACTATGGCATAAGAGCGAAAACATGCTGTGTATGAGGAAGAACAAATAGACAAATTCTGAGATCCAATTTTTATCTCCCTTTTGTTTCCAGTTTTATTTTTCAAGTACTAATCTTGGCATTGCCTTCTGTTTCTGTTGACCAGACAATGACTCTGGGGAGCTTGGTGGAAAGTCGGAGCGGAGAAAGGAGGGCATTTGGAAACAGGTAGGCGATGCTTGCCTCTAATCAATCCAGCTCCGTGTTACCTAATGAGCAGAGCATGCTGCAGCCCATCCTCCCTCCTTTCCAAGTGGCTTTCAGAACAGTTAGTTTTGCAGAGAATACCTTTCTTATACTCCAGTGGAATAAGACTGTCTGAGATGTCAGGAGTGGTTTCCTTTTCTCGCTCCACATGGGTAGAAGACTTTTTTGTAAGCAGATAATTCAGCTCTAGTAGTCAGTTTGATTCAATTTGTGATGGGGCTCACTTCAATTTCCACATTCCAGAAGGAGGAGTTGCCCTTTTCACAGTGAGGCAACAGACCATGATCCTGACTAGTTTCATCATTTCTATATAATTAAAGTGAGGGCTTAGACAACGATCCTTGAGTGATGCCTGCATACACAAATAAATTTGTCCACTGACCTCTATTACAGCAGGGAACATCTGGGCCAGGAAATACTTAGCAGGTATAGGGTGTGTTTCTTTAATAAGTAGGTAATGAATTAACTGGACTCAATGTCTGATGTCTACAGACACATTTCCCATCTACTTTGGGACATTTCAAGGCAAGGCCAGATGAAACTACGGGCAGATTGAAGATTCGTGGTGCCTTTTTTCCTTTGTTTACACACTAGCTCATTCTTGTGAATCTATATGGAATGACGACTCCTTCCAGCATTACTAGATATTGTTGTTTGGATAGCAACTCAAGGTAAGAAAAGACAGCCAGAGCATTAAATACACCCATGCCACAGTGGCAGGCAGGCCAGAGACAGAAAGTTAGGATGTAGAGTTCCCATCAGCATTTGGAATGTTGAACTAGACAACCAGGCCCCTTGGAGAAAGTAGAGATCAACTTTTGGCTGTCGGTGGGCATGTGCAAATATATGCATTAAGACAGAAAGCCAGGAAGCAATGGCCATGTACACTAGGCTGTAGGACCTAAGGGCTAAAACAACCCTGGTTGCCAGAGCAGGTAACTAACGCTTATTTTAGAAAGCGGTTTAAAGACACTGGTCTCAGGATGCCTGGGTGGCTCAGTTGGTTAGGTGTCTGCTTTTGGTCAGGTCATGATCCCAGGGTCCTGGAATCAAGCCCTGCATTAGGCTCTCCGCTCAGCGGGGAGCCTGCTTCTTCCTCTGCCGCTCCCCCTGCTTGTGCTCTCTCTCTCTGGCAAATAAATAAATAAAATCTTAAAAAAAAAAAAAAAGTCACTGGCCTCCCATGCACTGGGTGTGAAAAAGTACTGAGGCCTCTCCTATGCCCGGCTGCCAAGAAATCTAACCAAGAGGGCCAGTCATCTTTCCGAGACCAGCCCTTTTTTAGGGCAAAAGAATGAGCCAGTATAATCGCAATCACCTGGGACTAACTGCAGACAGAGCTGCTTTTGTTCTCCAGAAGAAATCTTCCAAAGGGGATGCATTACTTTCTAAACTCCTTTCCCTAGAAGGAAAACAGTCTTGTATAATATTTGCTGCACTCTGTTGTTGTAATTTTCTGAAAAATGTCACTTGTGATTTTTGTGAACATTAAAAATAAAGCCTGTACCTCACTGTACCCTGCCTCCTCTGATAACACTCATCTTTTGACCTCTTTTCATTAAATAGTGTGAGAGTTGAAGGAAGAACAGACACTTCCAACCTAATGGAGATTCCACTAGACTTAAAACCTTAGCTCTTTTTTCCTTTTTTTAACAAGTACTTCTCTGAAATAACTTGTCATTAAAAAAAATTGCAAATCTTATGAAATTTGGTTGAACTCTTACTATTTTTGAAGCAAAGAACTGATCGCTTTTAGTGGTGCTGTAAATATTATGGTTCAGTGGCCCAGTTCTCCTGTTGTATGTCTCCAGCAGGATCAAGTTCACTTCCCAGGGAGCTCTGTGCCCAGAGGGTAATAGGAGGGCAACACAGAGGAGTATGTCTTCTCCATCGGCTCTGACAATGCTATTACACATCCTGGAGCTTTGCATCTGATAAAATCCACAGGTGATGTGCATGTTGTTTGTTCCTCTGCCCAATATAAAAAGCTCTCCTTTGAATATAATATGAAGCTAGCGGCTCTGACCCACCAGCTATGGGACATGTGCTTGAACTTTGTTCTTCTGGCACTTATAACAATATACTGACTTGAGATCTCTACCTGGTTCCTACCATGACCAACAGGATGAGTTTCTGAGTTGACTGTGTAGAGTGAACTTTGCAGTTTGGGCTCTAAAACACAGAAAAGTTAGGTAGTCTGAAGTTCTTATCCAGACCTCATTAGCACTGTGCTCCTATATTCTGAAACAATTGCAGTGAATGCAACATTAATTTGGTCCTAATTCTGGGTGGTTCCAACTCAACTACTCAAGGCCATAGAAATACAAAATAATGAATGTTCTGAAATCTGTTCATTTTTTTTTAACATATCAAGCTCATTTTTGTTTGGCATAAGGACTTAGACCCCAAATTCCTTTTTGATTTATTCTATCTTCTCTCTTTATTGTCAATTTTGAAAATATATATAACTGTTTTGCCAAATAGCAGAAAGAACAGGGGACTCTAAAATCAGAAAGATCCAGGATTGAATTTCAGTCTGGCCATGTAATTTTAGACAAATTTTCAACCTCTTAAAATCCCCACTTACTCATTTATAAAAATGGAATAAATAATGTGGCATGGAGGAGAGATAATTAGTTTTAGAAACACAGAGGAAATTAGTTTAAATCCCAGTTCCTTAGCCTGTTGGAGCCGGAAAGGTGTTAGTATCCCCTTCATATGGTTGTAATGAGGATTAAGTTCTATCTCCGCCTGTGAGTTCATAAGGGTTAAATGGAGTGGGTGTGTGAAAGTCTCCAGGACTTTGCCTACTGTACAGCCAGGACTATATGAGTATTAATTTCCTTGTTCATTATCTGGGAAGTTAGTTGTGTAGAGGTCAAAAACTCCTTTGTTTTTCAGGAGCAAAGGACCTCTGCTCATATTGCCAATAAACGTTTGAATTAGAGGACCAGAACAAGTCAGGACACATTTATTGCCTTGCTCAATGGGAGTAGATTCTCTAGTGTCTTAATCTGTGTGGGCTACTATAACAAAATACCACAGATTGGGTGGCTTATAAATAACAGAAATTTATTTCTCACAGTTCTGGAGGCTGAGAAGACCAAGATCAAGGTTCTGACAGACCAGTGTTTGGTGAGAGCTCACTTCCAGCTTATAGCTGGCTGGTTTTTTTGTGTTTTTGTGTTGTTGTTGTTGTTTTTTTTTTTTTTGCTATGTCTTCTTATGGTGGAAAGAACAAAGGACCTCTTTCTTAAGGGCACTAATCTTGTTCATGAGGGCTCCACGCATAACCTAATCACCCAAAGCCCTCATCTCTAAATACAATTACATTGGGGATTAGGATTTCGACATATGGATTTTGGGGACACAAACATTCAGTCTATAGCATGCAGTAAAATCTTGGAAACATAGGAGAATACACATGATAAGTAGTTTGTGGATATTAGCTTATGATACATAGTATGTTCACTGTGTCATCCCTCCTTCACAACGTATAGTATAATGTGCTGTGCAAAACTGCAAGGAGCATGGCATGTGACACAGCCTTTCCATCGGTCTCTGTACAGGCATCACACCCTACCACTCTCGCACCATCCCTCTGGATGACTTTCTCCTAACCTATCAGCGACAGGCATTAAGTATGGCAAACATGTGTTTCCAGACTATATGGCCTCCCTGTCATCACGTGTCAGCATGTGAATAAGACGAAGGGCCCCACAGAGGAGTTTACCCTGCTTTCTATGTTGCAGAAGTAACAAGGGCATGGGAGCCGCCTGTTTTCCAGGAGCCTGGAGGGAGCAGAGTCTACCCTGACTGGTGTTTCCAAGGCAGCCACTGAGAGCACCCGCTGCTAAGAAACGCTTTTCCTGGTGCACCCAATTGCCAAATAACTCATGATTTTCTTTTTGTTTTTCCTTAAGCTTGAATTACTGAGGTCCTATACAATAAATCCTGGGAGATGTTACAAATTCACTTCAATATTTAGAGGCTAGATGAAGAAGGATGAGGGATGATAAGAAGGATTAGCCAGTGAAGCGAGAGAAGAAGTAAGAGAGTGTGATGGTCCAGATCTAAGTGACGAATGAGTTTCAGGAGGGAGGGGATGATCAACTATGCCAGATACTGCTCAGGGGTCAGGTAAGATGAAGATTGAGAACTGAGTGTGGATTTGACAACATGACTGTTAGCCTTGATAAGGGCAGTTAATTGCTGTTGGGGCCAAAAGACTTAGAGGAGTGGAATTAAGAAAATGGGAGAAGAGAATTACAGACAACTCTGAATTTTGCCATTCCTTTATTTGTGTTGTTACATTCAGTGTAGGATAGTTTACTAAAAGCATTATGTCTATAGACATTCTATATGTAACATAGAATCAGCGCTATCTCTGATCTCTATTTTCTTTGATTACTACTTTAGAAAGAACACAGTGCTCGAGCCAACATTTGGAAGCTAAGAGCCTAAATGACTCCTAAGTTCCCTCCCAACTGAATCATTGTGGAGCATTATATTTCCCAGCATTTCCTGCCAGATTGTCCTTAGGACTGCTTTTATTTCTTTTATACTTGTGAACATGAGGCAGTTTTTACAAAATCCTTTAGGTGTATGTTATGAGGATCCAACAGAGCGAAGCAAGGGCTAAGTGACTCGACACGGTCATAGCTTGAAGAGGAGGCTTATCTCCAGGACAGGATCCTAGACGCCACTCTATTCTGCCTCACTAAATCCCCTCCTATTAGGCAAAATGGAAGTGAGTGACCTAAGCTCATAATGGCCTCACTTTCCACATGTGAAACCTACTCTAAAGATACCTTTTAAGGTGTGTCTTTATACACCTATCCAAGAGGTGACTCGACTTCCATGACTTCCCTGTTAAGAAATTTTTTTCTGCAATTTTCTGGAAAACACTATTGAGGAGGCTGTCTTTGGAAAATAAGACGTTTCCCCATCCATATTGTACCTGCTTATGTATATTTTTCCAAACACCTCAATCTTTCTCCCCACTGTATTTTTCTTAGATCTGCTTTTCTAAATACAGTTCATGGCATTCTGTTTTATGTCGTTATAACCCTGACTGCTATGGAAAAGTGAGTCCTGCAGTGTAGGAAGCCTGATTATAATCAACAGATACATCTGTTTTCTGGAAACTATGCATTCCACAGCAGCCCCAGCAGATACGATTCTTAAATAATCTCTTTGTTTATTCCCCAAACAGAAGGCAGTCAAATCAACCAGTTTATTCTGCCAGCATTGCAGGAGGACTCCCATGCATTTTTAAACTTTTTTTTTTTTTTTTTTTTTTGAGCTGCCGTTGTAAAAGTTTAGTGTGCTTTGGGATGTGTCATCTCTTATTTCTTAAGGGTCAACTGTGCTGAGAGAGAGAAGGTCAATCTAAATACTTCTTGGATTTCATTTCGGGAAATTCCAGGCCCCAGCTCAGCTTGTTCTGTACGCATCCACCTATCCAGGCTAGCCCTCTGTTGTTGCAGCTGTTGCTGAGTACAGAGCCCATTTATTCCCAATCAGCTGGAGCTTCCCGTAAGTGTTACCCAGATGCTTTTTCCTATTGCAACTCAACCTAGGTTTTTTTTTTTTTTTTTTTTTTTTACAAGATTTATCAAACAGTTTTGAGTTTCACAGAGCTTTGGAATACATACCTCTAATGTCTAATGACTTTTCAAAACTCAGATGCAGCGCTAGAGGCAAACTCTAAGAGATGTCAATTGCCTCACTTAGTTCAGCCTCCACCATTTTGTAGGTGCCTCCGTACGGAATGGGGAAATGGAATGAAGGGGTAGAAGGAACACGTGGAAAGTTTCTTTCGTTGAAGGCTTACCCCCACCATGCCGCAGCAGAGCCCTACATAAAATTAGGGCTCAAGGAGAACTCAGAGTTGGAGATTTGACCTCAGCACCCTGTTCTAAGATAAAAAGAATTTTAGTGACTTGCCCAAGGTCATCTGGCTAATCATGCCATTATGCTCTTGTAATATTTTGGTACTCGATCTTGGGGGAAAAAAATCTCAAGGTGATAAACAAGAAATTCCTTTTTACAAAGAAATTTTTTTCTTCTTATTTAGCCTAGAGGTCATTGAACATTGTGTTTGATGGTGATAGTTTTAATATGGCCTGTTCTTTCTGACTTGTCAGAGGTCTGTATTTTGATAAGATAGAAATACATCTTTATCCTCTGTCTGTATAAACACTCACACGCATGCATATGTGTTTTGCCTCTAGTAATAGTTCCTTTGTCTGCAGGGACAGGAGGCAAATGTGTCTGAATTTGGGCAAAATGAAAACATCAAAGTAGTAAAATAAACTGATCCAATATACAATATAGGAAGCATTTAAATTCTGATAATTCATGTCTGATCTAAATTGTAAGGATATGAAATGGTACACATTACTCTTCTTTCTTCTTGAAACCTAGAGCAAAAATGATAATGTTCTAAAATAAAGGAAAATGTCCTTTAAAAATTTAGGCCTCCCCTCTTATTTTTCCTTTCCTTTTGCCTAAGAAAAATGCAGAGCTCTTGTTGACCTTCTTGATTTTGAATCCTATGATTTAAAAATAATTTTTTTAAAATTTTAAATTTATTTTAAAAAATTTAAATTTTTTAAATATTTAAAAATAAAATTTAAAAAATAAAAAAAAAAAAAAAAAAAAAACTTCCCTGCTGGTTTTCCAGGACACTAATCACATCATTTCTGTTTTCATCATCTTTTAGTGACATTGGCTCACTGGGCAGACTTGGGCCAAAATTCATCAGCTGCATCTTTTAGCTTGCTGGCTAATACTAAGTATAAGGAAGGAGAGTACTTTGCTGACATTTTCCCCAGCTCCCTACAGTGTGTTAGTCACTTAACTTGTTAGTGGCTAATGAGGTGCACTCTGGAGTCAGATTGCATGGCTGGGAATCTGGGCTCTTCCTCTTGTTTAGCTAGGCAATCTTGGGATAGTTATTCAAGCTTTCTGAGCCTCATTTTTCCATTTTAAAAAATGTAGGCAATAATAACGTCTCCTGTACAGGATTGTTGCAAAGGTCAAATGAGAATATGTATATAAAGTGATTATTCCCTGGTGCAAATTAAAAGCTCTATAAAGAGTTGCTATAATAGGGGCGCCTGGGTGGCTCAGTCGTTGGGCATCTGCCTTCGGCTTAGGTCATGGTCCCAGGGTCCTGGGATTGGGCCCCACATCGGGCTCCTTGTTCAGTGGGGAGCCTGCTTCTCCCTCTCCCGCTCCCCCTGCTTGTGTTCCCTCTCTCACTGTGTCTCTCTCTGTCAAATAAATAAATAAAAAATCTTTAAAAAAAAAAGGAGTTGCTATATAATAATAATAATAACTATTATCATTATTATTACGTATAAAATTAAATATTCTTAACCTGGAGAGAGATGGAGGGGGTCAGATTACCTAGATTTTCCAAAAGGTGCACCTGAATGGAACTGTGGGCCTCAGGGCCAGCCTGCACAGGTGTTCAGAGCTGCTCTCCGGAGCCATCAGTCATGGAGTTATTCTCTCCTGCTCTCTTGACTTTCAAAGGACTAAAGGAAGGACCATTGTTAGCCACTGAAGGATATTCATTGGCCAGAGTATATCTGACCATAGTCTCTTCTGGAACAAAAAAAATCATTCTTTATTCATGTTCTAACTTCCCCTCCAGGAAGTAAAACAATGCAATAGACAACAACCTTTTGTCTAAGGTGAGTTCAGGCTAGATAAACAGATAACTAGACAGAGCTGTGCCCAGTTTTCTTTTCTCTTTTCTACCATTCTTGTAAGTGTAAAATAAGACTGTTGGTCTGAAGTCCCTGTTTCCAGGGTAAATGCTCTTTGTAAATGTTTAAAATTCATTCCATGCCTCTTCTCAATAAACTGCCCACCATCCCCAAAGATGATCACTCTTCTGACTTTTTTTTCATTTTGTATTAGCTTTCTAGAACTTTATGTTAATTAAATCATAAGATATGTAGTCTTTTGTTTCTGGTCTTCCTCAACTGTTGGAGGAGTTTGGTGGTATGACTTATGCAAAGGTACTCAGTTTATAAGTTACTAGCATATCTTTCTCTCCTTCTGACCTCAAATGTCACTGCTAGGTAGACCTATTACCATCAGAAGGCTGAAATGTGTGTAAGTGGGTACTCAAAGTGCATTCCCCAACAGACAAAATGATACACATTTTAGTTGGCTACAGTTGAAGTGTATCAGTAGTATATTAATGAGGTAAATTAGAGGTTAATAGACTTCTATGAAACAGTCTAGGAATCTAACAGCCATGGGCATTGGTCTATGTATTTAACAGAGGGAATGGGGAGTGTCAGCTGGTCCAGTAAGCCTGGTTGGGAATTTTCTTGTGCACCCTGGAAGCCCTATACATTAGTTGAGTTGTTGAGTTGTTGTTTGCTTACCAAGGGCTAGTTAGTTGAATTTGACTTTTTCCCCAAACCTGTATATGCCAGGTATACTATTATTTTAATATCATATTTTAAAAATCATATAAATTGATAAAATGTGAATGCAAAAATAAAGAAGCTTATTGATTTTATGGCAACTAAGTTTAATGTTATGGAAAAGCACAATACATTTAGTTGGCTGAAAAAAATCCACCCAATTAGGTATGGATAAGACAACTGTTAAAAAGGAAAACTGTTAGAGGAAAAAATCATGACAATCTAGAATTCTGCATAATGAGGGCTTTATGCATGTCTTTGTCTTCCTACTTTAAAGGCAAAACAACTTGAAATATATGGGTTATTTTCTGTAACAAACACAAAGCAAAACCCGAGGACCCTTGATCTAAGAAAAAGCCATGGTAGTTCATCAGAAAAATTGGTGGATCTATGTTCATCTATGTATGTGTTATGTTTAAGCTTTTTTTAAAAAAGATTTTATTTATTTATTTGACAGAGAGAGACACAGCAAGAGCGGAAACACAAGCAGGGGGAGTGGGAGAGGGAGAAGCAGGCTTCCTGCCAAGCAGGGAGCTGGATACAGGGCTCCGTCCCAGGACCCTGGGATCATGACCTGAGTCGAAGGCAGATGCTTAATGACTGAGCCACCCAGGTGCCCCTATTTTTAAGCTTTTTATGCAGAAAAAGTTAAACATATACAAGATAAACAGGAGAATATAATGAACTTCCATACTCATCACCTAGCTTCAATAATTATCAACTTTCTGCCTTTCCTGCACTGTTATTCATACTTCCACTCATCCCCCAGCTTCATTATTCTCATCATTTTCCTATGGTTCCTTTTGGCTTGAGGTAAAATTTATATCCTTGGAAATGCACAAACCTTACCTGTATGATTTTGACAAATAGATATACTTGTGGAATATACCACCCTATCACAATACAGAGCATTTCTGTCTCTGCAGAAAATTTCCTCATGCCCCTTGCCAGGGAATTGCATACCCCAACTCCCCAAATGTGACCACTTTTCTGATTTTCTTTGTCATTTTAGACTATTTTTCTAAAACTTCATATAAATGAAGTCATATAGTGTGTACTTTTGTATGTGTGGCCTTCTTTTGATTGGCATAAAGTCTGTGAGACGTCAACCGTGGTGCGCCAGCACCAGCTCAAACCGGTTGTAAGAGTCAGCTGAGTGCATCTCTTCACAACTCTGCATTCAGTGACTTCAAGCTCAACTAAGAGTATTGAAGTGGAAACATTTACATCGTAGAAATTGGCAAATCCTACAAATCAGGGTTTTCCCTACCCCGAAGAACCAATTATCAGCACATCACTGGATTCATTCCCATGGTTGGGTAAATCAGTTGTGCATTCGTTTATACTGCTGAATGGTATTTTTTTGTAGAGATAGACCACAAATTGTATGTCAGTGTATCATGTAAATATATTGAAAATTGCAATGATACACATTCGTGTTATTTCCATTCTGAAGCTATTAGAAATAAAGTGGCTATGAATGTTCTTATACAAGCGTTTCTGTGGACGTATGTTTTCACTTATTTTGGATAAATACCTAGGAGTAGAATTATATACATTTTAACTGAAAATGAAATGTTCTAGATATGGAGGCGTCTTTATTTAAATGATTCTTAGATTAATGAAGGAATTTGACTGACCAATCCACTACACAGTCCAGATCATACCAGGTAAAGTACAAATCTCACAAAGGGCTTTTATTTATATGTTTATTTCAAATATTTTAAAGCTTTATTTATTTTAGAGAGCAGGGGGAGGGGCAGGGGAGAGGGAAAGAAAGTCTTAGGCAGACTCTACACAGGGCACAGAGCCTGACGCCGGTCTCAATCTCACGACCCTGAGATCATGACCTGAGCTGAAACCAAGAGTTGGTCGCTTAACCGACTTTGCTACACAGGCGCCCCTCAAACTTTATAAAAAAAAAAAACAACAAAAACACACATATAGAAACAGAATAAAATGCAAAAAAGGCAAAGATGTACGGCTCAATGAATCATTACAAAGCGATTGTCTGTAAAACTACCACACAGGTCAAGATATAGAACATTGCCAGCTTCTCAAAAGTCTCTTATCCTCCCTTCTAGTTAATACCTCCTGTGTTTTTCTTCACAAAGATTATCACTCCCCTAACTTTATAGTGTCACTTCTTTGCTTTTCCTTAGAGTTTTATCACTCACATATGTATTTCTAAATGCTATAATTTAGTAATGATTAGTTTTCAAAGGAAATCATGCATTCTTATGTATCTGGCATTTTTTGCTAAAAATCGTATTTGTAAGATATTTGTGAAATATTTTTTCACGTTGCTGTTTGTAATATAATTTATTCATCTTAATTGCTTTATACTACTCCATTGTATGAGTATTTTTGATTTATTTATTTGTTCTAACGTTCATAAAAACTTGGGAGCTCCCAGTTTTGGGAAACTATGGGTAGTGCTACTATGAACATTCTTGTATGTGGGAATCCTGATGCATACGTATATATTTTTCTCTATCTTTGAATGGATTTTGTTGGGTCATAGGGTACTATCTGAGTCAGTTTGAGCCACTATAACAAATGATCAGAGACGGAGTAGCTTAAATGACAAATATTTCTGTCTCATAGTTCTGGAGGCTGGGAGGTCCTTGAAGGCGCTGGCAGATCCAGTGTCTGACCAAGGCCCTCTTCATGGTTGGCAGATGACCATCTCTTTGCTGTGTCTCACAAAGTAGAGAGCAGGGACAGAGAGGAAGCAAGGCTCTTGTGTCTCTTTTTATCAGGGGCACTAATCTCATCATGAGGCCTCCAACCTCCTGACCTTTTTATTTCCCAAAGGCCCCACCTCCTAATACCATCCCTTGGGGCTTAGGGTTTCAACATATGAATATGCAGTCCACAACAGGTATGTGCCTCTTCATTTTTAATACAGAATACTAGAATGTCTTCCAGATGAGCTTATTCATACTCCTACTTCGCATGCCTGAGAATTATTGTGCCAGAGTCTCCTTTGCTTCACCCCTTAATTTCAGCTATCTCACAGGTATATAGTTGTTGATCAACACAAATGTCCCTCTTTATCTCTTGTAATGCTTTTTGCCTTAAAATCTACTTGACTGGGCACTACCATAGCTAAGTATTTTTTGTTACTGTTTGCAAAATCTATCTTTTTCATCCTTTTTAAAAAAATTTTTTCTGTATCCCTCTGTGGAGACATGTCTCTTACATACAGCATGCAGTCGTGTTTTTTTTAAACAGTCCGAAAATCTGCATTTTAATTGGAGCATTTAACATTTATATTAGTGTACTTTGTGATCTCCTTGGATTTAAATCTCCCATCTTATTATGTGCTTCCTATTTGTCCTAATTGTCCTGTATTGTCTCCTTCTTTTGGATTGTTTCCATTTGTTTCCATTTCCCTCATCCATTAGCTTAGAATTTATGTACTCTTCAGTGATATCCTAGGGTGGCAACATATGTCCTCGACTTATCAAAGTCTAATGCTCATTGTTACTTTTAACCTATTTCCAAAAAATACAGGATCTTAGAGCATTTTAATGCTATTTACTGCCCCCAACTTAAATGCTGCTTTTGTTGTTAATTTTAATTACTATTTCACATAAACGCATTCAAATATATCTACTTATAAAGTTACAATGTTATATGCTATTTCTTCTTCTTTTTTTTTTTATCTTTTATTTTTCATTTGGTTTCATTTTCTCCCACCTAAAGAATGCCCTTACTTACTTATCTTAATACTGGTCTGCTGGTAATGAATTTTCTTAGTTCTTATTTATCCAAAAATGTTTCTATTCTATTTCTTCATTAGAAATATAAATTCGTACTTATTTTCTTTCAGCAGTTTACAAATATCATTAACTCTGGCTTTCATTGGTTTTTTTGAGAAGTCAATTCTCAGTGTAATTATTACTTCTTTTGAGGTAATCTTTTCTCCTCTGCTATTTTCCAGACAATCTGTCCTTGATTATAATTGGTTTTACTAAGATGTGTCTACTCATGTATTTCTTTTTATTTCACCCCTTGGTTTTGTAGGGTTTCTTGAACTGTGTCTTGGAACGGTCAGTTTTGGGATATTCTCAATGGTTGGTCAAGTATTACCTCTGCCCCACGCTCTCACTCTGCTTTTTCTGGGACTGGCTTTTATACCTGGTTTAGAACTTCTCCTTCTGTTCTCTATTCCTCTTATCCTTGCTTCTGTATTTATCTTTTTTGTTTGTTTGTTTCTTTGTGCTTCTTTCTAAATGGTTTCTTCTGATTTATATATTATTTCGCTAATTCTCTCTTCATTGTATCTAAGTTGGTGTTCAATCATTGAGTTCTTCATTTCGTTCACTGTATTTCTAATTTCTAGAATTTCTATGTGTTTTTAAAAATATTCTGTGTCTTTTCTCATAGTTTCCAGCTGTGTGGAAATTCTCAGTTGTAACTTTATAACCTTAATCATAGTAAGCATACTTATTTTAAAGCCTGTTTGATCACACCAACATCTACAGCCCCGATAGGCCTTTTAAATTGCCTGTTGTTTCTGGTGGTTCTCATGTATTTTATGTTGTCTCTTCACATGTGTGGATGTTTTTGATTATGAGCCAGACATTGTACTTAAAAGTTGTTTATAGGGGGGCACCTAGTGGCTCAGTCAGTTAAGCTCCCGACTCCTGATTTCAGTTCAGGTCATGATCCCATCTCAGGTTTGTGGGATCGAGCCCCCCATTGGGCTCTGTACTCAGTGGGGAGTCAGGTTTTCTCCCTCTGGCCCTCCCCCCCTGCTCTTTGTCTCTCTCTCTCTTTCTCTCTAAAATAAGTAAATAGATCTTTAAAAAAAATTGTTTGTAGGAATTGAGGCTAGTATAATATCTTTCTCTAGAGATGATTTACTTTTATTTCTGTAGTTGCCTCTGGGCACTTGCAATCCAGGATCCTCAATTTAATGTCTGGGATTGAAAGGATTGAAAGTTTGGCTGTAAATGGAGGGCCACTTCTAGTTCACTGTATTCCCAAAATACAGCTCTCCAGAGTCTTAACCCGAAGTGCATGGGATTTATAAGTCTTTCCTTGTACTGTCCAGCAGCTCCTTGACTCCAACTTTTATCTACCTGTTCCTGGGATATGACCAGCGTACTGCTCAGCCTCTTTCAGTGTTAGCAAGCACCCCAGGGGAAAAGTGAGTCTAAATTTTGACTTGCCTTTCTTGATTTCCCTCTTCTTCTGGATCATAGCCTGGTAATTACTCACTATCTTGTTGAGTCTGGTGCCTTAAAGCAAATCTTATTCACATTTTATTCAAGGTTGTCTGGATTATGGACTCTGTCATTGCTGCAAATGGAAGCTCAGAGCTCCTTTAGGGTCCAATTCTACACTATATACAATTGAAGAAAAGTAGTACATGCCCTTGAGAAGCTCACAATATGTTTAGGAATACAAAATGTGTGATGTAGATTTAAAGGAAGAGTATATATATAGACTCTAATGCTGAAAGGAAGAGAGGTCTGGGTAGGCTGGAGTCAGTAAGGACCTAGGCCTGGTTTTGTTGTGTGACCATGGTCTTCTCCCTGCCTTAGCTGGCATTCCCAGCCGTGCACAAAGGCTCCCCTTTCTCCACATCTTGGTCTTGTTATTTCACGTCTTTTTGATGATAGCCATCCTAACAGGTATAAGGTAATATCTCATTGTGGTTTTGATTTACATTTCCCTGATGACTAGTGATGTTGAGGATCTTTTCATGAACCTGTTAGCCACCTATATGTCTTCTTTGGAAAAAAAGAAAGGATCTGAACAGATCCTCTGCTCGTTTTTTAATGGGATTGCTTTTTCTGTACTGAGTTGTAGGAGTTCTCTCTTTGTTTTGTTATTAACCCCTTATCAGATATATATGATTTGCAAATACTTTTTTCTCTTTCAGTAGGCTGCCTTTTCATTTTGTTGATGTTTTATTGCCGTGTGGAAGCTTTTTAGTTTGATATAGTCCCACTTGTTTATTTTTGCTTTTGTTACCTAAAAATTTTGGAAATAGTTTTAATAATAAATGATTAGTTTTCTATTTTATAAAATACCCATTTAATGAACTATAAGCAGTTATGAAAAGAACTTTTTGAAGAATTTTTAGCAACATACGTAAACATCCTTTATTGTAATGCTAAGTGAAAAAGAACAAAACTCTGCATTCACTATAATTGTAGTCTTCTGTGTATGTATGTTCACAGAAGAACAGATTAAAAGAAAATACATCAAATTTTTAATAATGATTTTCTCTGTAGGTAGGAATATGGACTTTAAAATATTTATCTTTATGTTTCTCAAATTTTGAAAACTAAACATACCTTCATTAATTTAAAAATTACAGTAATGATGCAAGTCTATTATAAAAAGTAAAACATAAATACATAAAGTAAAAAGTGATAGTCCCTCATTCCCTTCACTTTTTTTTTTTCCTTGATCTTTCTCTCTTAAGATAATCACTGTTATAATTTTGGGGTCTTTCCTTTCAGACCTTTTTCTAAGCCCTAGCTTGTGTGTGTGTGTGTGTGTGTGTGTGTGTGTGTATAAGTGCAAATGTATATATTTATCTTTGTGGGAAAAGAAGCCCTTCACTCTTAGATTTACTTAAAGGTGAGGGTACATGCTTTCCTTTTGAATTCAGAGATTAATTAAGAAAACTGTAAAATACTTGGCACAATTTTTTCCCTTGACACAAGAAGTAAAGAAAGAAAACAACCTGAGTGGTAGGCCTGCAGGGCAGATAATTCTGTAATGGATTTCATTGATTAGGTATTGATGGATTCTAGGGTACAATCTGCAAAGTGGATATAAAGCAAAATGAATTTAAACTACAGGATGAAGCCCATTATTAGTTCATCTAATCAGTTCATGAAAATTATTATTAAAAATAAAATAGAAAATATCAGAATATATCATATGTATTAGGGTAATTATTGTGTGTCCAACATTTGTTCAGGTATATTTCTGCATGTGTGTATTTTTATAAGGTCAGAACGTAAAATTCACCTTATGTGCTGACTGTGAAAATTAAATCTTGTTCTTGGTGTGTGCATGTGTGTAACCCATTGGAGCTCAATAGTAATCCATTCAGTGATGCAGAAGAACAAGTAGGGACTTGCAGTATGAATTAGGTCTGCAGAAGCCTGGATTTGAAGATGGGAGAAATTGAAGACAAACAGTGTTTATATATGAATTACACTCTATTGCATTTAGCTAAAAGGATATAACTCTCAACATAGGCTATAAGAGAACACCGATTTGGGCATGCTCCATGAGTACAACTGCTCTGGTTTCCTCTGGTTGCCTCAAGGAAGACATGTTTGACACTTGGCTATTATCTTCATCCTCATGAGGGAGGTCATTCTGCACGGTTGAAAGAGTGACAAATAGGGTCTTTGTTGTGCTTTTTGCACACCAGTAATGTCACTCAAAAATTACAGAATAATTACTTAAATGGTTGAAAAATTTTGGCTTTCAGTTTTTGCAACATCACCAGTGCATATTGTGTCATTAGCTTCAAATTATATAATAGTGGCCAGGCAACATATAGGCATATTCTTGCTACACTATTTTGATCTGCCATACCAGGAGTCCTAAAAGCATGGTAAGCTTGGCCACAGGCCACCTCAAAGGTTAAACCTGACCTTGGACTGAATCTTCTACCTATTGTTCTCATATTATTCTAGTCAACATAGCTCAGACTTCGGAAATGTACTCTAGAGGCTATTTTATATATGGATTGTCCAGGAAGGGCAGGAGATAGATCCCAATACCCCTCTCTGGATAAGGAATGTTACTTCCTGAGAACAATGAGGAATTATATATGTGGAGGAACAGAAGAATGACAAAATTTATGCTATATTCAAAATTGGCATAGCCCCTTATTCCTTTACCTAAATTTATTCATTCAGACATCTAGTCTGCTAAGCTAACTTCTAAAATATCAGATCTCCAATTCCCCTGCCCTTCCCTCTCCTTTCCCTTTGTTCATGATTTCCCTTTGTTCAACCTCACCTTCTTTCCATCTTGAGCATGCATCAATATGGGAAGTTTTGTAAAACAGGAACCACTGAGGTTAGCTTACATTGTTGACCACTTTTCTTTTTTCTAATTAGGCTATATAAAACATGCCTGGAGGGCTGACAAGGTGGTTCAACAGGGATTTATTTTAATAAAGGACCAAAATACCACTGGTGAACAGAAGTTACCAGAACAGATTGTTGGGGAGCTAAAGTCTGGCCAAAGAACATGGGTCTGTGTCCAAGTGTGGGGACAATTTTCACTCAGCACAATTTTTTGTCACTCTGAGCATCCTCTAGCCCCAAGACACCACCAATTGTTTGGGACACTAAGAAAATATTTTTGTAGGGCTCTGGTCAATAAAAACAATTTGATTTTAAAATGTATTACCAAGTGTATGGGTTGATGTAAGGTGTAGGGATTTATTGATGAAGATATAGAGAAATACTTAGGTGTTTGTATATTGTCCCATTACTGCACATGAAGATTTTTTTTAATACTGTCCAAGCATCATCTTTTCCTGTTCAGATCCAGAAACTCTCTCTTTGTATTCTTTATTGTCAAATGGTCCACAATTCCTCATCAATTTCCCATTTCCCACTGTGTTAAAAAGGCAGCAATCCTTTTATTACTCACTGTGCCAGGACCTGACTATCCAGGAGTCATTTGTACAGAAACAGTATAGAGCTTTTTGCTTCTGCAATTCTCTAGAACCACTAATTCAATACTGTGTGCACAATTATTCATGACACTGCATCACTCTTCATGCTACCCATGAATAATCATGTCCAATGTCAAGGGTTGAATACTGTTTCATTGTTGATAAACAAAAATGGAACTCTCAGTCAGAGTTGCAATAAAATGTGATCAGTAATTAATTTTCTCATCATGTTAAATTTACCATTCAGAATTTTATAATGTAAACATAGGAAACCAGATCTTTAAACCACGCCTTCTTTTGACCTCTTTTGGCCATAATCACTGCACTCCTAGAATGGGATCTCTTTCAGTGTTGACTGCATCCCTGCCATCCACACACCTCCACCAGTAGAAAGGATAAGCAAAGGGTCTCTGGGCAGAAAGAATAGAGTGGTATCATTCACAGAAAGAATGTCTGTCCTTTTTCTGGTGTATCCCCTCTGGCAACCTAGATGAACATGACATCAGTACGTCGACCAGAGGCAAGAAGAGTCTGTGATCAGAAGGGCCAGCTGATGTTGAGGAGCAAGTCTCAAAAGCACTTGGAGGAGATAGGTGAGGCCATCCCTAGAAGGCTGCTTCACATATAGCATAGAGCTGTGGAGAGGTTGGTGTGACCACCCTGGGAGTCAGTAGTGAGAACACACACGTAAAGGATGTCTGTTGCCACCCTCACTGTCCTTGAGTGCTGGAGATCAGAGTATATTTATTGAATGTCTGATGGTGGTGATGGTGATGACCAGACCAAAGAGCAGAAGGGTAGGAATTTTCTAGGTATGGAAAACAGATGGCCTGTTTTCTTTTAGAAGTTTGTATGCTTCGAAGTGAAGTTTCCCCTTCACACAGCTAATAGGAGCTATGATTTGCATTATAGACTCCCTATTACATGAGTTCTGAAGAGGTAAACCATCTTGACATTTTAATTATTAATGTCTCTTCTCAAATTACAATTATATTCTTAATCCCTGTCCTGCTAACTGGCAATTTGCTGATAGATTGAGTTTTCATTCTTCCCTATTTCACTAATTGCAACTTGTATAACATATAATAATAGAATCTTCAGAACAGCACTTTGCCAACTGCAAAGGTTATCAGATGCTAACGAGCACTTTTAAATGGCTGTTAACTCATTACTTTCAAGACTTTTCAAGTTCCATATTTCCTTTGTTATTTCTCCCTTTTTTTACACATTCTATCTTTAAAAGTATCCTTCAAGATCATTTTAAATATTCTTGGAAAAAAGCAACACATTTGCTGGTCTTATATATATCAAGCATGCTCCTATGGTCATCTTATTTATTCCTTTCAGCAAGCCCTGTGAGTAAGGTGTTCCTACTCCTCTAGTAAAGGAAAACAAGGACAAAAAAATGCTAAGGGATAGGCTCAAGGTCAATGGTGAGGCAAGGCTATGAGATCAAGTTTTGTGTCTTCAAATCTTACATTCTTTTCTCTATAGTACTCAAGGGACTATATTAAGTTTACTCTAAAGACAAAGTACATGGAGAAAAGCTGCCACTAAGTAACAATGGAAGGACTTTCCCCCATTGGGTGCCATCATTGGCTTCCCTCATCATTCCTCTTATTTCACCTTTCTTTGTTGTTCTACTCACTTGTTGCCTTTAATTTCCTTTATTAGACATAACTTTTCTTCTCTTCATCTTTTCCTTTTCCAGTTTGCCAGCAAACATACTGGAATTATATAGGAATCATTTAAACTATCCAGATATATGATTTATAAAGTCTACATTTGCCTATTACCATACAATTTGAATTTAAGCACAATAAAAATACCACCTGAGAATGGTTTTTGTGTAAATGGTATTAACCATATTACCTACCTGGAGTACAAGTACAGACATGTCTTATTTTTCCAATTAATTGCTCAAGGCACCCCTTCTGTCCTTCTGCAGAATGTCCTATGGTGTCTTATTGAGACCCCCATTGCCCTCCTCCCCCAACTGCCCGAGAATTCTGAGGTTTACTGAATCTTAGGGGTTGAACCTGTTTGTAAGTGGAAAATAGCATGAGACCTAAAGCCTAATCTGGCCACTTTGTCTCAGTGTGGTGAACAGTTTGCACAGATCAGATGGACTTTGGTCCACTGCTATGGATTGGCTCTGCTTACCCAGATCTTGGATCTACATTTGGGCACTGTGATTATCCTTTCTTCAGTGCACTTTCTCATGAGCTATTACTACTTAAGTGAATCACCGTGTTGGGGGGGCTGGGTGGGGTTATAGCTTGGTTGTCTGTTATATTAGAATCTGCCTCCCCCAGAGCACCTGGCAGGTGGCTCAGTTGGTTAAGCATCCGACTCTTGATTTCAGCTCAGGTCATGATCTTGGAGTTGCAGAATCAGAGTTGTGGGATCGAGCCCCACATTGAGCTTGGTGCTCAGCATGGAGTCTGCTTGTCCCTCTCTCCCAGCTCCTCCCTCTGCTCTTCCCACTGCTTGTGCTCTCTCTCAAATACATAAACAAAATCTTAAAAAAAAAAAAAAAAAAGAATCTGCCTTCCCCATGGGCCTCCAGATATGAAGCAGCCCAGGTCACCAGTCCAGACATTTCCTTCTCACTTCTGATGCCCTTAGAGATCTTTCCTGCCACTGAGATTGGTAAGAGAGTTTCTACAAATAAATGTGGTATAAAACCTTAGAGTAATATTGATAATAAGAATTATTTTTCATGATTTTTATTAAAAGGACTAATTATTTCACATTGTTAGAGTTTTATGAATACATTTATGAAATTATATATTTAGTTCCTTCGTTCACTCTTTGAAGCATGGTTATGAATTTGCCTATAATTGCCATCCATCATCTAGATATTCAGTATAACTCAGAGTCATGAAAGTTTCCTCTAGTTTAACTATGATACCTTGGTCATGGCTTTTAGACTATTTAGGCTTAGGACCTTCATTTGTGAAATGAATATACTGGATAAAAATAATACTCTCTTAAAAAAAAATACTCTCTTAGGCTCATAAGGCTCATAAATTCTTTCTACAGTAATATATTATCTCATTGACTCCCTTAGGTTTTAAAAAATCATCTCATCATCTTATAGATTGTATAACAAATAATTATAAATGTTTAAAAAATAAACCAATGATTTATTAAATATTATAATTTTAGTAGTATAATCCAGAGTCCTGGTTTCATCAGGACAGCCCTGGATTTCACATATTATCCTGGTGATTATTAGTAGTGCCTTCTACTCTCACACTGTTCTGATTTGGATGATAAATCATATGATTACCTTAATTATTTACTTGTTTAAATACAATCTTAATAATGGTTATATAAAGATACATTTAACTTTTCCTAACTTAACACTAGCTATTCAATTTTTAAAAATTAATTATGTAACTGAAAGCATTACTAAGGGACCAGAAATGTAAAATGATATCTATCATGTTTAGTTGGGAACTAAATATACATTAAAATGCAGATGTAAACATAACTATATGTGGCAATATTAACAAAACTGCTTATAAGACCGAAATTCTTGTATTTTGCTCTTAAAAACATAAAGTTTTATTTACATAATCATGTTTTTGTTCTTAAAAGATGAATTGAGAGAAAGGATTTATGTTGTTAATTACCAGTCTTTGTTCTCAAAAAGAATATTTTGTTATGGATAATCTTTAATCCCATTAAACAAAAAAAAAACCCATATTGGTGGTGAAGGGTTTTCCCTTTTAACATTGGTTTTTGTACAGCTGGAGACACCTTGATGTGTTATATAAATATTCTGGTCAATGGAAAGCAACATGTGATAAGGAAAATCTTAAGGAAATATGTAGAATTATGTTTTTATGTTCCTTATGAGTTTGTATTCTCAACATCAGTGTTTGTTAGCTTCCTATCTTTTTCTTTTTTTAAGATTTACTTATTTGACAGAGAGAGAGAGAGCACAAGCAGGGGGAGTGGCGGAGAGAGAAGCGGGCTCCCTCAGGAAGCCCGATGCAGGGTTCCATCCCAGGACCCTGGGATCATGACCTGAGCTGAAGGCAGATGCTTAACCCCCTGAGCCACCCAGGGACACATAGCTTCCTATCTTTAACCAATGATAGCTTCCTATCTTTAACCACATACATAAATTAAGCAATGAATAAGAACAAAAAACAACTGAAAACTGCATAATTATCAAGCCTGTGGATGGTGTTCTAATGGTGATACACTGGGTGAGGTCTGACTTGAACTATGATATATGCTCACTCATCATTCTTGACAAGATATGAGGTTTGTTCTCACTGCTTGCTGGTGGAGCAAGAACTAGCTGCAGGCCCCTATGGCACAGGCAGCCACAGCCCAGGCTGAGATGCCAGTTGTTTAGACTCTATCTACATCTGGTCCTGGCTGCTGCCCTACTTCTGTGAGAGCATCGCTCTGTGGGCACGGTTTTCTTCAACTATGATTGCTGCTGCCAATGCTATGTTGGCCTTGGGAAAAGGTAGACTACTCTGTTGAACCAGTACCCTCCAACTGTGGGCTCTATTCTTTCCCTTACTAAAACAGAGGTCAGAACGTACATTTTAACATTTTAAGATTTTTAGGATTTTGTGCATTTTAAGGATTATTTGAGGATAAAAGAAGGGAAGTGCAACCTATATAAAACATCTTAAATCACGGCCTCTGTTCCAGATCCTTCTCGGAATTTCTCATGGGGCAAGTTTTTGCTTCACTCCTGGTAGCCAGAGACAGCTCATCCCCTCTGAGTCACTAAAGCTGCTGTATAGTGTTCAGGCTTTAGTGTTCATCAAGATGAGTCCCTAAATCTAGAAAATGAAAAGGTTCTCTTTGTCCTCAGGGACTGACATATATCTCTCAAGCCCTCTTTTCTTGTCTTAGGATCTATCTCTTTGTGGGATGATTGACAGTGTGAATATCAATTTTTTTTCCAGGGAGACTTCACTCTCAACCATCGCAGTGAATTAAGACCCTGTGGCTCTATTCAGTACATTCCTTGCCCAATGTCAGAGTAATGTCGTCATAAATAACACCACTTTGGGAATGCGAAAAGTTTAGTACAGATGGGACTTGTGCAAACTCAGGTCAGTTTCTTTTCAGTTTCTCTTCATCAAAGAATCAAACTGAATTGGAATCTGGTTTTACCCATGTAGCCTTTAATAATCCACAGGACATAAGTTAATCACCCCAAACATTTCAGTTGTTTTCCGTTGTTATATTGCCAAAAACCATTCTGGTAATCAAAACAATAAAAAGCTATCTTCATGCCCTTTTGTGGGAGAATATGAATTTGCTTAAAATCAGGCAAAATTTACTTTCATAATCTTCAAAGTATGATGCCGTGTGTGTGTGTGTGTGTGTGTGTGTAATGTGTGGTCTGATGAATTTTTAGGAAACAGCACTCCAGCAGAGAGCACAGAATCTGAGAGTTCATCTACTTCATTCTCCTGATGCTCAGCTTCCTTCTGCAATATCCTGGCCAAGGTGAGCTCTGAGACCAACTCTGCTGCTCAAGGTTGTTACTATATGGATACAGAGGCAGAGACCCTCCAGCGGACACAGAGGGAATGTGGGAGCCCAAGAGAAGAGGATAAACTTGTGGACATTGCAAAGAGCAATTTTAAATATATTGCACCAACAAACTCAGGATCAATTACTCTTTTGTTAATGAAGAGAATACACATCTCTGTCAAACTCCCTCTTCAGAAAGCAGAGGTCAAAATAATAAGAGTCCTGTGGAAAAGGGGCCTGTGTCAAGAAAACGTGCAGAAAACTTAGAGCTGAAGAAGAAAACTGTTGTTGGATTTAGAAAAAAGATTTCAAAACAGTGGCCTAGACTGGGGTAAAGATAGGGATGGGAAGGGGGCTGTTGTTACAGAATGAGAGCTGATATGTTTCAGCCATACCAGCCCCTAGCATATCACCTTCAGAGCCTGGAAGGCTCACGGGATCAAACGAGTGTGTAGTTTCAGAGGCTCCTGCTCCTAAAATATCTCTGCATTTGATTGGTTGTATCTTAAAATTTTCAACAGGGAAGGAAAACAGCAGATAAGTAATGTAAAATCAAAGTATGGAATTGAGGCCACAAAATTGTGTCCTGTGAGTCCAACAATTTTGTGCAACTATTTTTATGCCCTTATTATCTCTCACCAGAAAGAGAGTAACAACCTCCTAACTGGTCCACTAACTGGCCTGAGTAATTTTCTGAAATTTGCATCTGTTCACATCTTCCCCAATTGAGTCCTTTCATTGTCCTCTAGCTGCCCCTTAGATGGAGTTTGAGGTCTTGACAGGGCTGGCAGCACCCAGTAGTTGTGGCCCCAGCCTTCCAATCCAGTCCTACCTTCTGCCACTATGTCCCCTGCTCCTTCTCCCACCATCTTCTTTCAGTTCTTCTAAAAGGAAAACCTTTGTCACCTTCCCATCCCCCCTTTACATCTATTGCTCCATCAGAAGCCCTTTCACTCTGTTCCCCATCCTGCACTATTTTAGGTTTCAGCTTTGGTCACTATACTTTTCTTAAAATAGTCAAGGCAAAAAAAAAAAAAAAAAAACTTGAGTAAGTGGTTGGTTGGTTGGTTTTAAATCTTGCCACCTGTGAAGGCTTGCTGCTGTGTGCCTATTGGCTCTGTTTTGTTTTGCTTTCTATTGTGGGCTTCTTTACGAAAAGACTTGTTATAAAAGAACATTGGTCCAAGATATCACTGTATAGAATTTAGTGTAATATTCAGTCAATATTCAGTAGGCACTGTCATTTAATCTCCAGTGTAGATACCATATGATGTTGTAAATTACCAGTATTTCTGTTTACGTGGGACATCTGAACCAGTAGGAAGAATATGAAACTGGATAGCTGGAGGCCTGAGGTTTGGTCTTTATTGGTATCATTACCTACGTAGCTAATGTTAAGACACTAAACTTTCTATATCTAATTACATTTAAGTAAATGCATCATCTTTGAAATGGACTGATGACTTTTCTGACATCTTACATTGTATGAAAATATAATGAAATGATATATGTGACAACACTGTAAACTACTCTACAAAATATAGATGGTAAGAAGTATGATAGGAAAGATAAGAGCCCAGGAGTTAGGAGACCTGTAGCTAGCCCTATTTATACTATTAATTATCCACCTTTTCCCCAATGTGCTTTTTTTTTAAAGAAGATTTTATTTATTTGAGAAAGACAGCACGAGAGAGAGAGCATAAGAGTGGGGGGCAGAGGGAGAGGGATAAGCAGGCTCCCCTCTGAGCAGGGAGCCCAACAGGGCTTGATCCCAGGACCCCGGGATCTAACCTGAGCCCCCAAGGCAGATGCTTAACCAACTGAGCCACCCAGGTGTCCTCCTCAATGCACTCTTATCAAATAAAGTAAAGCACAAAATAAGAAAGTTAGGCAGACTGTTCTTTTCAGATTCCTTTTAACTCTTACATTCTGTCAATCTAAGAACCTCGAAATGAGTATTCTCCACACAATCTTATTTACTTTCTAAAAGAATCTCTTGCAGTTGAATCTGTCCTTCCATTTCACGGTTTGCTGTAATTCAGTGGCTGCTGCAGACAGTGTTGTTTTTCCTTTTTTTCTTCCATCCAGTTATTTTCTGATTGTTTCAGATATGCATCTTCTACTTTGATATATCCACATAGTGTCCTAGAATAGAATGTTTAAAAATCTACCCAGGAACCAGTACTTGCCAAAAGCTCTTTGTGTTTTCCTCCACAGCTATCTAAGATGGTTTTAGTAATTATATTCTGTAGAGCTCAGTAGATGTTCTGTTACCTGAAATATTTTTTTTCTTGTTTTCTGGCTTTTAAGTTGATATTCAGAACACCTATTCCCCAGTGCTCAGCCTGAAGGAAAGACAGTTCTTGGTTCCCCTGCTAATGCTAAACAAAAAAGGCCAATTCCAATGAAACAGTGGGGGAGATTCTAATTGAATGGTGAATATTAGCATCTTTCAAAGCTAGACCACCTGCCCTTAGGCAGTTTGTGGCTTTCTATTCTTGTGCAATAAAGGGACAGATGCCTGACAAGACAAAAAAGAATTTAGAAAGTAGGGATGAAACATGATTCCTTTTCAGAGGGAAAAAAATCACTTCATTTAAGTACCTGCTTAGTTTCATTGCTGCATTTGAGCCTCCAAGGAGAGTAATGTGGAGGAGCTTATCCACAGTTGTGCCTTCCATTATTAGTTTATCAAATGGGCCTTTTTGTACATGTGCACAATCCCTATTAGAATCTTTGTTCTTAATTTCCTACAAATCGATAAGCTAGCTATGTGGAAATTCTATTTTCTAACAGTTTGGTCGTTTTTCTTTAATTAGTTCGTTGTGGTATCTCAGATTTCACCAATTTGTGTTTAACTAGATGGGAAAAATACTGGCAACAGCAGGAACCTTCATCTGCCCCATAAATCAGAGAAACCATCATCACCCAGGCACTCAAGTAAACCTTTTTCAAATACATGCAATAAGACATTTACTTCGGAGCAGGTTATGAACCCTAACGTATGATTCAAGCATAGGAACTTAAGTCGCTATTAGGGGATAAAAACTGTGGATTGTGTTCTTGCTTGCTCCCTGGACACTGCTATTATAGGCAAGAACGAGGGAAGAAATGATGCTGTGAGCTGATGAAAACAGATGCCAGAAGCAATTATAACCAAGTTGTGATTAGAGAAACAGACTGAGAAGTAATTTTACAAAGTTTCCACAAAGGTTTGTGCAAGTCACACACACCAGGAACAATAGAATATGCTACAGAAGGAGTAAGTGATGAAAGTGACCCTCCTCAGATAGACTTAAGTAGTTACAAAGAGCTGCAGGGTTGAAAGGCTCTGAACCCTTTAAGATGAGTCATTTCCTATATGGAGACAATATAGCTTCAGGGGTAAGAACCTGGACTCCAGAGTCAGACAAATATGGCTGATATCAGGCCTTGGGCAAGCTACTTGTGCCCCCAAAATCGTGCCCCAATTTTCTTGTTTGTAACATGGGATACTAGTAAGGTCTTTTTCCTAAAGCTGTTTTGAGGATGGAATTAGAGAAAGCTTGTCAGGCACTTAGTAAGTATTCAATACTAAGTGTCAATAAATGGTATCTGCTATTGCTGTTGTTATTAACAGGTTGTACCTTGGCGTAGACTCTGTCTAGTTCCAGAGCATTTGGTCACAAACTGAGTGATCCAAATACTGTAGTCTCTGATATTCCCAGAACTGGCTCAGAAATTGCCTTTTCCAAAGACTATAAAGGTTGTAGGTTAGGGACACCTGGGTGGCTCAGTCGGTTAAGCGTCTGCCTTTGGCTCAGGTCATGATCCCAGGGTCCTGGGATTGAGTCCTGCGTTGGGCTCCTTGCTCAGCAAGGAGCTGGCTTCTCCCTCTCCCTCTGCTGCTCCCTCTGCTTGTGCTCTCTCTCTCTCTCTCACTGACAAATAAAAAAATAAAATCTTAAAAAAAAAAATGTTGTAGGTTATACTTTCCAAACACTTGCTCTTTGGTAATGTGTTTGTGCCATTCCTCTCATCAAAAGGTGGGGTCTGTTTTCTCCTCTTGAATAGGAGTGGACTTGTAACCATTTTAGCCAATACAGTGTGGTAGAAGTGACTGTGCTTCAGAGGCCAGATTAGAAACAGCAAAACAACTTTCAGCTGGTTGGCTGGCATGCTCATGCTGGGAGTCCTGTCTGAGTCCCCTGAGGCTACCAGGCTGTGAAGAAGCCAAGTCACATGGAAAAGTCACATATAGGTACTCTGGTCAGCAGTCTTAAGCTCTGAGTCATCCCCACCCACACACTAGACATACAATTGAACAAGTCAGATGATTCTAAACCTGAGCCATTGAGTTACTCCCAGCCTTAGCCTTCCTAGCTAAGACCTCAGACACCATGGAACAGAGAGATGCCAGCCCCATGGTGCTCTTTCCAAATTCTTGACCAGTAGAACCTTTCAGCGTAATAGAATTGTTGGTTTAAGTCACTAAGTTTTGGAGGTGATTTGTTACACAGCAAAGATAACTGAGATAGAAATTCTTCCTAGTTTGTCTGGTTCTCCCACTGTGGATGTACCAATTCTTTTCAATCAATTAATCATCATTTACCATGTGCCTCTTTATACAAGACACCATGCTGGAATATAAATAAGCCAACATAGTCAAACAGAAAATAAACACAAGGGTAAAAAGTGTTATGAGAGCCATATGATAAGAGCTGTATAATATAGAGTAATTTAGACATGGCCATAGTATCACCTTGGGCTAAGGCAAAGGAAGGCTTCATGGTAAAGAAGAGGCTTGCACATGGCCTTGAAGAATAAGTGGAAATTAGATAAGTAGAAAAGGGAAAAGAAAGAATTCCTGGCAAAAATGTGAAAAAATAAGGTTTGGGAAAAAATGACATTAATCCATTAAGAGTGTATTTATCTTATTTGCAAAATAATATTTTAAAAAGGACTGCTTTTTGATATGTTTCTTTTTTAAAGATTTTATTTTATTTTATTTTTTAAAGATTTTTTTTTATTTGACAGAGAGAGACACAGCGAGAGAGGGAACACAAGCAGGCGTAGTGGGGGGAGGGAGAAGCAGGCTTCCCGCCGAGCAGGGAGCCCGATGTGGGGCTCGATCCCAGGACCCTGGGATCATGACCTGAACCGAAGGCAGACGCTTAACAACTGAGCCACCCAGGCGCCCCTATTTATTTAATTTTAGAGAGAGAGCACAAGCAGGAGGAGGGGTAAAGGGAAAGAGAGAATCTCAAGCAGTTTCTGAGCTGAGCACGGAGCTGACAAGGGGCTCCATCCCATGACCCTGAGGTCATAACCTGAGCTGAAACCAAGAGTCGGACGCCCAACCAGCTGAGCCACCCAGGCACCCCTTGATATGTTTCTAATTCTAAGAGAATTTACTTAGCACTTTATATAGGTTGAATTAACTAGAAATATATCAGTGATGTCTTAGTTGAGTTAATTTCCACAAGATTGGTGAGCAAACTTTGCCTCCTATAGAAACATAATTTAGAACTGTACTAGAACACACTGAATTTTTTACAAATTCCAACAAATATGTCTTATAATAGAAATATAGTCTTAAAGTTACACATCAATAGTCTTTAGAACCATTAAATCACATAATCTAATATAGCAGTTTTTTGTTCTTTCTGGATATGTACTTAAATAGAAACTGAAATTTTGATGACAAGATACAGATAGGTATGGGTATAACTTAAATTTTATGGTAACTAATATATAAATATTCACTGAATATCCTCATTTTCTTTTGAACAGAAAGAAATGGCTAACACCAACCTTTGTTTTCTCAAGGCTCCCATAATAACTTCTCATTAAGTATCATTGAGGTGTATGAGCTCTATGGTAACTATAATTCTGAGTTTTGGAATTTTAGATTTTCCAGAATCTGCTTAAACATAATTAGTAACTGGACTGCATCACTTTTTAAATAACAAATTCTGAGACTGAACTTCCTGCTCTTGCTTTCACTGGGGCCACCTGCTCTTTTAAATTTTTCTTTTTGATCTTAGTTCTGCCCTTTGGAACAGTGCAGAATAACATGACCCTTCTCCCACATGACAAGCATTCAATTGCTTGAAGGCAGTACCCATACCAGCTCTGTGCTTTCTCTTTTCTTGGCTACTAATCCCATGTTCTCTCATATGACTATCTTTCCAGACCCTTCTCCATCCTGACTGTTGTTTTCTGAATCATTTTCACAATGTCTTTCTTAAAATGTTGTCCCGAACAATTATAATGTTCTAGCTGTTGGGGGAAATGCCTTAACTTTCAGACAGTACATTTTTAGCTGACTCTTGAGTCTAACCACTGGGAAGTGAGGGTTGTTTTTGTTGTTGTGCTGAAAAAAAAAGTGCTTTAAGACAATTGGATGGTATAAAAAATGTTTGTCAGCTTGGATTCTGTGAGAGCATCCCAAAATGTATTAGAAATCCTTAATCCAAAGAATCTTTGAAACTTTGGCATCATCCCAGATGTTAGGTAGATTTTGTTGGGAGATTTGTGGCTCCATTGAGTCACCTAGCTCCTCCTTGATCTAGAGCTTTTTCCTTTAGGTAACCTAGAGTCTCCATTATGTGCCCATGATATAAAATATGCCTGTCTCTGTCAGCTGAAGGGCAGGTCAAGATATGCCTGCTGTGGGGCACCTGGGTGGCTCAGTCAGTTAAACCTTCGGCTCAGGTCATGATCCCTGAGTCCCGAGGTCGAGCCCCACGTCGGGCTCCCTGCTCAGTGGGGAGTCTGCTTCTTTCCTCTATACTCCCCCTGCTTGTGCTCTCTCTCTCTGTCAAATAAGTAAATAAAATCTTTTTTAAAAAAGATATGCCTGCTGTATTATCTTTGACTATTCCAATATTGTAGCCACCAGCCTCCTATAGCCACTTAAATTTGAAATTAAGTTAAAATCAAATTAAATTAAAAATTCAGTTTCTCTGTTGCTCTAGTCACTTTTAAGTGCCCAGCAGTCACATGTGGCTAGTGACTATTGTATTGGAAAGCACAGATACAGAGCGTTTCCTTCATTGCAGAAAATTCTATTGAACAGTATTGCCCTTGAACTTCACTTGTGCCATCTAGATAAAAGCATATGATATGTGAGAATTTTTTAATATAAAAATGGAGAATGGTATGATAAAATGGATATGTACATAGACATTTTTAAAAACATTAGTTATTTTGTTATTTTCTATAATATCTAGCTCAGTGTTTTACAGAAGAAGCCTAGTGATTAGGAATCTAAGTTTTGGAGACAAACTGTCTGAATTCAGGTCCTGCCTTCACCATTTACTAGCTGTGTGACCTTGGACAAGTTATTTAACCTAGGCCCTTGTTTCCTGAACTGCAAAATACATTTAATGAATTTCCCAAGCTCAAATGAGATAATGCTTGTAAAAAAGGCATATGATGTGATGAGTACTGGGTGTTATATGCAACTGATAAACTATTGAACACTACATCTGAAACTAATGACATACTATAAGTTGGCTAATTGAGTTTAAATTTTAAAAAATGGGAAAAAATACTAAGCACAACATCTGACACTTATAAGCTGTCAAGTCATCATTACTATTATTATTTATAGAAATGTAATTTTTAGTCCCAAGGTACTAGACACAAAATGTGTGCATAAACACAATGTAACACTTTATTAAATGAACCAGACCTATAGGAAGCAAGCAGAAAGCAACTTCGTTCTTTCCCATTACTGTCCCTGTAAACCCATTCTGCTGAATTGTTCTTCCCTTCCCTTGGTTGAAATCCAGATGATCCCATAGCTTTTCATGTCATGTGAGTATCATTTCTAGGTAATTAAAGTCTAGTGTACTTCGATTCTTAAGCTTTAATCTCTCATCTCATTCATCTCCTCCCAGTTCTGGGTACAACTCTGAAATGGAAAGGTGGGCTTGGGTGGTTCCTGTTCCCCTTCTTCCCAGTTATTGCACCCCTTTCTCATTTACTAGGGTTCCTCTGGATTCTCTGGGATGGGGAAGGGGAAGGATCGATGGGAGAAATACACTGAAAAGGTCTTCCTTGGCTCGCTTGGCTCTCCACTGTCTCTACCATGGAAGACATGCCAATACTGGTTCATGGTGGGATTTCAGGAGTAGTTAAGGGTGCCCACAACAGGGTGGCTCAGATGGTTAAGAGTGCCCACAACTGTGGCATGTCCGTTGGCCAGTCCCTGACACAAGTGATGCTTCCTATGCTCTGTCATGTAGAGTTTCCTTCTCAGCCTCTGACTCCTCAGATTCTCTCTGTGGGTGTCACTGCATCCTTCCATTCAAGGTCCCCATAAAGATGACTGAAGCTCAGCTCCCTATGGTAGAATCCATATCTGGTTTTCAGAATATACACATTTTTGTTCCACCGTTGGTGAGAGAACACTTCTATTATGGTCCTCTTTTGTGACTCTGCTTTCTAAGAAGTCAAGGTTCATGTTTAAATTTTTTCATGTTAAAAATTTTTCAGATGCGAGTCAGATACAACAGCCTGGGTCACCTAACTTTCGGGAGACACGGGTATAGCTTTCTAGGTGGATCTCTGAAGACCACTTGATTTGGTTTGGTTAGTGGGGGAGTAGATGCTCTTCCTTCCCGCATACCATTGTGTGTGGTGGCAGAAATGCATAACCACTGACAAGTCTTTCTAAGGAAATCCTTACCATGCATATTCTTAAAGTAGAGGTGATGAGCTAAACCTCACCTTTGTATGTGTCGGGTGTTCACACATCAAGTTACAATGTCTTAGCCCTGAATTGATGATCACTTCTCAATTAAGATTGACCTAATTATACTTAGCCTTTGGGCCCCTGATAAGATTCTATGACAGTAGAAAAATCAATTTAACATTCTGTTCCAATTGTTCTTATGGAGGTTGTAAGATTGATATTTAGGTGGACAAAGTGGAAAGCAATGAGTTTTCAGGGATTCAGAAGTCATCACTTTGTGCTCAGGATACAGCTGTTGACTAGTACTTCAGTGTATTTAGACAAGGAACAAGAGCAAGAGTACGTTTCAAGAGAGTCATACACACTACATTGAAATAAATACAAGGTTACAGCGTTTCTTGGTGAACTGAAGACTCTTCTTGTTTATAGCTTTTTTCTATGGCAATGTGTCTTTTAAAGAAGCTGCCCCTGAACTCTGGCTTTTAATTTCCAGGACTAGTGTGGACATTTATCTCTGTTTCACTGATCACACTAGGCAGTAAGAAAAAAAAAATGTTGATCCAGTGACAAAGAAAAATGACCTCTTGTATTCCTTGGCCATAACAAAGCTTCTGAATTTAGTAGTTCTGCTAAACTTTGCTCTCTCCCTGTCTATAAGAGGGATGCCATGCTCTACTGTTCCTGATTAGCCATTTTCTCATTTTCCAGAGATACAGCCTGGGAGTTAGGTGACCCTCCAAATTAGTGATCATTCTGTTTACACATAAAAAGAGAGAACATAAAAATAGTGACATAGCATATAATATATAATAAGTATTATAATATATTTTATAATATATAAATAATATTTTATAAGTCCAGACTGATAGTATAGTAATGATAATCATATTAAGTCAGAGATATTTTAATATATACAGACTGAATAGACAATGACAGTAAATCTCCACTGATTTAGATAAAATGAATATAGTAGCTAAATTAATAAAATCAATGCTAGCTTCTACTTACAATACAGTTATATTACTTTTCTGTAAATTATTCTATGGTATTTAGAAGTAGTTTAGTGTTTTAAATAGGTAAATATTTGCCTTACAACTTTCTACTCTTTTTGTTTAAAATGCCAGCATTTTTTCATAAAGAAAAATAAGCTATAAAACCTGGTTTTCAAATTGTTTTGTTAAATCCATGAGGATTTTCTATACTTGATCCTCGTCATGGGGTTGAAAAATGCTTTTAAAATGATCTCATTAACTCTTAAGAAAATGAGATTGAATTCTTATCCATAGATTTGGGGAGGGGGCAGTTTAACTAAGCTCCATAACTGCACAGTTATGAATAATTATGGAGACTATTGCCAGGATTCAGAGATGTACTCCCACAGTACCTCACTCCCTAGGGCTGAACTGCAGGGGCATTTATGCCCCAGAGATCCTGTTCCACAGCCCTAGGATTTCAACATTTAAAAGACTTTCAAATCTTGAACTAAATCTGCATGAAACCAGATGCAGCCTACTAGAACAATAACTGGTTGTTATGGGTCTTCTCCATGGTGACTCCTGCCAACTTTGTATGTCATCACTTTCTGGGGCTTTCCTGACCAAATATATCATTTGAACAGAGTAATGTCAAGGGTTGGTAGCCATCGACATTCAGAAACAACTAACTGGTACTAGACTTGACTCCCAGTGCATAATGGATCATTGTGCAAGCTGCAGCCCAAAAGATAAATTGGAGCTTTTAAAATGAAAATTAGCCACACAGGTTTTCTGGAGAAAAAATTTAGGACCTACTTACTGGCATCTCGGAGATAAGTTCAACTGTTTGCTGCGTACGCCAATCTCCATTGTGTTTCCCTGGTATTTGCCTCACCTGTCTCTTCTGACATGCAAACCAAGCAGTAAGAGCATAATATTGATCTCAATCTTTCATACCCTTAGGAGTGTACCATTTATTTATTGCTTTTGCAAACCTGCAATTACAAGGCTTTGACATTTGGGTAAAAGTAAATGCTACAGCAGAAATTATGTGTGAATGATTTTCCAAGACCTAAATATTTACTATTCTGGCAATGTTTTCCATGCTTGAATGAGATTGTGTGAGAATATTATATTACTTAAAAAAAATCTTCATGTAAAAGTATAAAGTTATTTTCTTTTTCTTCTAGGTTAGGTTTGTTAATTTCTCATATATTTAAAAGAGCCTAACTCTAAGAGGGGAACTCTTGGATCCTATCTTTTTTGCTAAGAGAGGCACAATTGCATAGTAATTAAGAATGTGAACTCCAGACTTCTCCACGTGGTTTTGGATCTTGGCTTTACCACTTAATAATGATGTGACCTCATCAATCAAGTGAGGAAAAGGATAGTACTGACTTTCTATAGTTCATTCATTCTACAAATACTTATTGAACGTTGTCTGTGTTCCAGAAAATTCACCAGTCACCCAGAATGAAAAAGTTAACACCACCACAAGGTCATTGCCTTTCTGGAATTTACAGTTTTGAATAGTAATGTTGTCTACTGGGGTGCCTAGATGGCTCAGTTGGTTAAACATTGACTCTTGATTTTTGGCTCAGGTCATGATCTCAGGGTTGTGAGATCAAACCCTGCATAGGGCTCTGTGCTGGGTGTGGAGCCTACTTAAGATTCTATCCCTCTCCCTCTGTCTCTCCCGCCATGCTTGCTCACGTGCACACTCTATGCCACTCTCTCTCTCTCAAAAAAAAAAAAAAGTTGTCTCCTGATGACCACCTCATTTGGTTTTATTCTAAATTTAGTAATGAATTTAGATTTGCTGAATTATTTACACTCTGGTCATTGATAACAGATTAAAATGCTTAGAACGAATGGATATGAATATACTAATTTATTATGCAATGGGTTGGGGGGAATAATGTACAAAAACTTAAAGTAAAAAGGATAGAAAGTAAGACTGTAGGTAAATCGAGGAGTTATGGGTAAGGAGTAAATAAAATATAAGAAGGGATTTGTATGAGATATTATAAATGAGAGCATTTTCAATTTAATATGCAGAGAAACCATAAGGAAAGTATTCGACAGATTTTAGGTCTATGCTATCATAGCAAAAATGAAAAGCAAATATTCTTTTGACCTAGACAAGAGAGAATTGTAGCAGTCAAGATCACAGAGAGTCCAAAAGTAAATCTTTTGATTTTAAGCAGTACATTTGGAAATAAAAGAATAGAAATATGTATTTGAAGAAGGAAAAAATTATAAAAAGCAAGTTTTTCATGAAATCAGCTGCTTGATAAATTGGAAAAATTAGAGAACATGAATGATTCTTTAAAAGTTCATATAGCCGAGGGGCACCTGGGTGGCTCAGTCGGTTAAGCATCTGCCTTCGGCTCAGGTCATGCTCCCAGGGTCCTGGGATCAAGCCCCGCATCGGGCTCCCTGCTCAGCAGGAAGCCTGCTTCCCCCTCTCCCTCTGCCTGCCACTTCCCCTGCTTGTGCTCTCTCTCTCTCTCTCTCTGTCAAATAAATAAATAAAATATTTAAAAAAAAGTTCATATAGCTGAGCTATATTAAATTTCTGATTCAAAAACTTCTCTCCTCTCTGTTCCTTTCCCAAGCCTGGTCTCCAGGAGAAAAAGTTAAATAATATAAAGCTGGTCTCTGAACCATTCAGACATTGTATCATGTTATTAAGTATATACAAAATTTAAAATATAGGAGTATAAACCATAATTTCAAAAGATCAAACTATACTCCTTAAAGGAACTTATGATTAAAAATAGTTCCAGTGTCAATTATATTGTAAAGTAGTTTTGAGTGAATCAGGGAACTTACTATTTAAACATACTCCAAAATGAATTCTATCATAAACTCAAACTAATTTTAAGTGAGTAAATTTGTTATATGCAAGATTTAGGGGAGTAAACCACTAAATTCTTTTGAACATTAATTGGAGAAGTATGAATAAATTGCAAATACTATGTTTGAAGAGCCTTTCTTTTCTAGAGGTACTCTGCCTCTCTTGCTTCTGTGATGGGGAAAGAGCCCCCAAATTTCAAACCCTAAGAGGATATCGGGACTCCTCCTGCTGCTGCTTTGCACAAACAGGCGGCCCTCACTAATGACACTGCCTCTCGAGAAGGAAAAGGCTGCAGCCTTCCAGATAGCAATTACAAACCCTGGTTAGGACCCTATTAATTCTCCAGGCTGCTTAAACATCATCAATCCAAAAAAAAAAAAAAAAACCCAACTGTGACACTGAATTATAAACATTTTTTATTAGCTGGTAAAGTATGGAGATGGTAATATGATCATTGAACAGTTACTGTCATAGGATTACATGTGCTGTGTGATTAGATATATACAGTGCAAAATTGAGAGAGACAAGATCAAAATACTTTGACATTTTGAAAGACTAGGGAATACTTGGTTCTGTGTTGCTTGGGGCATTTAAATAGATACTGAGGTATAATTACAGAGGTCTGTAAATAACTTCTACTATTAGGGGAGCAAGGTGGTAAGTTTTTGCTATCTTCTAAAATAATAGATGAAAGACTATACAATGAGCCATATTCTGCTGGGTGAGAAGAAATCTGATGCACATTGAGAACCTCTATAAAGAATTTTGTAACTAGCAGAGATGATGTAGGGAGAGCCTTCAAGGGAAGATTAATTTCAAGATGTTCTGGGATGGATTTTCAAAGTGATTGCTGGTAAATGTGCAAGTGAAAATTGTTCAAGTGCCATTTCAGCTACCTTTGATTAAATTACATGCAAGAGCTGTGTACAAATTGGACATAAATACATAGTTTGTAGCCATATGGTCTACCTCCAAACCCTGATGAATAAATGGGAATACTTAAAGTAAGCGACATTTGGGGTAAAAATAATTAGAAGAGTTTTTGGTACTGGAAACAAAGACATTGACCAAAATAATTCACACTTAGTAAAAACACCCAACACTTTATAGATGGTGTTAATCTCTCAGTTTCAATGATAGATCTTCAAATTGCATTATAAAATACAGCGAGCCATTCACTTCAGAGAGACTTGATGGATAACTAATCCTGAATGAACTGTGACATAATAAAAATACAGGAAGTTTTTACTCTTGGACCAATATTTTCACTTTTGTTTCCTCCTCTTCCCAACATTACTCCCCCCCAACACACACACAGTTTGAAAATGCTGCTTGAATTATAATACCAGGATTTGTCAAATCATTTATTTAATCCTTCAATAAGTTTTCAAACACTTATTGAGCATCTTCCAGTACTAGGCATTACTTTAGATATTAGAAATATAGCAATGAACAAATTGGAAAGAATATCTTTTCTTTTAGTGAAGCTTACCTTTAAATAAAGGGAGACAGATAAATAATTGAGGCCAATGGCAACGAGTACTATGAAGAAAAATAAAGGGGGGAAGGGGACAGAATGGTGAGGTGGATACTCTTTTATGCAGAATGATAAAGTGACATTTCAGTATAAACCTGAAGGAAGTGAGGGATCAAACCACGTGAATATCTGGTGTAAAAGAGCTCCAGGAGAATGGAAGAACAAATACAAAAACCTTGTAGTGGGAGCATGATTGGTGTTGGAGCAACAGCAAGGACATCAGCAGGGCTAGCATAGAGTCAACCAGGGGGAAATGGTAAGAAACAGGTTAAGTATGTAGCTTGGGGGTAAAGAGTTAGGTGGTAGAGCAAATCGTGTAGAACCCTGTAGTTCATAGTCAAAACGACGTCTTTAGTCTCACTAAGAGAGGGACCTATTGGAGTTATCAGGGGAATAATATGGCCTGACAAATATTTCTAAAGAATCACTCTAGCTGTTATATAAGGAGTAGAATTTAGGAGGTAGAGATGGAAGGAGAGAGACCAGTAAATAGGCTACTGCAACATCTCCAGGGAAAGGTGATGAAGGTTAAAGTAGAAACAACAGGATTTGCTGATTAATTGGATACAAGCTGAAATGGCACATGAACAAAGAAAAAAGGAGAAGTAAAAGCTGCCTGCTAGATTTTGGCCCTAGATGACTAGAAGAATGGTGTTACTATTATCTGAGATGGGGAAGACTTTGAGGGGAGCTGGTTCAGCAGAGGGGGTGGGAATCAATAGCTTAGTTTTGGACATGCTACAGTTGAGATGCTTTTTGGACATTTAAATTGGGATTTCAGGTGGGAAGTTAGCTTTATGGAGTTCAGGAGAGAAGTTGGGTTCTGCAAATTTGGGAGTCATCAGCATGTGGATGGCAGCTAAGAGATCAACAGGGACTAAATGTGGATGGAGAAGAGAGGAGTCCTGGGCTCCCCAGTGATGAGAAAGCCTCCTTCAACTGAAATGGTAGGTCCTATTTCAACAATTCTTTGGCAGAGCTGCAAGCTTTGGTTCTGCAGAGGAGGAAGGCTCCCTGCCTACTCAGTCTGCTGATGGGAGGCGCTTTCTCCTGGGAGGATGGAAACAAAGTAGGGTGAAAAAGAGCCTGAGGCAAAACTTCAGCACAGGGGACCGGTAAAGGGGAATTATGTGGCTTGCTGTAAGATTTTTGTAAAGATCAGCCTCAGGGTCTGAGAACCCCTATAGGATGGCTGAGATGGTAAATGGAAATGAATAGCCAGCAGCCTACATTCTTTACAGGATGTAAAGAAATAAGTATTACTGGCAGTATTTGTGAAAACACAAAGGATAGATAATAAAAGGTTTAAAAGTAACAGTAAAACTTAGAATAAAAAATAAGAATAGTAAAATAAAGATTAAATGATATGGGAAACTAGGTTAAATAACTGACCCCTTCTCCACCTCCCCTTCCCCCCCACACACAAAAGGAAAAACATAAGATAAAAGAAATTGGAAGGCAGCAAGCAAGCCATGAGCTAAGAGCAATTAAGATAAAATAAAATTTTAAAACTGAGGGTCAGAAAGAATAAATGAATAACCCAAACAAGCTGAAGTGATTAAAAAAAGAAAAAAATAATAATATAAAGAATGATTTTAAAGCCCAAGAGTTTAGCTAATCAACACCGGTTGAATTAAATAAGCAGGAGCACACGGTCCAAAGACCAACCTGAGAGAGTCCCTTAAAATAAAGTCCCAAAAACCTGCAACACCTTTCTCGTTCTATGGGCTGTGTTCCACAGGCAGCTAACTGCCTGCCAGACAGAGCAGGAACCTTGACTTTTCTCTCCATACCCCTTCTCTCTAATTCCCAGTATCTTTTCTCTTGGGTTCTGTAGCTCATACTCTCCTCACACACCACAGGAATGTGTTGCTGGTAGCCATCTCTCTCAGTTGTGGTTGTACCGTCTGGCTATGACTGATGGAGTAGAGATGAGCATCAGATCCAAATTAGATCAAGCAGAGTTTCTTTCCTAGAAAGCTAGATTTGAGACCAAAACTCAGTTAAGGTTGGCTTCTTTAATAATGATGATGATGATGATGATGATAATAAAGAAATATTTCTTGAAGATTTATATGATAGACTGTAATCTTTAAATATGTTTTCTCAGTTAAACCGACATCAGAGAGGTCAAATAACTTGCCCAATATCACACAGCCGAAATGGCTCTGGATCCCATGATCTTAGCTTCCATGTGCATACAGTTTCTTTTGAACAGAGAAGACAGAAACTTGGGAACTGTGGGATGGCCATCTTTTGCCCACATGAGCAGAGAGCAAAGAATAAATTGGCATGAACACGCATAAAGGAACCAACATGAGTGAGGGAGATTCCTGAGCTTCTCTTTTGAGTCTAGGCTCTGTTCTACTACATGTCACAAGCCATGCCTGCTTCACCATAATAAAATCTCCCCATTTGGGGTTAAGCTAATTCCACTGAATTTCTGGGACATTGCAACCAACTATTCTAATATTGGTACCCTTCTTTGACAAGGACAAGGAAGGACCTCAAAACTCCAAGCTTCCCTTGTTTGCCATGCTTCTCCTGCTTGCAAAAAAAAAGTGGCCTCTCCTGTTTGGTACCCAGTCCCCTCTCTCTGTCACTCTCTTCCCACACTGTGGGTCTTTTGAGTACAAAGACAATTAAGAGGCATTTTGTGTGTGTGTGTGTGTGTGTGCACTCCTAAAAGCACTTTAGATGTTTTGCAAATGCCAGGTCTTTTTTTTTTTTTTTTAAAAGATTTTTTTTATTTATTTGAGAGAAAGAATGTGAGAGAGAGAGAGAGCACATGAGAGGGGGGAGGGTCAGAGGGAGAAGCAGACTCCCTGCCGAGCAGGGAGCCTGATGCGGGACTTAATCCCGGGACTCCAGGATCATGACCTGAGCCAAAGGCAGTCGCTTAACCAACTGAGCCACCCAGGCACTCACAAATGCCAGGTCTTAATAAAATCTTTGTTTAGGTTAAACTGTTATGATAGTGTTTATATATTTCCTTATACAAATGTGCTTTCTTCCTAAAGTATATACTGGGAATGATTAAAGGTCTATCTTCCCTTGGGGCACCTGTGTGGCTCAGTTGGTTAAGCATCTGCCTTAGGCTCGGGTCATGATCCAGGGGTCCTGGGATCCAGCCCCACATATGGCTCCCTGCCCAGCAGGAAGTCTGCTTCTCCCTCTCCCTCTGCCCCTCCGCCTGCTTGTATGCTTGCTCTCTCTCTCTCTCAAATAAATAAATAAAATCTTTAAAAAAAGTCTATCTTCCCCAAATCAAAAGGTCACATACTATATGATTCCATTTCTATGAAATCTCCAGAATAGGTAAATCCTTAGAGCTAGAAAACAGATTGGTAATTACCAGGGACTGCAGGAAGGGGGAAATGGTGAATGTACTAAATTCTTGGAATTTTTCACTTTATAGTGGTTTATTTTATATAATGTGAATTTCAATTCAGTTATTTACAAAATTAACAACAAAAAAATTCTAAATTCTAGAAGAAAAAAAAAGACTATCTTCCATTCAGATGGTAATCATTTGAGCCTAAATTCATTGTGTCAAGGACTCTAGGTCGATTCTGGACACGGAAGCAGGGGGCTTCCTGACCGTTGACACATTACAATGCTTTCTTCATCTGAAATATAGAAGTCAGAACTCTCACTGAGAGAGCTTGGAACAGCAAGATTTACTTTGTTCCATTCCCACAAGATAATCTATATGAATTATAACCAAAGACTTGAAGAGAATGAAACTGTCTTCTCTTCTTTATAACTGTAACTTATATGATGTCTTGAGAAGTTCTGTGGGGTCACTACTTCATAATATCTCCATTTCAAGAAGTATATCTCTTAGTCACTGAGTGTGAAAGGAAAAGTAATTTTCACCAACACTGTAAATAATCTGAGGTATAAAATGGGAGGTAGGGTGACCTCAAGAGAGGCTCCGACAGTGTCCTCAGTGCTTGAAAATGGCAATCCTCTTTCTATTGGTCATTCCAGGGTGTCGACAGTCTGAAAGCTCTGCCTGGAACTTTAACAACAGCGAAAAAGAATGCCTTTATCATCAAAGACTAAGAAGTCAATGTAAGTGACCTAGTAATTTCATCTTATGTATAAAACAAAGAGATGTTACTAGAATACCCTATTCATGGATGCCTGTCTCTTAGAGGTCAACTTCTCACCCATTGAATTACAAAAGGAATCAGTTATTACTTTGTGAACCTGACAGGGCATAAGGACCCTCCTTGATTTTCAGACCAAAATTCTCCTAAAGTTATTCCTTTGTTGGTGTTCTTGGACATTCTTAGATACAAAGTTCAGGTGGCTTCTAATTCTTGGCCAAGTTCATATTTATCAAACAAAATAATCAGGATGAATCATAGACCTTCAGGCCTTGAAAGCATGCAACTTCCTCCTTTTCAGGGAAGGATCCAGAACTTTAGATTCAGAAATGGACAGGCTTTGGCTGGGGCAGAAGAGAAATAGTGGCCACAAGCATTTACTCCTGATGCTGCAATGTCTGCTTTAGGCTACAGAGCCCAGTACTTTGGGTCTTTTAAGATTAGATCTTTTGTTTGCCTAGCTTAATTGGGAGAAAATGAAGATCTTTGAAGGAGTCTCTTTACTCCTTAAAAAAAGCATTATTTTGTATTACCACAATTCAACAATAAATTTCAGAGGATCATAGACCCATGGAACTTTCAAATCTTTCCCAGGGTTCTCCCTCTACAGACCTTTCTCTGACACACCACTTCTTGAATGCCATTTCTTCTAAGAGGTTGTCTGGCCTCTGCTTCAACCTTTGCAGTGACAGGAAACACTACTTCATGAAGCAGCACATTTCATTTGTGTGTGTTTGTGCTTGTATTCTCTTCTCAGATAAATACAGAATTGAGATCACAGCATATATGCATACTTTAGTCTGCTTTTTATAATTCACTAGCTTTGTACTTCCTATACTTTTATATTGATACATGCCAAACATATTTTTATATTGATACAAAGTCTTCATTGTGGTTATTGTAAATGGCTTCATATATAATTTCCTGAATCAAAATATATATACGTGCCTTAATTTTTTTACTTTTATAAGTAGAATTCAATCCTGTTTTGCTTTGGACAGTTTGGTTATTAGATGATAAAGAGTTCAAGGTTTAACTTCCACTCCTTAGCTCTAATTGTATCTAGAACAGCATTGACTAAATCTAATCCCTCTTCCATGAGACAATTCTTTTCAGTGTTTTGAAAAAAAAGCTATCATGTTCCTCTTAAAATTTGTGTTTTCCAAGGTAAACATCCTCAGCAATTTCAATTGTTCCTCACAAGTTGCGGTTTCTAGACCCTTCACAGGACTGTTTGTCCTCCCCTGGATGAGCTCCAGTTTGTCAATGTTCTTTATAAAGTATGGTGCCAGAATTAATTACTGTAATAACAATAACTGTAACAATAATAACCGCCATTTATTAAGTGTGCACAATGTTCCAGGAACTGCACTAAGGGCTTAGCTCATTTATTCCTCACAAAACTGTCTACCGTATGTGTTATTATCATTACTTTTTTTCGATGAGGAAATCAGTTTTAATATGTTAACTGACTTGTCCAAGTTCACACGGATAGGAAGTACAAAGCTAGGATTAAAATATGCTCTGTGTTTTGAACCACTTTGTAATGCTCGAGAATTTTCTGGCAGTGCAAAGTTTAGGACCTGGATATTAAACTTTTGTGAGAACACTTTAAGACTCCATATCTTGTTGGTGATTTTAAGTTTATAGAAAGTATGACAGATCTCAGGACAGGCTTAAAAACATCAATTTATACATTTGTCAAATATTTACTGGGTGCCTACATCCTGCCAGGCCCTATTTTAGAAGGTGATAGTACAGAGATAAGCAAGGTAGACAAGGGTCCTTTTGTTATGGGGTTCATATTCTATTGAAGGAGATAGACATTCTGCAAGTAAATAAATAAATATGGTAACTTCAGATAGTGGTAAGTGGTATTAAAGAAAATAAGACAAAGCAATGTGTTAGAGAGTGACTGTGTTGGGGTCCAGGGGAGAGACAACATGAGATTTGGTGATCAGAGGAGGTCTCTCGGTGATATCTGGCCTTAGGCCTGAATGATGTGAAGGAATCAGCCATATGAAGATCTGAGGATCTGAGAAAAGAATATTCAAGCTTAAGGAAGGCAAGAGCAAAGGTCCTGTGACCAGGATTAGCTTAGTGAGTTCCAGAAAAATAAAAAGGCCTCTGTGGCTTGGGGCACCTGGGTGGCTCAGTCGGTTAGTAGTCTGACTTCGGCTCAGGTCATGATCCCAGGGTCCTGGGATGGAGCCCACATCAGGCTCCCTGCTCAGCAGGGATTCTGCTTCTCCCTCTCCCTCTGCCCCCTGTTTGTGTGAGCACACATACTCTCTCTCTCTCTCTCTCTCTCAAATAAATAAATAAAATCTTAAAAAAAAATGCCTCTGTGACTAAAAGCAGAGTGAGGGTTGGAAGGGTGGAGAGGGCTAACTTCAGAGATACAGGCTGGATGGATCTAATTAGCCCCGTAGCCCACGCAAAGAGTTTGGATTTTTTTCTAAGCGTAATGGGAAATCTCTGTTGGGTTTTATGCAAAGAAGTAGATTGATCTAACTAATCTTTTACAAAGATGACATCACTGCTGTGTAGAGATTGGTTTCTTAGGAGCAAGACTGTAAGCAGGGAGATGCATCGGGAGGCAGGCTATTACAATGGTCCTGGTAAGAAATGGTGGTGGATCTGGTCAGGAGGTAGCTAATCCCACTGTGGCTCACATCAGTGGAGAAAAATGGATAAGTTCAGGAAAAATGGAGGAAGGGTGGACAAAAATTCCTGGTAAGTTGAATGGAATGTGGTAAGAGATTGAGAGAAATTGGTTTAACTGTTAGATTTGGGGGCTCTTGGGAGTGCTGTGCATACCATGTGTGAGGTTTAGCATATACAGGTCTATAAAGGTGTATGTATAGACCTCTACGTACTTTGTACAGTCCATTTACATATGTTAACTAATTTATTTCTCATGTGAGTCCTACAATGTAGCTAGTATTTCCCCAACCTATATATGACAAAGAAACTAATTTAGAGAGGCTAAATAACTTGCATCACATCTTGTAGGTAGTAAATGGGAAAGCTGAGATTTGGACCCAGGTGTGCCTGGCCAAAAGCAATGCACTTTCTCCTGTGCTATAGCGCCACCCCTAAAGCTCTGTCAAGATAGTAGTTTGCCCAGGAGGTGAGACAGAGTGAAAGAATCCCACCGCAGAACATGTTCTATTGTCATGGCTTGATGTTACCAGGCCTCCCTCTGGTTCCTTGAAGCCTATCTCCATTTTTAGAACTTTATGTCTGAGAGACGTAGACACATTGGGTGGAGTCAGAAGTAAGTGCAGTGATTAAGCAGATGGAGAAAATGAGTTCTGAGAAAGGATGAAAAGATTGCAGCTTAGCTCAGTGATGACTAAAGGAGACATCAGCCTGTAAGTATTTCAGGGGTGGACACAGCAGGAAGAGAGGATTTTTAATTTTATTCTTTTTCAGAGAGTAGAGAAGAATTGCATGAAGGGACAGGCAAAGAGAGTTCCTGAATCTACTCTTGACTAAGATGTTCGTGGCTTACCCTAATTTTGTGTCTAAATATTCTCACCAAAGGAATGCTCTATGATTGAGGTAGTATCTCTCTAGAAAGGCATCAGAATCCACAGAAAACATTCTTTTGTCCTTTTATTCATTCATTTGACAGATATTTATTAGCCCTCTACTTTGTAAGAAGAGGATTTTTTTTTTTGCCAAAATGTAGGTGGCCATTTTGAATATTTTTATTTTATAATGAAATCTTCTTTTTAAAATGAGATAACTATTATCATGGCAGTTCCTCCACAATGATTGTCTATCTGCATGAATCAGAATTACTCATACACTGAAACGTATTAGCTATTGTAGTGTTCCAGAGTCTTAAAGGAGTCTAGAGAGAAAGGGTGATGCTGTACCATGGACTTTTATTGCCTGAATAGTGCTATACTCCAAAGAATGAGGAGGCTTAAGCTTCAAACACAGGCTAGTGATTTCCTTGCATTTGCCACAATGTATGTTTGTCTGCACATTTGTTAGTGAAATGAGAGAACAGGGCTGCTTGATAACACAGGGACAACTGTCCAATACACTGTGTGCATTATTTTCCCATATACCGTATGGAAATTTTGGATATCAGGCTGTGAAGTCAGAGAGCCTCGGTTTATCTGCTCTATCTGGACTGCTTGCAAAAGCTAAAGCTGCTATTGGAAAGGCTTCTTTTTTTAAAAAGCACACCTGTCCTTTTCAGATAATTTTGAAGTATCATATTTTTTTTTTCTGTTGTTTTTGGTTCTCTGCCCTTGCTTCTCTAGCATGGCTGTAAGGCCATCCTCCAGCCTGAAGGTTAAAGAGAAACCCAGGTAGATGTGTCCTCTTAGTGGGCTTTGAATATACTCCTGAATGACACTTTTTCCCCCCTGTGTTGCTTATAAAAGTTACACCTGCAAAAATGGGACTGAGTCCAGTAAGGCAGGACATAATATTTTGCCTGAACATGCAAAAAAAGGAGTGGAGCATTATCTGTATCCCCGGCTCTGAGCAATCTAGTGGGTAAATGAGCATTTGTCTCCTGTACGTCATCTTTGAGTTGAAAATGAGCCATAAACTCATGGAGAGAATGGCACTATCTTCTTTTGTCTAGGTCTGTATGCTTTTGCGGTTACTGAATTTGTCTTAATCGGAATCTTAATTGTTTCCTTTTTTGAGGCAAGTTATTAGAATTTATTTTTAATTGGATTAGGATTGATTTAAATATATTTTCTTTGATTGGTATCTTGATTCTCAGCCAACGTATACAATTACAGGAATCCCAAATGTTTGAACTGGTTTGCTTTGAAATAGTAATAAGTATAATGTGTTCAGTATCTACTCTGTACCAGCCACTGTGCTGTGTGGTTTTTATAGATTGTTTCTAATCCATGCAATATGCCCAAATGCAGGTATCAATAGCCCTTTTTTATAGCAAAGGGAAAATCAAGTGACAGAGAGACTAAGAAACTTACTAGAAGTCACAGAGCTGGTCAGTGATTGAACTTGGATTCATACCCATTTCTGCCCTGCCTCCTTGAAAAGACCATTTGATGACAGGTTTGCTTCAATTCTTATCAGAAAGAGGGAGGTTATAAAGTAAAAAGATTAACAATAAGGTTTCCCTCATTTTTATAAGAAAATGATTTTGTAGATTAGAAGATGTTTGTGGTTTTGTTGTATGTGCAGAGGCTCAGGTGCACTTGGGTACAGGAATAGCCCTCGTGATTCAGGAAACTCTGGTTCTAGTCTTGGTTCATCCAGCTCTGAATGGCCTTGGCCTTGAGACTCCCAGGTCCCAGATATCAGTGAGTATTCTGCGGAATACACATATGAATTTTTGTCCTATCCTGTGTTCTTGGAGGAATAGCGTATGGATCAGATTCTAATGTAAGCTTGTATGAGAATTTCCAGACTGATGGAAGAGGGGGAAACAGACAGCAGAGCAATAAATTTAATGGGAAAAAAAGGAACAAAGGAAAAGGAAAATTTCTGAAAAATGTCAGCAGAGGCTGTGATATCTAAAATTACTACTGGCAGGGAATAGAGTCAATGATATTATAATAGCCCTTATGGTGGCAGATGGGAGCTACACTTGTGATGAACATAGCATAACACATAGAGAAGTTGAATCACTATGTTGTACACCTGAAACTAAAGTAACATTGTGCATCAACTATACTCAAAAAACTTTGATATAAATAAATAAAAATTTTTAAAGTACTAAATAAATGGAAATATATACCATTTTAAAAATAATTCTAAAAATAAAAAAATTCCTGCTGGACTATCTGCAATTACAAACCATTATTTCAGGAAATCCTGTAGAATTGCTAGCATGTTAGGGCCAGAAGCTCAGAGTGGCACAGGTTTGGTTATTAAGGACAGTGTCAAACACTTTTCCCTTATTTTTTCTTGGCAACCAGAGGAGGGCCCACTTCTGACTATCTTTCCTTTTGCTCCAGTAGCTCTGTTTCCATATTCTCACAAGAGTCCATGTGGTGCCACGGAGTGTGGGGTAAACACCAGTTTGTCAAATTGTCAAAGAGCAGGGTCTCCTGTCTGAGTGTATCACATGGATCTGATTTTGATTGGTTATATTATGTACATTGACTTGGATTCTAGACATTTCTCTTAACTAATTATAGAATATCAAATCCCAAACTAATGATGGAATGTATGGTGATTAACATAACAATAAAAAATTAAAAAAAAAAAAGACTATCAAATCCCGCCCCTCTCCCCCAAAATCACATTTGACAAAGCAAATTTTTCCAAGAAGGTCAGTCATGGTCACGTAACAATCTATGCCTGATGTTTGGATTACCTGGCAATTTGGCTTACTCACTTCCATCTTCCCCATATTCCTCCAGGTGAAAATTGGAGAGAACTTCCCATTACCTGTTTTTCTATTTTTACAACTTGGCACTCCTTCACTTTCTCTAGCTACCATATCTGATTGAGGAGCAAGCAATAGGCCGGTGCTGTGAGCTGATGCAACAGGCAGAGCCTCTGCTCAGGAAATGAATGAATTCTCTTCTCTAACTGTCAGGGCAAAGGGCAGGGTCATGCTCAGCTAGTCCTAGCCCATTCCTACCCAGCTGGTCATGCGTTCCTTGCAGATGACAGGTCTATTCTCTTTCTCACCTGCCACATCTATATTTCCTTCAAGGGCACTTCTGAAGAAAGACTCTAGTGTCATTTTCGTGAGCCACACCAGCCCTCTCTGACCTTTCACTTCTCAGATTTCTCTGGCATGTTTTGTCAGGTTGGACTCTCAATGAACACCTACTTGATCACTTTGAAGATTTTATCATTTATAATGCATTCAGTACCAGTATCAGAAATTGCAAGTCAAACTGGCTTAAGCCCTGAAGATTTATTGGCTCACATAACTAGAAGTTCAGAAGTATATGGGTGTCGGGATAGGTTTGATTTAGGGGTTTAACTGCATCACCAAGAACCTGGTTTCCTTTCTCCTTTCTGACATTCAAAGGTATCAATTTTATGCTAAAGCTGTTGTGCTTTTGTGGTCCCAACATGACTGCTGACAACTCTCAGGTCTACATACTTATACTTTCCAAAGAGTAAATGACTATTTACTCCAAAGACCCAGCAAACCCTCCTTCCTGTCTTGCTGGTCTAAAAATGTACCTAGGGCTAGGTGGTATGAATACTCTGATTCTTTTTTCTTAGGTCTAAAAATATGCCCCATCTTTGGAGTCAGAGTTGCCCAAAAGTTGCCCAAAGCTCATGGGCAGCCCCCCATGACAAAATATGGTTAACAGAGGGTGTCTAGATGGTGGAAAGGCAACCTCAAGGTCAATGTCATTGGACAAAGGCAATCATTTGCCTGTCCTGGCTTGCAACTTCAAAACTCTCCATCTCCAGGATTAATTTCAGCCCTGTCTGGCTATGTAAGATTTGTCTTTATATTAAGTTTAGGTGTACTTGAGAAGGGTTTGCTTTCTGTGGCTGCACACTGACTCTCATACCAAAATCTACTTCCTGGTGACCCTCATCTGCTTACCTTGGTTTCCTAGACATTTCCATTACTCTGATTACCCACTACCTGGATCTCCTAGAGGTTCTGGGGATAGGGTTTAAAATAAAAGATTTGGTCCTTGATTTAAAGGGACAAGATTTTTTTAAATTCACTGGTTTCTAGGAATGCTTAGAAATTGTGAACTCATTCCAAATCACAGTGGGCTGACAGAGGTGTGCTGGAGCCAGCTCCTACTGGCTCATGAGAACTGATCATTAAATTCTCAAGCACTTTGTGAGCTAGCTGTTAAACATAGCCATTATTAAAAATTAATTATATTTATAGTTAAATAATGTTTAAAATGAAGTTAACAAATATACCAAACTCGCCATTTCCTAATTATTTTACTACATTTTAGTATTATCTGTGCTCCTAATAATATAATTATGTATTTTCATCTATTGTACATGTATCATACTGCATAATACACTCTCTCTATATGTACACTTTGTATATACTATACAAGGGCAAGTTGCATACCGTGCAACTAACTCTCCCCAACTCTGCATTCAGTGACATCATGTTGGTAGCTAAAATTGGTTGAATGGGAGTATTTACACCATAGAAATTGGCAAACATTATAAATCAGGGATTTTGGAGGGGGGGTTATTAAACATTTACCAGCATGCTACTGGCTGGTTCTCCAAATACAAAATAGGAATGATAGCTGTATCTACATTATTAGCCTGGTAAGTGGTTACAATGACATAAATCATATAAAGAATCAAGCTCCCATAAACCAGTTGATGAATCTTGGCTATGACCATCTCCTTCCCTGCCTGTTAATAAGAACGTATTTAACATCATATGATTTTTAAGTACTGTCTCAAGGCACTTGTTAGGAGTATGAAGTAATATCACACTGTGAGGATGGTATAGTTAAAGGAAGGCATAAAGCCCTGTGGGGTACATGGTAGAATGATGCTATCATCTGATTCCTGTGTGACAGGTGGGTTTCTGCTGAGCCTTTGTCTGCTTCCGCCTTCTTCTCCTCTTTTCCTCTTCATCTTCCACTTCCTATGGTTGCTAAAAGGTGGCCTATGCTTTGGTCTTCAACGGCATGGAGGTACCACCCAGGCTGTAACTTTGTCTCCTACCTTACTAACTTCTTAAAACTCAGCTGCTATCTCTCTGTGACCAAAAAGGCTGCTGCTTTTTACCCCCACCATTGTCTGCTGCTCCTGACACCGCCCCTGCCCTTCATCTCTGCAACTTCCTTTTCTCTGCTTTACTTTCCTCTTGCCTTTTTGGTCCCCTCTTGACACCTCTTGGTTTTGGCACAAAACAGAAACCATGTTGTGAAGCTAATAACCATTCTCCTTTTGTTTGGTAGTTGGGTCACTGGAAAACCATTAACCTCCTAGTTTATACAATGCACATGTACTTGATACATATCCAGATTGAAAAAACACTTTGCATAAAGTTCTAGAAAAAAAAAGTGACAAATGTAGAGATGTAGGAGCTATAGAAGAAAGAGAGAAGAGGTCACATCTCACAATGAGTGGGGGAAGGGGGAGACATGTAAGGTTAATACCCCTTATTTGTGGTTTTGGAAACTTTCTGGGTACTTAGCAATGTTGATGGAAAAATAACTGGAATTTTCATTCATATGATGCCTTATACATCCTTAATTATTTCTTGAATGTCTTATCTATTTGTATTGTACTCTAATTTTATTAAGGACAGAAGTACTTCTATCCACCCAACCCCATCTCATTCCTAATGAACCCACAGGTACTTAGCTTGTGGCTAAAAATGTTTGCATTAAATTTCTGTTGCATGAAAGAATGCATAATTAACCCATGTATTCTGACTTGATTTGAAGATGATATAGCCTCTTCTGAAGAAAAATCCAATTGTATGTTTAGAGAGTCATAGAAATTCAGGGGTAAAAGATACCGTAAGAGGTAAGAGTTACTTGATCGAATGATTCCCAAATCTGGTTTTATATCAAAATCAAACAGGGGTGGATTGGGCAGGGTAACTTTAGAATGCAGTCTCCTGACCTCCATCCCAGACTAACTGAATGAGAATCTGTGTGTTTTGTGACAGTTTCTGCTGGGCTGCCTGGTTTGGGACCTACAAATGAAGTTTGACTTCATCTAGAGTCTGAAAACCCTTATCACTCCTCCTTGAGATCATAATAGTAATATCTTTGCAAACATGGGGTTTGCCATCTGGATGTCCCTAAGTGTACAGTATTCAGGGGTCATCCTTGCTCTCAGTGGCCAAGTGAAGTGGCTTGCACCGTTTCCCCACATCTCTGGGAGTGCCTGAGGGAAGACTTGTGCTTGACTGAGTCTTTCCATGCTGGAGCCTGGTCCTCCAAACTCTCTAGACTGTCTTCAGACTTGCGGTGCTGTTCTCCTTTCTCTCCACTCTGCTCCTCAGTGCTAACAAAAAACTATTGGGATGGATGTTTACTAAAGTCAGGGGTTATTGATCCAACAAGAATGTATTGAGAATCATTCTGTGCCAGGCAATGCACTGAGAATAGAATATAACCTCCCCATAATCAAAAAACAAAAGAAAATAAGATAAATATGACCCTACCTTCATGAAGTATAGTTTATTGGGCGAGACAGGTATTATCAATCCAACAGTCATAAAAATATATGTAAAATTATACCTAAGGCAGATAGAGAGCGAGCATCTGGAGATGTTATGAAGGAGAAGTACATAGTGCAAAAAGAATAATAAGGAAGAATTTAACTCTTTGGAGACCTAAGAGATGGCTTCCCTGAAAAAGTGATAATTAAGCTGAAAACTGTTTAAGGTTATAGCACATGTCAGGGCCTTGTAGCAGGAAGGGTGGGTGCTGAAAAGAGAGCTGTATGTTTCAGTAGAGAAAGTAGAAATGTGGCACATGCTGAGGCTGCTGAGGAGGATGAGTCTGCAAAGGAGACAGAGAATCCAGAAGGGGCTGGAGGAAAGCAGGGACAAGGGAGGCACACAGGATCCAAGGGCAGACAGCATTTAATAAAAAGAACTGATCAAATATCTCAAATGTTTATGAGAGTCAAATACGGTGAGGTCTTACAAACACCTGTTGGATTTAGGGTCTTGAGATCATTGGCAACCATCACCTATGGTGATGGTGTGGAGATGGTATTGAGGTATTGTGTGTGTGGGGGGGTAAAATATACATAACATAACATTTACCATTTTAACCATTTTTAAGTTCTGTTTCATTAAGTACATTCGCATTGTTGTGCAACTGTCAGCACCATCCATCTCCAAGAACGTTTTATTTTCCCACACTGAAATGCCATACCCACTAAACACGAACCCCCCATTCCTCCTTTCCACCAGCCCCTAGCAGCCACCATTCTAGCTTCTGTTTCTATAAATTTGACTACTCTAGATAGCTCATATAAGTGGAATCATACAATATTTGTCCTTATTTCTGGCTGATTTCACTTGGCATAGTGTTCATCCATGTTATAGCGTGTGTCAGAATTTCCTTTTTGAGGCTCGATAATACTCTATTGCATGTATATATGACACTTTATTTATTTATCCATCAATGGACGTATGGGTTGCTTCTGCCTTTTAAATACTGTGAATAATGCTGCTATGAACATGGGTGTAGGTAAAGATATTTGTTTGATCATGGCTTTCGATTCTTTTGAATATATATCCAGAAGAGAAATTGCAATAGAATGGTAATTGTATATTTAAGGTTTTGAGGAACTACCATGCTGTTTTCCACAATGGCTGCACCTTTTTACATTCCCGTCAGCAATGCACAAAGGTTCCAATTTCTCTACATCCTCACCAACAATTATTTTCTGGGTTTGGGTTTTCTTTTTTTCTTATAATGGCCATCCTAATGGGTGTGAGGTGATATCTCATTGTGGTTTTAATTTGCATTTCCTCAATGATTAGTAATGTTTAGCATCTTTCGTGTGCTTACTGAACATTTGTATATCGTCTTTGGAGAAATGTTTATTCAATTTAGTTTAACCAGGTCGTTTTTTCATTGTTGAGTTTTAAGAGTTATTTATGTATTCTAATTATTAATCCTCTATCAGATGACTTGCAAATATTTTTTTTCCCATTTGTAAGTTGCCTTTTCATCTGTTGAGTGTTTCCTTTGACGTGCAATACATTTTAAGTTTGGAATAGTTCCACTTGTCTATTTTTGTTTTTGTTGCCTGTGTTTTTGGTGTCCTACCCAAAAAATCATCACCAAATCCAATGTCATGAAGTTTTCCCCCTGTGTTTTATTCTAAAAGTTTTATAGTTTTAGCTCTGACATTTAGGGTTTTGATAATTTTGAGTTAATTTTTGTATTTGGTGGAAGATAAAGAAGAGAAGATTGGAAGGATTCGTTCATTTTTAAAAGCTAATCAGAAGGATCCAGATGGGAGACGTTGAGTGCATTAAAGGGAGAGATAGTAAATATGATAAAGTTCCTGTAATGGCAGAGCAGATGAAGGGATCAGCCTTGGAAAGCACGAGGGACAGCTTCTACGTTGTAAAGTATTGAAGGAGGTGATCATGGGAGCAGAGAAGCAGGTGAATCTTAAGACAGCCCAGCACACAGTTGAAATCTTGGGATAAACTCTGTCCTAGAGCTTGCCCCTGCTGCCACAAGGAATTTCTTGCTGGCCAACTTTCTTTCCATGTCAATACCTATTGATATTTGGCTCAAAACTATCATAGCCCCTTCTTCTCTTTCTCCTTCCCCCTTCCTTTTCTCTCCCTTCCTCCTTCTCTCTCTTCTCCCCCCCGCCGTGCTCTTTCTTTGCATCTTTCCCCTTCTCCTTCCCCTTTTCCCAGTTCTCAGACCGCTAATCCCTTTTCTTCCAGCCTTCCTAAGGAAACTCAAACTCCCTCACAATGTGTAATTGGCAGAAAAATACAACACCTTCTGCAACTAGCCCCCAGTCATTCAGACAATACCTAACAAGCCCAAGATCATTTTTTATCTCAACAGGGATGAACTATGCCTCTTCCCAAGAAGGTGGAAGCCTCTTCAATTCTGCTTATTTTAATAAAATTTGTCTTTCCCAGTATACCCACATTATAGAGTGGCCAAATGATAACACAAATATCTAAAATATATGGCATATTACTTCCAGTCTTAAAATGACGTAATAAAATCATTTCACCACATAATCCACATAAATTACTCTAAAACAATAAGAAAAATGGTAAAGAGAAGCAGAAACCCCATCTTCATATAACCAGGAGACAGCTATAACTCTGAACCACAATCTATAAAAGCAAAAAACTGATGGAAAAGTAATGACAGTACCTGATTCACTTTCAGCATCTGCATTCAGGTAAGTAATGCCCTTGCAGTTCTTCTCTAAGGTATGGCTTCTATATTATATTTATATCAGTGAAACTGAAGGACCCATTTAAATGGTTTTTCTAAAACAAGGGTGATCTGTCCCGCTGTAAATCTCTTGCTTACCTAGTGGCAACCAACTTTCAAGATCTCTTAAAAAAATATTAGGGTTAACCTCAAAAAAACAAAGACCCCAATTTCTCTAGATATAGCAGATAATACCCACTGTAAAAAAGATAGTCCACAAGGTTATAGCCCAGGCTTTGTTTTAGCTCCTCTTTTGGGAATGGAGGGCTTCCTGTAATCCAATATGGCATCCACAGACTGTCAAATTGTACATGTTAACCTCTTGGTTTAAGTAAAATAGAATTCAAGAGAAAGATAGCTTTGAAAAATCCCAAGATTCTGCCAGAGTTTTTTTTTTTTTTTTTCATTCGTGCCTTTAGGCATTGCTTTGAGTCCAGGTATGTACTTTTGTGGGGCTTCTTACTGAGCCCGTGCCACAGTGGCAAGAGTGCCAAGTTGGATTAGTCTATAGGACATTTGGGAATTGTCTTTATTAAGGGAGTTTAATTGGTATTCTCCACGGTAGTGCAAGTCAGGGCAAGATGTTCTTACTCCTACATAATGAATAGTGATCCAGGAAGATGGATAGCAAGTGGTTCTACCCCTCCCTCCAATCCAGTACTTTCCATAAAAAAGATAAAATAAAGCAGGTGACCAGACACTCAGAACAGAGAGAACCACAGAATCAGTTCTTCTTTTGTTCTGTTCCTATATTAATAGTGATAAAAGAAGTTGAGGAATCCCTCAGACGGTTCCCTCCTGCGCAATAAACATTGAGGTGAAATCCTTTTTGATCTGTACTAAGAGACCCTGATGCCCTCAGAGGGGGTTCCATTCAGGAACATCTACAGAATATTTGTTAACTAACAGTGCTGTGGCTTCCAGAGGTGTAGCGTGAATCCGGGAAAGAAAAATTTAGCCATTGCTCTCTGGGAATTGACTGGCCTAATTATTCTATTCAGAGAAAACAATTTATTTGTCTCTCAACCCCCACTTATGGTTAATGGAACAAACGAGAAACAGGGAGGTTCCAGTAAAGAAGTAGAATGAATTGCACTGGGGGGTGAGCTTCAGCTACCACTTTGGACTAATCAAGGGCTGAGGCTGAATTTAAAGAGTGAAAATTCCGATGAAGGAACATTTTTAAAATAATGTAATTACTTTCAAACATGAATAATTGCTACCAACAGTGGTTAGAAAACAAGCAGAGGTCATCGCAGGCCTGCTGGAGGAACAGGAGGGGCTATTTCCACATCTACACGTTACTTGCCAAAGCCATTGTTCAAGTGCTTCTACATTTTTGCATCTTTAAAAAGGATAAAGCTCCTCTCTTCAAGAACAATAGTATCCACACAGACTCTCTTTGTGGCACCCAGAAGTCAGCTTCTTCATTCCATTTATTCATTCACTCAAACTTTTTTTGAGAACCATCTATGTGTCAGGTACTGTTTTAGGCGATGGGAATCTAGCACTGACTAAGAAAGAAGAAAATCCTGCCCCTCATGGAGCTTTGGAGAAACAGGCAATAAACGAGTAAATAATTACACTGTATAGTATGTCAGATGTGTTGGTTGAGTGAGAAGAAGGAAACGTGGAAAGGGTATAGAGGGAACAGGGTTGTGGTTTTAAATAGGGTGGTCAGTGTAGGCTCTTTGAGAAGGTGATACCTGAGCAAAGACCTGAAGATAATCAGGAAGCCACATATACATCTGGGAGGTGACTATTTCATGCAGAAGGAAGAGCCAATGCAAAGGTCCTGAGGCATGAGCACATGGGGCAAATACCAAAAGCAGCAAGCGAACTTGTATGGATTGAGTAAGAGAGCAAGTAGTATCTTTTTCTATCTCCTTCCTTCTTTTTTTCCCTTCCTTCCTTCCTTCCTTCCTTCCTTCCTTCCTTCCTTCCTTCCTTCCTTCCTTCCTTCCTTCCCTCCTTCCCTCCTTCCTCCCTCCCTCCCTCCCTCCCTCCCATCCTTCCCTCTCTTTCTTCCTTCCTCCCTTTCTCTTTTCCTTCCTTTTTCCTGCTTAAAAAAATATTTTTTTTCTGGGCGCCTGGGTGGCACAGTCAGTTAAGTGTCTGATTCTTTTTTCAGCTTAGGTCATGATCTCAGGGCCCTGGGATCAGCCCCATGTCAGGCTCCATGCTCAGCTCAAAGTCTGCTTGAGATTCTCTCTCCCTCTCCCTCTGCCCCTCCTGCTCTCTCTCTCACTCTCTCTCTCTCAAATAAATAAATCAATCTTAAAAGAAAAAAAGAAAGAGAGTAGTAGGAGATTAGATAGGAGAGGAAACGGGTGGCAACGGGGATGGGGGTCGGGGATTGCATAAGGCCCACTAGGTGATTATAAAGACTCCATTCATGTCTTGGATCATGGAGGTGTGTGCAGTAAGAAGAGGATCGTAGGAATTTTTGTATGAAAATTACATTTGGTCAAAATTTCCAGCCAATGGGTAATCTTAAGCATGCTGAGAAGAAGACTCCTCAAATAATAACCACCTAAATAGTGACTGGTGAGAATTGTCCTGGGCTTCTCAAGTTGCAAATCTCACTTTCAGTCAAAATTACTAGTCAAAAATAACCAGGTGAACTGAGAATGCCATTGTCTCCTGAGAGAGAATTGTTTAACTGTGGGAATATTTAGGATTTGTATAAAATGCTTAAAATAATCAGAACCATAGTATTAATATCATTATGGTAAGAATTTATACATAATTAGTATTTTATACATCTGAGAAAAATCTAGTATCTTAGAATGACAATCTTATAATTTTAGTTTTAAGTATGTAATTGAATAATTGATTTGGTGGATATTACCAAGGTTATAGACATCACTAGAAAATTAAAAGGACTCAAGTTTTATCATATTCATAAAGTTAATTTAACTTGTCTGAATTCCTTAAGTATTTGGATGGGTTTATCAATCAGATCTTTTTAACTGAAAAGGAAATAGAATATTTTAAATTTATAAATGATGTTTACAATACTTGAAGGTGTTTAGGTTATCAAGTTGATAAGTGGGAATCAAGCAGGATTATTCAAATCCCCTTAGCAAGTGGTTGTAAATATTTGCTAGATTCTTCTTTTTAGAGAAGGATTTTTTTTTTTAAGATTTTATTTATTTATTTGACAGAGAGAGAATGATAGTGAGAGAGGGAACACAAGCAGGGGGAGTAGGAGAGGGAGAAGCAGGCTTCCCATGGAGCAGGGAGCCCGATGCGGGACTCGATTCCAGGACCCTGGGACCATGACCTGAGCCAAAGGCAGACGCTTAATGACTGAACCACCCAGGCACCCCAATATTTGCTAGATTCTTAAATAGAATAATAAGCTAACCATAAAAGCTCAAGGATGAATTAGGTTTCAGCATTTGTAACTTTCACAAAAGTGTATTAATAAAATATCCTAAAAATCTTTTTTGCACTCTAAACTACCCATAACTGTACTGGAAGGTTCACATTTATCAGCAGTTGTTTACTGTATGGTTTCTAGAACTCCATTTCTTGGCCTCTTGCCTTCCACTGCTCATTTTTCCATTCACACCTTCATGTAGAGCATGTATTTTAATGAAATTACTGTTTAGAAAGAAGAAAAAAGTTTTCTGGGATCTCGACAAAATTCTGGGCTGTGCCTGGGAGTGGGTGTGCAGCAGTATACATTCTCTTGTTTTCTACCATTTGGTGGCATTCCTTTGGTAATAATTGTTCTGGAATACTGGAATGTAGCCTAGGCAGAATTAATTTTTAAGATTACAAGTTATACACATCTCCTCTGGAATAATTACTTTTCCATTATGCACCCTATCTCCTAAAATTTACCATTTTATAGCAAGAAGTATAGCTTGTGGGATAAAGAACAGTGTGCTCCAGCTTGTGTCAGACTAATGAGATACCAATTAAAGGAAATATTTATTCGCCTGAACTAATTGAATAACTATGTTGCTCCATTGGGAGGGGTTTTTAACTAGTGTTGAAAATTACAGTATAATCTACATCTTGAATTTCTGGTTTTGGTGCATTTGAAAATACAGCCACCACTTGTGATAAATCACTTGTTCTATGTCCTTTGGGTTCCATAGACATGTTTGGGTCAAATTTCAGAACTTTTAGGACCTGACTTTAAGAGTGGAAACAGTCCCCTAGAGTTTTTTGTTTGTTTGTTTATACATACTTATTTCTTTCCAAATATATTATAGGCAAGAGAAGAACTGTGAAAATCTAAAGAGATGGGCTTAAATACTTCTTGAAGATTTATAAATTTAACTCTTATGTTCATCCTCATATTTTGCTGTAGTTCCTTAAGCAATTTGTCAGTTCATGAGTTTTGATGTTACAGATTTTATGGCTTTTTGTTTTGACGGTTGTGTGTGTGTGTGTGTGTGTGTGTGTGTGTGTGTGTGTTTCCTAACTGAGGCACATGCTTTTGCAAATATTTGTGGAAGAAGTGGTAAAAGGGGACAGCAAATGGAGAAAAAGCTACCTTAATGCATGCCAGTGAAATAAAACCCGGAGAAACTATGTGTACGGGAATCATCAAATACTGTCAAGAACTGGTGAGCATTTTTTTAAAGAAAAAAAAATTGTTCAATAAAACTGAATACTTGTTGTAATGGAGACAAAAATTGGGGCCTTTCATAAGTTTTAATCTAGGTTTTTTTCAGGAGGGATTCCTGGTACCATCAATATTTTCACTTGGGGAAAGAGCATTTCTTGATCATAAAGCCCTTCTTACTGTCCCTGCCCCTAACCTCCGTCTCTCTGAGCCTACCATGAGTTGTTCTCCCCTTCATAGTTCTTTTGAAAACTTGTACCTATCTCTGTTTTGATGCTTATCACCCCGTATTGCAATATTTATTTATATTTCTTACTTCTCCACTAGACCAGAGGATTCTGAAAGTTGAGAAACTGCTTAAACATATAACAATTATTGGGCTCCTGGGCGGCTCAGTTGGTTAAGAGCCTGCCTTCGGCTCAGGTCATGATCCTGGAGTCCCGGGATCGAGTCTCGCATCGGGCTCCCTGCTCAGCAGGGAATCTGCTTCTCCCGCTGACCCTCCCCCCTCTCATGTGCTCTCTCTCTCTCTCTCTCTCTCATTCTTTCTCTTGAATAAATAAATAAATAAATCTTTAAAAAAATATATGACAATTATCAACAAGTGAGGTCTCTCATTATAGGCAATGTATGGAATGGGAAAGAAGGGAATCAGGGGCCAAGATGGGAGGAATGGGGGAGTGGGAGAGAATGAGGGTCCTGCAGGGACAAAGTGTGAGATGTTCCCAGAAGCTTCAGGGTGTCTGACTATGGCAAAGGAGGAAGTTTAATGAGAATTCTCAAGGATCATATATTCAAACAGACAAGAACTTTTGTGGGTAATAAAAGATCAAATTTTCTCGATTTAAATGCAGTGCAATTCCAAGACTGGACCATTGGGGAATTCGATCTTTGTATGCCCCACAGAGAGATCTTCGTTCCTGTTGTGTGAGTTCTCAATACCTGGTACAATACGTGGCTTACAGTAGATCCTCAATTAATAGTATTGACTGTTGAACCAGACAGCTTTATGTGTGTCATTCTCTGCTATGCATGGATTTGTTTTTGTTCATTGGAGTGGATGTTTTCAGATGATTTCCTCCTTTATAGTTTGCATATTCTGGTTCCACAGTAAATATCAGGTGATGATTAACTGTTACTAACCTTCTCTTCAAGAAATTTGTACAAACAATACAGAAGTTGCTTAACAAGTAAATTTTTCACTTGACTTTTTAAAGAGGCATTTGATGTTTACATCCGGGTTAGTAGCCCAAGAGTTAGAAGTAATGTGAAAGCTTTTTGCTATTAAAATGATTGATAATTAGGAGCCCATATGGTAGATCCCTGGAAGTTAATTTCATCTTATTTTCCTTTTTAATATCCATACATTATCTAACATTTAGTTACATGATTCTCCTTCCTATGTATTAGCAAGTATTTTGGTGCTAGGAGGCAGGGGGAAAATAAGTTATGCAGGTAGGTTGATTAAAGGTCCACATCATCAGGAGAGAAGCTTTAGGGTACCAGACAATGCAAAGCAGTATGGACTCTCTGAAAGCACTTCTGGAGGCTTCCTTTAATTTGAGGCAAATAAAGTCATTCATTCTTCTTTAACTGTTCTGACCATGACAGCTACTCTGATCTCATGGCTAAAATAGTTCAGTGGGAAAAGGGGGGAGGTGGCAAGGGCAGTGGAAGTGACACAGAGGGAAAAGATTGCAGTGGGGCTGGGGGTAGGGGTTAGGACCTGGGACTGGATTAGATGAAGGAAGCAGGATAGTCGAAGAGAATAAATATACCATCCAACCACCTGAGCTCCCAGCTCTATAAATAAGAAATTAACATCAACATGAATGGGCAACTCTGTACCCACTGTTGGTCTGGAATGACCTCAAACTTCCACTTTCACATTCCTAAACTGTTCCCAGGCTGCTGAGGTTAGGATAGAGCCAGCGTGATTGCAGGAAATTTGTGTCAGGGGTATTTCAAAGTCAAATGCAAGTGATTTGGGAATTTTCTTCTGCTTTATTAAATTTTCCTCTTTTCCTTCTCTAGGTGTAGTTAATGAAATACTAGCTCTATGTTTCTGTAATAATAGTGAATAGTTTACTTACTCTTTTTGCTTACTTTTCTAATTGACAGTCTCTCTAATACTTAAAGCTGAGTCTTGCAACAAGTTTCAAAAGACTTCTGGCTTACTTTTTTTTCTAGTAATGGCTGGCATATTGCTTTAAAATGCCTACCTTGAACTCTCAAATAATACTGTAATAAATATCTGTTATGAGAGATGTTTAACATCACATTCATTCTGTTTTCATATATTGGGCTTTCATATGCATTTATTTTTAATAAAGTATTTCATGGCTTAAAAGTTGAAAAGTCCCTAATATAAATGACTGGAATTGCTTCAGTAATAGCGTGCTGAATATACTTATATGAGTTGTTCAATAATCTGTTATCATGCAACGGCATTCTAATAGCTACAGGAATAAAATTAGACTCATTTTGCTGTATGGGTTAGATTTTATTCTAAATTCTTGGAAACTGTGCTTTCTTTTCAAAATATTCATAGTAGTTTGTGCATATAAATTTACATCATTAGCAGCACTTAGTAGAGCTTTGCTTCCTAGATGCTTTTGGTGATGATTTAAATATACTGTAAGAAGGTCATTGTAGAGATCGTAATAATTCTATCAGTTGGGATGTTTTTAATTGCAAATGAGAATATTGAACCCCAACCGGCCTAAGGGATTTATTGATTCACATTCCTAAAAAGCCCAGAAGTAAAGCTAGTTTGGTTATAAGTTCAGCGCTTGAAATGACATCAGTGCTCCATTTATCAGATCAGTTGACCCCATTCTCAGGCGGGTTCATCTCTTAAGTAGAAAATGATTTTTGAGAGCTTTAGGCATACATCTAGCCTTCTCAACAACTCTGGTAAAAAAGAGAATTTCCTAAGATGTGGGAAAAAAAATGCCAATTCTAATTCTCATTGGCCCCAAACAACATGCACATTCTTAAAACAGCAAGACTGATGATATGCGAAAAGAAAAAAAAAAAAGAAGAAGAAGAAGAAGAAAAGAAAGAAAAAAGAAAAACTAAACAGGTGAACTTCATTTTATTAATATGTTTTATTTAACTAATATATAAAACATACCATTTCACCCTTCAAGTACTCCATAGCCACATGTTGCCAGTGACCACATAGTTTTAGTTGCGAGTCTTGGACAGTGTAGTAATAAAGTCTCCTGAGAGCAAATAGACAGATTTATAAGACTAGAGATACAGTAATCTTTAACATGTCTTGCTTAGGAACAGTGGTCATAAATAATTCTATTCTCAAAAGAAATCATTAAGTATCATGTGGATATGAAGTTAAAATTAACCTCTAACTTCTATTCCCTCTTAGAATTCTGTGGACCAAACTTCCCACATGTTTTGAACACCCTCTTTCTATTTTTTTTTTAAGATTTTATTTATTTATTCATGAGAGACAGAGAGAGGGAGGGAGGGAGAGAGAGAGAGAGGCAGAGGGAGAAGCAGGCTCCCAAGGAGCAGGGAGCCCGATGCGGCACTCAATCGCAGGACTCCAGGACCATGACCTGAGCCGAAGGCAGACGCCTAACCATCTGAGCCACCCAGGCGCCCTCACCCTCTTTCTATTTGATAGTTATCCACACTGTGAGCTCCCAGTTTCCAGGGCAATTTGCAAAAAACCTCCTGCATTCTCAGACTCCCTTGTGGCTAAACTGCAGGCATGTGACCTTGGTTTTGTGAATCAGATTCCCATAAGTGGGCCTTAATTTGGGAGATAACCAAAGGAGGAAGCAGATTAGGGATGGCTCCTTCATTCTGCTGCAGGGGAGGTAGGGGCTGTGGTGACCTCCGGCTCAGGCCAGTTCACTGGTGTAGTTCTAGGAATTATTCTTGGAGGATAGTCTGGAGCCTCTTTCTCCAGCCCACCCAGTAATTCTCAGAGGTATGTAATAAATTCAATATTTATTAGATAGAATGTATTAGCTCTCACAGATTCATTTTCTAAGCTAGCTGCAGTAAACTGTGTTGCTTACAACTAATAGCCTCAATTGATACAAATCCTAATATTATGCCCTGTGAAGACTTATGACTCTGGACAAAATAATATCTTCCTAAGAGGATGAGATTCAATTAGAGTACTTTTCCCTGCTGCAAGAAAAATATCTGTGACTTATGAGAGAAGTATTTTGTATTTATTATTTCTTTCTTATTACCTTACTTGCATTTTCTGGAACATGACTACTTACAGTGTACCTATAAGTTTTTTATAAAACCAACATGAAAATAATCATGACTGAATTATATCTATGACTTCAATAGCACCTAGATATCCTATCATTTCACGTCACCTCCCTTCCCTCAATCACACTAATAACATTGAGACATATAAATGAATCACTATTACTCAATTTTGTCCTATCTGCCCTGGTTGTTGAGGTTGAGGTATCAAAAAAAAAAAAAAATCATAACCGACTACTGTTTGCCTTGAAATGTTCCTCCCATAAAGTATTTGCATATGTTTCATGCTGACAACCGCTGATTATTCAAGCTCAATTCTTGTGTAAAATTTTTCTTTTTTTTTTTTCAAAAATTCCAGACAAGTTGTATTTTTACTATACTTACAGTTTTTCTTTTCAGGTGTATGGTGTGTGATTAATTACATTCTAAATTCCAGGAGAAAAGGTATGACTAGCTGTAGGCTTTCTTGTAAACAAACTTAGATTAGACAAAAATGCTTCATTTTCTTTCATATGCTTTAAAACTGATTAGTTTACTGGTTTTGTTTAAAGCCACCATAGATACATTTTAATCTGTCATATGCCCGATTTTCCAATTTTAGTTTTTAATCAACAATATTCTACCCCTGGGCGCCTGGGTGGCTCAGATGGTTAAGCATCTGCCTTCGGCTCAGGTCACAATCCCGGCGTCCTGGGATCGAGTCCCGCATCGGGCTCCCTGCCCCTTGGGAGCCTGTTTCTCCCTCTGCTTCTCTCTCTCTCTCTCTCTCTCTCCCTCTGTCTCTCATGAATAAACAAATAAAATCTTAAAAAAATATATTAAAAAAATATTCTACCCCTAATGATAAATAATCTTATCCTTAGACACGCACACACTATATGTGCACATACCTATACACACAAAAGATACATTCATTATTAAATATTTTGCTCCTGAAATAATTTGTTACTCAGTTCTTATTCAAATCACATAATAAATGATAAAAATTTTTGCAGATTGGCCTCAGTATGAGGAGGACGATGATTTTCAATAATCTTATTGTTAGGTGTAGAGCTTCTTACTTTTTACCCCAAATTCACATATCTGTTCCTATTTGACTTGCTTCCTGGTGCTCCTGCAAGCTAGCTGACTGACAGTGTCCACGTCGGTTACCTTGTTGGCTCTCACTTTTCTCATCTCTAAAACAAGGCAGCAGGGGCGCCTGGGTGGCTCAGTCATTAAGCGTCTGCCTTCGGCTCAGGTCATGATCCCAGGGTCCTGGGATCAAGCCCTGCATCGGGCTCCCTGCTCAGCTGGAAGCCTGCTTCTCCCTCTCCCACTTCCCCTGCTTGTGTTCCCTCTCTCGCTGTGTCTCTCTCTGTCAAATAAATAAAATCTTTAAAAAAAAAAACAAACAAGGCAGCAGATTCTACAATTCTAAAATTCATCTTTAACGGGTCTTTACTTATCTAAAGTAGTATTAGCAGTATTATTATAGACATCATTCTCATTATGATATATTCTATTATCATCATTTTTGCAAATGCAGTTTTTACTGAGAATCTGTATTATTCTGTTTTTCTTCTGTCCTATTTTATTTTCTGAAACATTTTAGCTCATAGATACTTTTTCTTTTCCTAGTACTTTTCTTGTGGATTTGTTGAAGAAATCATCAAGAGGATCTTAAGGTTAATGGCAGTTGATTAATGAAATTACTGTATTTAAAGAATGATCAGTTTCATTTAACAAAGTGCTAGTAACGCATTTGCACCATCTTTTAACCTGTTCCAGTCACTAGCCAATCTGCACAAGTAAGAGTGGCTCTCAGGAATGGAAAAACTTACTTTACCAGAATGTTCTATTGAGCGAATAATTACATTTGAAATAAATTTATTTTGGATACTTTAACAACTGCAAAATATTCTTTTAAAATTTTGATCCTAAAATGTCGCTGAGACATTCCATGGACAGGGCTAAATACTCAATAGATTCTAAACTATAAAAAGAGGAGTATTCATAAGCTTGGTACTGCCTGGACCTCTAAACACCTGGAATCATTTATTAAATGGTATCAGGTAGGGTTTGTTGGTAGCAAGCAATGAAAATTAACTCTTAAGTGAATGTATTGGAAAGATAGCAGAGCTCAAAGAAGGAAAAGAGAAACTTTATGAGACAGGCTGAAGAAATAACAGGAACCAGAATGGCTCAGGACTCATAGGTATATTAGGTATAGGAACAAACACCTACAAGAGTTAAGGATTCATTAGGGATGAATCAGCCCCAAACATTCCAGTTGTGTAGACAGTGTCACTCAGCATGCAATTCCAATCCCTTCTCTCTTCTTTCACTACTAGAAATCAGGAAATGAAAGTACACAGTATCCTAGTCTCAGCTAGGGGTATCTATGTGACACAGGTAAAGCCCTGGGCAGAATTTTGCAGCCCTCTACTCTTTCTATCTGGAAGGTGGAAGTGCTGCCTGGAGGGGCAGAAGCTAATCTATAACCATGACAGCTGCAATCACAGGCTTTGGCTTCCTGACAATATCAATTGACAGAGAGTGCTAAATGTATTGGAAACCTCAAGTTGTCCTAATTGACAAGAAGACAGAATTTGAGACCAGATGATGCTTAAGAGATGAGGATACAATCATGCAGGGCCTGGTTAATCCCACTAGGAGCTCAGCCCTCCTACAGGTGACAGTGCAGGATCATTAAAAGGTTAGAAAATGAAGGGTTATGACCAGAATCTCTTTTATAGGGAGTCCATGGTTTCAGTGTGATGGATGTTTTAAAAGGGAATGGATCTGGGGACAGGAAGTTCAATCAGTAGGTTGCCACAGATTGTGTATGTGTTCACTGCCAGCAAACTTCTGAAAAGGAAAGGATATTGCTTTGGACTGAATATCTGTGTCCTCCCCCACCCCAAATTCATATGTTGAAACCTAACATCCAGTGTGATGGTATTAGAAGGTAGGGCCTTTAGGAGGTAATTAGGTCATGAAGGAAAAACCCTCTGGGTACCTGGGTGGCTCAGTCGGTTAAGTGTCTGCCTTTGGCTCAGGTCATGATCCCGAGGTCTTGGGATCGAGCCCCGGGTCAGGCTCCTTGCTTGGCAGGGAGCCTGCTTCTCCCTCTCCCTCTGCCTGCCGCTCCCCCTGCTTGTGCTGTGCGCACTCTCTCTCTCTGTCAAATAAATAAATGGAATCTTAAAAAAACGGAAAGAAAGAAGTAAGTAAAGAAAGAAAGAAAAGCCCTCATGAGTAAGATAGTGTCCTTAAGAAAGAAACCCTAGAGAGCTCCTTTGCCCCCTCTGTCATGTGAGGGCACAGCAAGAAGATCAACCAGGAAGCAGGCTCTCACCAGACACTGAATCTGATGGGTCCTTGTCTTGGACTTACCAGTCTCCAGAACTGTGAGGAATAAATGTCTTTTTTTTTTTAAGATGTTTATTTATTTATTTGTATATATATTTGAGAGCACACAAGCAGGGTGAGCAGCAGGCAGAGGGAGAAGCAGGCTCTCCGCTAAGCAAGGAGCCTGATGCGGGACTTGATCCCAGGACCCTGGGTTCATGACCTGAGCCAAAGGCAGACACTTAACCAACTGAGCCACCCAGACATCCCGAGAAATAAATTTCTGTTGTTCATAAGCCGCCTAGTCTGTGGTGCTTTGTTATAGCTGCCCTAATGGACTAAGACAGGCATCATCTTATTCTACACCCGAGTTCCTTAGCAGAGCAAAATTAGGACAGGGGAGGCTCATGACACTCAAGAGGAAAGAACACTTCCTGACATTCAGCAGGGAGAAGAATGTCATCCTTGTGGTCGTTAATTAGTACACATCAGAGGCTATTTGGTGAAAAGGGTATTTATGGATTACATTATAAAAGGATTACTATACATATCCAGGAAAACATTAAGGAGATGTTTTGTTAAATTTAACTTCCTTTCTTGAACTACTGAAAAGCAGCACTGTCTAATTATGGAAGAACAGAGTTTTCTCATCGATCTCTAGCATCTAGGACAATGTCTGGAATATGCTTTGTGCTCAAGCAATATCTGTTTATTTTGTATGTGCAGGCACTGTTCTAAGGACAAATTCTTATAACAAACCTTATGCAGATGATTCATTTATCCTGATTTAAAGATGAGAAAACAGGCCAAGAAATCCTAAGATTCAAACTGAGATCCATTTGACTATAAGGCGCATTATTTTAATTGTTCTGTTATAATGCATTGTGGGACCTATGGATTATCCAAGTGATAATATCCAGCAGATAATTAAAAATAAGTGGCTGAAGGGGCGGGCGCCTGGGTGGCTCAGTCAGTTAAGCATCTGCCTTCATCTCGGGTCATGATCCCAGGATCCTGGGATGAAGCCCACATAGGGTTCCCTGCTCTGTGGGGGGAAGGGGGTGTCTGCTATTCCCTCTCTCTCTACCCCTCCTCCCTGCTTGTTTTTTTTTCCTCTGTCTCTCTCAAATAAATAAAATCTTAAAAAAAAAAATAAGTGGTGGAAGTTTAAGAGAAAAATCTAGCATACAGATGCACATTTCACAATCATTTAAGCACTGAAGTTGTAATGGAAGGTAAAGGAGTGGAATAACATCACCTGGGCAGTGACCTTCAAACCTTTGGTCTAGTCATAAAAAAATTCTTTAATAGTGACCCACCGCGCGCACACACACACACACACACACACACACACACACACACACACAAATGCATGTGTCTCCTGTAATAATACCCATCTTTATTAAATGTGATATATTTTATCATTTTTAATTGTTTTCTTCTATGCAATTCTATTTCATTTAAAAATGCTTCTTGCAATCCATTAGGCTCGATTACATGATCCAATAATGGCTTGTGCTCTGCAGTTTGAAAACCACTGCCTTTAGTAAGCTGTGGTGAAGCAGCTGCCAACTGGGGACCCACTGACCATATTTGGCATGGAGACGTGTTCTCTTTGGCCAGCATACTCATTTCTGGCATACAGATATGTTGTACTTGAGAAAAATTTTAAGATATTGGCGATTTCACATAAAAGTTTATATAAAAGAATCTGGATTTCCAAATTCTTTTGAGAAATGGCAATGCTTCTCTAGTAGTCCTATTACCTATCTGCAGACACTGACTGTAGGTGGGAAGCAGCTGCCTCCTACCCTCCCTCCCCCACCCAAGCCTCCTACACGGTTATCTCCCTGACTCTGAGTATCAGCTGCCATTTAAGGTCATGCTTGCGTTCTTTCTGTTATTTCCTTATAAGAGAAAAGGCAGTTCTTTACTGTATCGAAGAGTAAGAGAACCACATATTTTTGTCGCGTACAGCCTGCTTCAGTTATTTATGCTACCTTCAGATCCCTGTAAGCACTTCTGTTCGTGATTCATGGTATAAGCGTGTTAACTAACGGCTGAGTCAAGGATGGCAGATTGGCCAATACCCACACAGAGGGAAAGAGGAAAAGGAGCCCAGGGAGATACTACAAAAGAATAACCAGAGGGTCAAGAGCAAACCCAGAAGAAGAGGATGTTAAGGACAGGAGGGATCAAGGGTATCCAGTTCAGGCTGTATGGTCACTTTAAGTTAAAGGCATTTGTGGATTTCATTGGCAGAACTTCCAAAGAAGATCCTGCTCTCTTTAGATGATTCATCTCCATGTCTGATTCCCACTGTCAGGAAGAAACATAAATAAAGGATTTCACAGAGGGGGACCTGTCTTAACATGCCAGGATTTAGAGGATGCAGATACTAAATGCGGTAGCCAGATGTTATTTTGGTGACAGTGTCTTTTGGATTGAACAAGAATGTGGCTCCCACACATGTCCTGCTATTTAGGGTAAAGTTCAGGAGACAGAAGTGGGCAGGGAAGCTCCTGTCTCAGTGTGGATTGGGACTGAGCCCTTCAGCATAACGTTAGCCATCCATTGGCATGTCTCAAATCACCTGCCACTGATGCGTCCAAGAGCCTGGCACAATAACTGAGCTCAGAACTGTGGCATGATAATATTCTTATTAAGCTTTGAGTCTGTCCTAGCGGCAGCTCACTGTCACAGCACAGTGGGTGGGTGGACACGTAGGATGAGCTGAAGTCCTAGGAACAGGCTTTGAGAGGTTTTAGGTACTATAAGGAAGTCATTTGCAAATCAGCATTAACTGAGGGTACTCAATTAATAATACAGATAACCTGAAGAAATCGGAAGTTTTAAATGTTGAGTGTATCACGAAAGAATCAAAATCTGCTTGGGAATTAGTGATGAATGTTCAAAGGAGGGGAACAAAATAAGCTTTGCTGTAGTTTTCCAAAAAATGCTAAACTCTGACCAAAATAATTTTAAAAAGGATTTCTGCTTTATCACTAATCTTTTTTGTTGTTGTTTAATAATAAGGGAGAAGAAGAAACAAAAAGAAAAGACAGACTATTCTTGCCTAACTGTCATTCTTGGAAGCAGGGGAGTGTTTGCTTTTCTTTTGTTCTTTCAAATCCCAGGGGAGCTATGCAGGCTGGAGTTTCTCTTTGCCTTTTCATCTGCCTGGAAATAGCACACAAAGGCAAGGCTTCCCTGAGCAAGACAGAGACATTTGTGTTTTCTTTTTTCTATTCCCTATTGAGCAGAGGCTTAAAAAAAAATCTGCCCACTGTGCTTCTCTTGTGTTGTAAGCACCATGACTTGTGTTTTCATTCTTTATATATCACATTTCCATGTTTTACCGTGTTAGCGACTTAAAATTAATGCACATTTTAAAGTGTTCACAAGCGGAAAGTCTTTATTCCTTTGATTATGAATAAAGGTAGAGCTGCCAAAATATTCTCAGGGTAAATCTGCCCAGAATTAATATACATAAAATATTCTATATGTGACATAGCCAGCCATTGCCTGAACAAATCAAATCTCTAAGATCTGAGGTTTTACAATAAATAAAATCATACATATTGATAATAAACATTATAATGAGAATTATATTTCCTGCAGAGAGATTGTCAAGTATAGGGCAAAATGGCCAACATGACATAGAGGGCAAAAATGACTTATTAGTACTTAACAGTCTTAAAGAGGATCACTTTCTTACCCCTCAAACGCATCAGTCAAATCCCTCCCTAGGGAGGGAGACCAAGACTATGTCTAGTTTAACTAAAATCTCCCCATAGGAAGCATGAGGCTAAGAAGGAAGGAGAGGGTCCTCAAGAGGATCTAGTAGATCTGGTACAGACCTAAGAAAGATACTCGTACTCAGGCAGGTTGGCAGGGGAAGACAGACTGAGAGAATGAGGGGCCATGCATGTTTGGAATACCTAGCAAAGGTTAAATACATGGTAGCTCTTGTGATTAGGATAGATATGGCCCCCAACTGCAATAGATCTTGTTATTTATAATACTGATACTTTACATGCATTTTGCCTATCTTTTATTCTTTGAGGTATACTTGTGTATTGTACCATATGATCCTCAGAAAACCTTGGTGAGGCAGTAATAGAAGGCTATAATTTTATTAATATTCTCATTTTACAGTTAAAGGGACAAGGCTTAGAGACTTGCCCACAATCACTCAGTGAGGGTGTACGACTTCCGGATCTAGAGTCCAAATCTTCTGTCTCTGCTCTGATGAGTTTTTGCAAAGGGAGATCACATGATTATGAACGCTTGGCCTTGCAGTGGAGGCATGTTCTTTCATCAGTGTTTTAAATCTCCCTATAGATACCTGAGATGATTAGGCTTTTGCCTGGCTCTTTATATTTTATGGGGTTAATTATAACCAGTCCTGAGATTGTCATCACCTTTCTTTCCCTAACCATTCATTGACTCAATAACCATTTATCAAAAGAGAAAATAGAAGACATTCAATATATGATTATTGAATCAGTGGAAAGACCTGCTATGGGCAGCAAGATCAATGTATTTCTGGGTCATGGCTAATCATAAATTATAAAAGCAATAATTTGCTTCTCACATTTTTTTGATTTTATGGTGATAAGACAAGACCCACCTTCCGCTATAAAGGTCCCAAAGGCTAGAAACTATTTTTTTCATAATTTACCTTCAACTATGATTGTAAACAGGTAGCTGAGATTGTTGCTGCAAGGGAATCAAGCGTGGAAAAGAAGAAGTAAAGAAGCTCAGGCAAGAGGGTTCAGTCTGAGGGTTAGATCAGCAGCAACCAGTGTCCAGTAGCAGCGATGGCGAGGACAACCGTAGTAGAATGTCCGGTGCCCATGACTAGAGCAGGGCCGAGGGTGGCGTTTTTCTGGTCAGTTTCTTGGTATCACTTTCATTGTGATTCTGGCTCTCCAGCTGTGCTTCCTGCCTATCTTCTTCTTCTTTTTTTTTTTTTTCATTTAAGACAGGGAATACTTTATTCAAACCCATCAGAGAAATGGACAGCTTGGGTCTGTAACAAAGCATTGTGTTTTAAAGCATAGGTCAGTAACTGTATGTGAGTATACACTGCTACATACAAATTAACTGATCAGAGCACAACTTTTCAATGTTCAAAACAGAATAAGCTTCCCTGTAAAAGCAGCACCTTTGTGACATTTTTTACTTTAGTATTCCTCTCCTTCTTCTTCACCCTCTCCTTCAACAGAATCCACACCAACCTCCTCATAATCCTTCTCCAGGGCAGTCATGTCCTCACGGGCCTCAGAAAACTCTCCTTCCTCCATGCCCTCCCCCACATACCAGTGAACAAAGGCACACTTGGCATACATCAGGTCGAACTTGTGGTCCAGGCGAGCCCAGGCCTCAGCGATGGCTGTGGTGTTGCTCAGCATGCACACGGCCCGCTGCACCTTGGCCAGGTCTCCACCGGGCACCACAGTGGGAGGCTGGTAATTAATGCCCACTTTGAAGCCAGTGGGGCACCAGTCCACAAACTGGATGGTACGCTTGGTCTTGATGGTGGCAATGGCAGCGTTGACATCTTTGGGAACCACGTTGCCACGGTACAACAGGCCGCAGGCCATGTATTTACCATGCCGAGGGTCACATTTCACCATCTGGTTGGCCGGCTCAAAGCATGCATTGGTGATCTCTGCTACAGAAAGCTGTTCATGGTAGGCTTTCTCAGCAGAGATGACGGGGGCATAGGTGGCCAGAGGGAAGTGGATGCGGGGTTAGGGCACCAGGTTGGTCTGGAATTCTGTCAGATCGACATTCAGGGCTCCATCAAATCGGAGGAAGCAGTGATGGAGGACACAATTTGACCTATCAACCTATTTAGATTAGTGTAGGTTGGGCGTTCAATATCGAGGTTTCTACGACAGATATCATAGATGGCCTCATTGTCTACCATGAAGGCACAATCAGAGTGCTCCAGGGTAGTGTGGGTAGTGAGGATGGAGTTGTAGGGCTCAACTACAGCTGTGGAAACCTGGGGGGCTGGGTAAATGGAGAACTCCAGCTTGGACTTCTTGCCATAATCGACAGAGAGACGTTCCATCAGCAGGGAGGTGAACCCGGAACCAGTTCCCCCTCCAAAGCTGTGGAAAACCAAGAAGCCCTGAAGACCTGTGCACTGGTCAGCCAGCTTCCGAATGTGGTCCAAGACAAGGTCAATGATCTCCTTGCCGATGGTGTAGTGCCCTCGGGCGTAGTTGTTGGCAGCGTCCTCCTTGCCGGTGATGAGCTGCTCAGGGTGGAAGAGCTGCCGGTAGGTGCCGGTGCGAACTTCATCAATGACGGTGGGTTCCAGGTCTACAAACACGGCCCTGGGCACATGCTTGCCGGCGCCCGTCTCACTGAAGAAGGTGTTGAAGGAGTCATCTCCTCCCCCGATGGTCTTGTCACTTGGCATCTGGCCATCGGGCTGGATGCCGTGTTCCCGGCAATAGAGTTCCCAGCAGGCATTGCCGATCTGGACACCAGCCTGGCCCACGTGGATGGAGATGCACTCACGCATGGTTGCTGCTTTGCGTCTGCCGAGCAGATGGCAGAGAGGAAGAGGAGAGGTTGTGGCTTCTTACAGCGCGACTCTTAGGCGGTCGATGTAAGAGAACCTCCCTGCCTATCTTCTAAGCCTATTTCTCCAGCTATCCTAGCTCTTCTGAGAGCCATGTGATAGCCTTCCAGTAAATGCCTTTCTGCCTAAATGGGCTAGAGTTAGTTTCTGTTGCTTGCAAATAAAAAAGTCCCAACTGATGCATTGCACAGCTGATTTATTTGTTCAAGTATCTATGGACTGAGTAATGTGTGCTCATCACTACCCTAGATATTAAGGATACAGCAGTGAATATGATCCACAAGATAGTTGCTTTTATGAAGATGAAACTTTAGTTAGGAGTAGAAAGACCATAAATAAAATAAATGAATAAAATAATGTCAGCTAGTGACAAGTGTTATGGAGGAAAAAAAAGCACGGGCCTAGGGGAAAGTAACTAGGCAGAAAGGCTGTTCTGCTCTGGATTGGGAGGTTTTAGAACATCTCTCTGAGGAGATTGTATTTGACCTGAGACCTGAGTGAAAAACAGTAACAACAACAACAAAACAATAATAGGTAAGTCTTAGGGCAAGACATTCCAGGTGAAGGGAACAGCAAGCAGGAGCAAGTGTCCTGAGGTGGGAATGAATTTGATGTGTTTAAGCAACAGTAAAAAGGAAAGTATGGGTAGAGCCCAGTGTAGAAGCAGGGAGGATTGTAAGATGATGTCAGAGGCCAGAGCTTATAGGGACTTGTAGGCTGTGGTTAGGGATTCTGATTTTATTCTAAGCACAACAGGCAGCCATTTGAGGATTTTAGGTAAGGAAGTGAAAGAAATTTATTCATATTCTGAAAAGATGGTTGGATCACGAAAAGAGGAGGCTGGAAACCACAAGACCTGTTGGATGCAAAAATCCAGACCAGATGGAGTTTAGCAGGGACAAAGTGAAGAAAGCGTATGCCTCCAGTGGCTTCTCTTACACCTCTGGAGAACAATTTATGATAATCAAGGGCACTGTGGGCCAAGGCCACCATGTAAATTGCTTGAATAAACACTTCCATTTCCAAGCAATTGAGAAAGTCAAGGCAGTTTCTTTGTTTAATTTTTGTGTAATTTTCCATTCCATTCAGCTGAAAAGAACAGTCAGGCAAACATCACTGCTCAGTTCTTCAGCTTTGTGATAGAAGCAGAACATTACGCCCCCAAAGCCAAAATTCATTTTCTGCACACTGAGATGTTTTCTTGGTTAATTCAAGGTTTCATGACAAAGCATGTTTGCTTCAAATTGTAGAAATATAGGCTGGTCAGAGTCATCATTCAAACAGTTGTCTTAATCTAAAATATTTATGTATAAATGTATAATACTGCTTTGTGTATATTTAAACAAGGCAGATATTTTAGAAACATGGTGCCTGGTGTTCCCTCAAGTTCTTTATAATCAACTCTGTAAAACCCATACAAAAAATTATCAACAGCAAATACTGATCACTTATCACTATTTATTGATTCTATTAATACTACCTAATCTTAAATAAAATAAGAACATGTAAGAACAGTTTATGAAATAATTCAACAAAAAAAATGTTCTTATTTTGCTTTTCACAACAATATGGAATTTTTCGGTGCTTTTAAAAATTACTGATGGACAACAAGATGGGTAATTAGGATATTGTCTAATTAATAAATTGACTCACTTTGTCTCCATGTATAACTGTTTTGACTTTGAAATGATTAGTAAGATCAGTCAAGTAATTGTCAACTCAGCTAATATATTTTTTAGTCCTCTTTGGATGAATTATTTCCTCTCAATTAATTATGCCTGAAGGAGATGTATTTTTGTATTTAGCTGTGCCGAATGTCATTTTAAAATTTACCTTGCAAGGACAGGGCCTTATGGAACTAAGTTTTAATTGGTCATAGTGGAAATACTGGTAACATCAATTTGATCTTAGGCAAAAAGATCAAAACTAAGAGCTCAAAAGATAAGATTCAGGTAGTAGTAAGGGGACAGGATCTAAGTTTTATGGAAAACACACACTATATTAGATATTGTGCTAGGCATACTAAATATATAAGCTCATCTATTTAAGAGCCCTACAAGGAAGACTTTTTAGTCTATAGGTAAGGCAGCTTCAAAGGAAGACATATCTCCTGAATGGCTGAACCAAGATTAAAATTTGTGTCTATCTATCTGCAAATATTTTGTACTTTCTACAGATTCTCGTTAATTCTCCGGCAATGTTCCTTCAGTGGTTCAGTCCACCTTTTTCCTGCCCCACCCCTACTCTAACTAGGACCTTTCACACTATAGGTAAGTGCACCTGACACCTTAAAACATATTTGCTTTTCTTCTGATTGTGAAAGTGATACATATACTTGCAGAAACCTTGGGAACCACAGAAGAATTTTAAAAAGTAAATATCATATGTTCTTGGAACATAAAAATAACCTCCATAAAGATTTTGATGTCATTAATGTCTTTCTCTTCAGTATTTTTCATATAAAGTGGGGATCACATTTCAGCTCTAATTTCATTTTCTGCTGTGTTTATCTGTTATTGTATCATTACCTTTTTTTTCCAGTTCACCAAATACCTTTTGAAAATGTAATATTTAGGAACGCTTGGGTGGGTCAGTTGGTTAAGTGTCTGCTTGAGTCATGATCCCAGGGTCCTGGGATGGAGTCCCAGAATCAGGCTCCTTGCTTAGCAGGGAGCCTGTTTCTCCCTCTGCCTGCCACTCCCCCTGCTTGTGCATGCTCTCTCTCCCTCTCCCTCTCTCTGACAAATAAATAAATAAAAGAAAAAAAGAAAAAAGAAAACGTAGCATTTATATGGTGCAAGCCACCCTTTTGAATGGATGTACTAGGATACATTTAATCATTCTCTCATATAGGAATATTATAATCTTAATCAATTTTTCCTCTTATTTAATCATGTTATGGTAAGCATACTCATTTGCCCACTTTTCTGATTATTTGCTGAAAATACATTCCTATAAGTAGAAAATTACTGTATTTAAAACACATATTTTTAAAAACGCTTTTAATACATTTTGCCAAATTTCTCTGGTTGTTCTCCATAAAAGTTGTAACAATTTGTTCTCTTACCCGTCTTCAAATGCTACACCCACAAAATAACTGCAAATTTGAGAAGCAAAAATGGCATCTAATTATGGTTTTAATTTGAATTTTAGCTTACTAGTGCATTTGGATCTTTTAAAATATGTTTATTTGTTCTTTGCATTTCTTCTGTAAGTTGGCCTCATGTTTTTTGGCTTTTTCCTGCTAATTTGAGTTGGAGAATGTTTGCGTCCTCTTTTTAAATTTTCTTGAAGTGTTTTTATATGAATAGAATGATCTGGTTTTAGAATGTTTGCTAGGAATTCACCTCTAAATCCATTTCCCCTGATATAGTCTTTGTAGATGGATTTTACAATGTTGATTCAATTTGTTCAATGGTTATAATACATAGTTGTTTTTTTTTTAGTTCGTTTTGGTAAGTTCTATTTTTCTAGGAATATATCAATATATCAATCAATATATCAAACCTTATCTAAGGTTTACATTTTACTGGCATAAAGTTGATTTTTAAGATTTCTTTGAAGATTAAATAATTTTCCTGTTTTATTTGGCTCTTAGTTTTGCTTAGAATTTTCTTACAATAAATATTAGTTTCTTGGTGGCTGTTTTGTTTTAGGCAGTTAAGCTTATCAATCTTGTTCCCCTCCCCCACTTTGGCCTACCTAAAAAAAAAGTTCAAATCAAGTTACTCTTGGGGAGCCTGGGTGACTCAGTAGGTTGGTCGTCTGCCTTCAGCTCTGGTCATGATCCCAGGGTGCTGGGTCGGAGCCCCACATTGAGCTCCCTGCTCAGTGGGGAGTCTGCTTCTCCCTCTGCCTCTTCCCCCCTCCCCTGGCTTCTGCTCTCTCTCTTTCTCGCTCTCTCTCTCAAATAAATAAATAAAAATCTTTAAAAGAAAAACAAATCAAATTACTCTTAACTTTTTCTTTTTGTTTTTGATATAATATTATATATTTTACAAATCTGCCATGGAATTTGAGGGATGCATTGATAAAAAACATAGAGGCAGCATGATGAGCACTGAGTAATGTATAGAATTGTTGAATCATTATATTGTACACCTGAAACTAATATAACATTGTATGTTAATTATATTGGAATTAAAATAAAAAAAAAAAGAACACTGAGGTGGGGGCAGCTCCCGCTCTATGTCAGTTTACCAGGACGGCCGTAACAAAATACCACAGACTGAATGGCTTAACCAACAGAAACATTTATCCCGGTTCTGGATGCTGGAAGTCAAAATCAAAATTTCAGTAGCTTCAGTCTCTTCTGAGGAGTCTCTCCTTGACCGGCAGGTGGTCATCCCGCTAACTGCCCCTTCACATGGTCATCCATCTGTGTGCGTAGGCCCGTGTCTCTTTGTGTCCTAATTTCTTCTTCTTATAAGGACATCAGTGAGATTGGATTAGGGCCCACCCTAATAGCCTCGTTTTAATTTAATTACCTCTTTAAAAGTCTCTACCTTTGAATACAGTCACTTCTGAGGTACTGGGGTTAGGTTTACAAATGAATGAATTTGGGGTAGGGGTACAATTCAGCCCGTAGTACCATGGTCCTGAGAATTTATGGATCATCTCTCTGGAGCTCACTCAGAAAAAGCTCCAGGACAGGTTAGAAACTTGGGCCTTAAATGAAAATGCAGAGAAAAAAAGAACACATGTCCAATATTATTACTTAGATTATTCAAAACCTCTGTTATTTGTTTTTACTACTCCATCTGAAATGGACTCATGATGGGATGAAATTTCTCACTACATTACTTGTTTCTGTGTGAATTTCTAATAATGTCTCTATTTCTAATAGGATGATGCTATATTAATATGCACTTAAAAGTATGCGGCACCTGGGTGGCTCAGTCGTTAAGCTTCTGCCTTCGGCTCAGGTCGTGATCCCAGGGTCCTGGGATCGAGCCCCACATCGGGCTCCCTGCTCAGTGGAGAGCCTGCTTCTCCCTCTCTCCCACTCCCTCTGCTTGTGTTTCCTCTCTCTGTCAAAAATAAATAAATAAATAAAAGTATGTGATAAACTAATTTCAGTTTAGAGATAAGAGATTATGTTGTGAAGTTCAAGAACTTACCTTTTGATCCAGCAATGATACTATTAAAAGAAATTCCTTCTGACCTTTAATTAATGATTTTATCTTTACTTTTACTCCTCTAGCTAGCTTTTAAACTTTCATCGCATTTTTTATAAGAATTTTAGTGGGTAGCTTGTAGGCATAATCAAATATATTTAGCCACAAATCCCTTTTACCTGATGCCTGCTCAAGCAATCAATGCCATCTGGATATTCACTGACTACTTTTTCTATCTTGCTTACCTATCGCCATTATTGTTCCCCAAAGTTTTCATTTTTTAATGGAGGTATAATTGACATATAATTTTATATTAGTTTCATGTGTACAACATAATGATTTAATATTGGTTTATATTGCAAAATGATCACCACAATAAGACTAGTTAACACCCGTTACCACAAAGCTACAAAACTTTTTCTTGTGATGAAAACTTTTAAGATTTACTCTCTTAGCAACTTTCAATTATGCAACACAGTATTATGAACTACAGTTTCCATATTGTACATCTCCAGGACTTGTTTATTTTATAACTGGAAATTTGTACCTTTTGACTTTCTTCACTCATTTCACCCACTTCACCCCACCTCTGGCAATAACTACTAACCTGTTCTCTGTATCTACGAGCTCAGTTTTTTTGTTTGTTTGTTTTGCTTTTTGGTTCCACATAAAAGTAAGAGCATATAGAATTTGTTTCTCTCTCTCTGACTTATTTCACTTAGCATAATGCCCTCAAGATCTGTTCATGTTGTTGCAAATGGCAAGATTTCCTTCTTTTTAATGGTTGAATAGTATTCCATTGTAGACACACACACACACACACACACACACACACACACCCGTGTTTTCTTTATCCATTCATTGATGGGCACAGGTTGTTTCCGTTTCTTGGCTGTGGTATATAATGCTGCAATGAACATAGGAGCGCATGTATCTCTTTGAGTTAGTGTTTGCATAGCTACAGATAAATTCACAGAAGTGGGATTCCTGGATCCTATGTTAGTTCTATTTTTAATTTTTTGAGGAACTTCCATATTTTCTGTAGTAACTATACCAATTTACATTCCTACCAACAGTGCACAAAGGTTCCTTTTCTTCACATCCTTGCCAGCACTTATTATTTCTTGTCTTTTTGAGAAGAGCTATTCTAACAGATACAAGGTGCTATGTCATTGTGTTTTGATTTGCATTTCCCTGATGATTAGTGATGTTGAGCACTTTTTCATGTATCTGTTGCCCCCCATCCTGGCAAGTTTTAATTGTAACTATTCTCTCCTTTTTTCCCTGCCTCCCGTGAGTTACTAAGACTAATTGCTCTACCTACATTTCTTTTGCTGTTCCCTCCCACCTCCCAGGGCACTGGTCTCTACTGCATGGTTTAGGCTCTCTAGGAGGTGCCAATGAACATTCTTTTGGGGAGCAGGGAAAATGCTAGAACTACTAATTATATTTATTTTGTCTCCTCTTCAATTGTTTATGTTTTATAATTATATTCTATAACATATAATGTATAATTACATAGTACTGGTATAATTTACCAATAAACACATGTGTAAATGGTTTATTAAATGAACAGAACTCATCAGGGTGTGCCAGAGATTCAATGATTTGCATGCAGGAAGTTTATTGGGGAATGCTCTCAGGATCAACATCCATGGAGGTTGAAGGAGACAAGATTGCACCATGAGTCTCAACTGGGGAAGATTTTTGCACCCCAGGATATATTTAGCAACACGTGGAAATATACTGGCATCTAGTGGGTAGAAGCCAGGGATAGTGTTAAACATCCTATAATGCATAGGGTGCCTCTCTAACAAAGAATTAGCCAGCTCAAAAAGTCAGTATTGCTGAGTTTGAGAAACCCTGGGGTAGAAGGAGAAGTTGGGTGACAATGACAGCCAAAGCTTCACTTCATTCAGTGGCAAGCTCTGAAGTTGGGAGGGTCCTTTGGCATCCAGTGTTGGATACAGCCTGCCTCCAGGAAGGGAGCATGACCTCAGGAATGGTCGGTTTTTGAAACCTATGTAAATGCCTACAGTATGCAATTTTTTGTATACAACTTCCTTTGCTCAACATTATATTTATGACGTTCATGTTTTTGTTGCATACAACTGTAGTTACTTCCTTTTTATTGCTATAGACTCTTTCACTCCATGAATATATCACATATTCTATCATTCTACCATAGGTGAACCTTTGAGGTGTTTCTAATTTTCCCCTATTACAAATAATGCTGCTGTGAACTTTATCCTATACATCTCTAGCTACACATGTGCATGTATTTATATTGGGTATGTATCTAAAAGTAGAAGTGCCGAGTCACTGGTTTTTACATATTTTCAACTTTAGTGGATAATGGCAAATAGTCTTCCAAAATTGGTTGTATCAGTTTACACTCACCAGCAGCGTGTAGGTGGTGAAAAAGTGGTATTACCAATCTTTTTAATATGAGCATTTTGATGGGTTTGTAGGGGTGTGACAATGTGATATAACTGCATTTTCCCAACACCTGATGAGGTCATCATGTGTTTATGGTCATTTGAATATCTTATTTAGTGAAAACTTATTTAAGTCTGTTGCTCATTTTTCTATGCTGTTGCCTGTCCTTTTCTTACTGCTTTATGGAGTTCATCATAATCTGGATACAACCCCTTTATTACTTATTATGTTTTGCAAATATTTTCCCCTGTTTTCATGGTCTGGAAGTCTTTTGATGAAAGGAAGTTAGTAATTTTAATCCAACTTTTTCATTTCTTCCTGCACGGTATTTTTTATTTCCCACTTAATAGCCTAGATCATGAGCATATTCCCCTTCAGAAACTTTATTGTACTGTCTGTCATATTTAGATCAACAGTCTATTTGGAACTGATTTTTACATATGGTGGGAGGCAGAGAGTTAAAGTTCTGTTTTGTTTCCAAGTGGATGTCTAATTTGCCCAGAATCATTTGTTCAAAATATTGAACTTTTTCTACTGTTCTTAATGCCTACTTTGTCAAATATTGGGTCCACAAATTCAAGGGTCTTTTTCTTTTCTGTTTTGTTGGTATATTTGTCCATTTTTCCCCTTCGTTAGTGGAGCTTTATAATAAGTCTTGATATCCAGTAGAACAAGTCATCCAATCTTGTTTTTCTTTTTTATTAAGTTTTTAATTTTAATTTCACTGGACTTAACATACAGTGTTACATTAGTTTCAGGTATACAATATAGAGATTCAACAATTCTATACACTACTCAGTGCTCATCATACATGTACTCTTAACATTTTATATTTACATTCCCACCAATGTGTGAAGGTTCCAGTTGTTCCGTATCCTCATCAACATTTGGTGTTGTCAGTTTTTTAAATTTTTGCCATTCTGATAGTCATAGGATGAAATTTCAGTGTGGCTTTAATTTGCCTTTCTCTGATGAATAATGATGTGGAGAGCATTGTCTTGTGTTTATTGACCATTTGTATATCTTGTTTTATGAATTGTCTATCCAAATCTTTAGTCTATTTTTTAAATTGGGGTGTATGTCTTCTTATTACTGAGACAATCTTTTTATATATCCTAGATGCCAGTTTTTCAAATATTTTCTTTCAGTACATAGGTTGCCTATTCATTTCTTAATAGTGTCTTTTAATAAGCAGTTTTTGATGCAGTATAACTTAACAATTTTATTTAATTGATAATGCATTCTGTGGCCCATCTGTATTCTCCTATCTTTTCTTTTAAAAGCTTTATGATGTTAGCTTTTACATTTAGGTTTATGATGTGCCTCAAATTAATATTTGTGTATGGCATGAAATAGGGAATGAAGTTTGGTATGTTCTATATGTATGTCTAGTTGTTCCAGCACCACTTAGAGAAAAACTTTTCATTACCCAGTGGGATCCTTTAACATTTAATGTAAATGACTGACACATTTGGATTGGGTCTACCATTTTATTTTTGGCTATCTGTATGTCCTTCTGTTTTCCTTTAGCTTATTTGAATAATTTTTAGAATCTCATTTGAATTTACCTATTGACTTTTTAGCTATACCTCTTTGTGTTAATTCTTATTGGTTGCTGTAGGAATTGTAGATACCCTTAACTTTTCACAGCTTACTTAAAATATTGTACCACTTCACATTATGTAGCAATTTTGTAATTTATTCTTTATTCTAGAGTTTCCATACATACTTCATATTTTTTTCCTAAATCCCATAAGACAAGGTTTTAATTTTTGGTTAAACAGTCATGAGTATTTTTAAAAATGAAAAAAAAATTTATATTTCCCCACATATTTACCTTCATAACCAATCAGCTACTAAGTTCTTTCAATTCTTTCTTTCTAAATGTGTTTTATAACATCATTTTTCTCTTTATCCTATCATCTTATTTGTCTCCATAGAACCTCATGACTAGACAATGCCTCCTATCTAATCACCTTTCCTTCAGACTCCCTGTTCTCAGATCTTCTCTCCCAAACATTGTAATGAGGAATGCAGTAGCGATGAGGAGTCCCTGTGCAATTTGAGAAGAAAGTTAACATGTATAACCTAACTCAGTGAATTGCCTGAAAGTCGAGCCTGTTTTCAACAATTTTATATTCTATGCTTTGCCTTGTATTGGGCTTTGCACAAAGAAGGCACTCAATGAATATTTATTAGATTGTTGAATGAACAAAGAAACTTTTTTCTTACCCACAATGAAGGAGAACCTGTGTTGCTAAAACAAAGTTATTACTCTGAAAACTGATAATGGCAACTAACAAGAGATGCATCATATGTCATTGCTTCTCAGTAAAAAGAAACAAGCAACAAACAAATCTATTTCGCTTTGTGCATAAAATAAAGGATGATTATAGCCAGTCAAGAGAGTCCTATGGGAAAAGGGAGGAAAAACTATGAATCTTCCAGAAATTTGCCTATCATATGTGTCATATCATATCAATCAATTACAGGCAGTTTAATTTCAGAACGAAGAGAACTAAAAGTTGATCTGTACTCAGGATACTAAATTCATCATCTAGTATTATTGCCACAAACATGGTATCAGCTTATGAATGTCTCCAAGTGCCTATTTTTTTTTCTAAAAGATGCAAACTGAGGTGCTAAAAGGCATTTTTTTCATCTTCTTTTTACTTTTTGTTTTCTTTTTGTGGAAGTAGGTACATTTTGTGCTCATTCAGCTAAATAAACTGCTGAGTTTATAAACTGAGAAGAGACTCCTCAAAATGACAGATAGGAGGGGTCTCAGTTAAACTCAACAGCTGGATTTCTATACCAACTAAGACCTGCTAAGAAAAATGAGCTGTGGGGAGCTAAAGAGAAAAGGAGGACAGTTTAATTAAAACTGGCTCAAGATGAAAACCTTAATGAATTGCAGTCCCAGAGCAGAGCAGATCGCGAGACCCTTGAGTCCTAAGGGAACTGTCAATAATAAAGATGCAATTATCTGAACTGATTGCTCACAAGACTCAACTTGTTTTCAGTAGTACCACGTGTTGTTTCTGAGGGCATAATGATTTGGCAGAGAAATAACCTGGCAGAGTGTGCTGAAAATAGCTGCTTTATAATTACATTGCTACTTTCTGTAAATCTGATAATGAGGTAATATCTGGTATGCAAAAATTAATCATGCATTCAGAGAGTTCTATATTAAATGTCACATGAGTGAAATTTCCACTCAGTAGATACAACCTGGTCACAAAAACCTCTAGGAAACGTAGTTCAAAAACCAATTATGGATATAAAGAAGCCAGATTTGCCTCCAGGTCTATAATGTCAATCTTATTAGATCAGAGAGGAAAATTTCAAGTCTAGTGAAAGGACACAGCCTCATGCTGCCCCTGCAGTGTCCTGAATGGATCTGACGGGTGACAGGAGGCTGAGTGACTCTTTGGGAACTCTTGCAGGAGTCCAATGTGTTTATACTGTTGTTAATTAAAGCCCCTGTGTTAGTTTGCTACCATTTCTGTAACAAATTGACACCAACAAAGTAGTATAATGATGAAAGTTTATTATTTTACAATTATATAGGTCAGAAGTCTAAAATGTGTCTGTAGGGCTGCATCACATCTGAAGGTGTTAGGGGAGAGTCTATTTTCTTGCCTTTTCCAGTCTTTAGAGGTTCGTCTACATTTCTTTTTTTTTTTTAAGATTTTATTTATTTATTTGACAGAGAGAGACACAGCGAGAGAGGGAACACAAGCAGGGGGAGTGGGAGAGGGAGAAGCAGGCTTCCCGCTGAGCAGGGAGCCCGATGTGGGACTCGATCCCAGGATCCTGGGATCATGACCTGAGCTGAAGGCAGCGCTTAACCACTGAGCCACCCAGGCGCCCGGTTGTGTACATTTCCTGACCCATGGTCCCTTCCTCCATCTTTAAAGCCTCAGTGTCACACCTTCTTTGCTCTCTGACCTCTGCTTCGATATGTACATCTCTGACTCTAATCCTCCCACCTCCGGCTTAAAAGGACTCTTCTGATCACATTGGGCCCATCTGAATAATCCAGGATAATCTCCCCACCTCAAGGTCCTTAATTTAATCACACCTGGACGATCTCTTTTACCAGGCAAGATACCATATTTACAGGTCCTGGGGATAGGATGTGGCCATTATCCAGCTCTCTATACCTCCCAAAAGGGCAAAAAAAGATTTATAGTAGAAATTAGCAACCTTCAGTTACCAAGGTACAGACTTACAGTGTTTTATACTTTCTTGATGTTATGATAGCTACTTCCATTGGTTGTGTCAGCTGTGAATTGCAGAAGAATACTACAGGGTAGCTTAAATTAGGTCAGGAGATTATCTATCGTATAATCAGAAAGTTCAGGCAGAGGCAGTCTATGGTTCCTCTTTTCCTGCTCTGCTATCTGTAGAGGGGACTAAGGCACCTTAACTGTCCTGCCAGGTTTCCAGGCACGAAAAAGCAAAGCAGAAGAGGCAGTGCTAATAGATTCCCACTTACATCCTTCCCCATCTTTCTCAATCAGTACCTGGATAAGACGGCTGTCCTGTGTTTTTAAAAATGTGTCCCCCTGCTCACCCAATTTTCCACGAGTCCCCTAATAATAATTAAAATCAACCACAGTATGTTTGCATGTGCCCCAAATAACAAATTATTCTAAAATAAAATTATTTAGACAGACCCAAATGATAGTTATGGTTGTAGTTTTTTTCTAAGCAAATTAGCTGACTTTTAAAAAATTTTAGTGACTGAATCAACAGGTTATCTCATCACTTTGTAAGTACAGTCTCTTATAGCCCACACCACTTTTCTAGGTACTTCCCCCTCACGGTCATAATGGCTGTAGATTCAGGGCGGTCATTTTGTCCAATGTATCTATGGTTCCTGTCCACAGTTGATAGGTTGAATCAAAAATCAAAAATCTCAGTCTCCTCTCTGGACCCCACTTGTTGGCCACAGTTGATTCACCTAAGACTGAACAACAGCTGATAAAAAATAGCCAGTCTTTTGCCTCAGAATTCTAAAATTGGAACTGAGAAAGAGAAGATTACCCTCTCCCTAGTTGGGTGAATTATAACACACAAATCAGGGAGCTATTGATCTCCATGTTTCATGTGTTGACTGGGGGGCAGAGGAAGTTATTCCTCAGAGAAAAACTGTGGAGTAGAAGAGCAGAAAGGAGTACAGACAAAGCCCTGGTTCTAGATCATTCTGGGAGCCCAGCCACATTCCTGTGCTATGTTTGGTCGCTGACTTTTAGTTATGAGAATGCTGGGTTAGTTCAAAGTAGCGTTTTATTATTTACAACCAGATATAACTATGAAGTATAGGATTATTACTGGTCCATTAAAAGTCTGCAAAAGGAATACTGATGTTATGATGAAAGAAATCACTGATTAATTCAAAGGCAGAGTTATAACTGCTGGACTATAATTAATCAAACTGTAGTCTTATTTTTCATAAATTTTCACTACATCATACAGTGTAGTAAAATATGATAAGGCATTTGAAATAGCGATAATAAAATTCAGGACATATGCATAAAATCCTGAGGAGTGCCATACATCAAAAAGGGAATTTGAAATATTTTTATAGAAATGAAATAAGTGTTTATTTCAGGCTTTATTTCAAACCTCTGGCATAGACTAGAGGGGACTTCAGTGTAGTATAAGATTTATTATCGTTAAAAGGTTTGGTTTGGGATTTGCTAAGTTTGGAAATTGAGAAAGTACCCTATTTGTATTACTCACAGGAAACCATCTCTTAATATTTAAGATGAAAATAATTTTATCAATCTTATTTTCAGTGCTTACTTTAAGATGCTGAAATCTGACAGTTCAGAAACCAATTATATTTCATTTCAAATATAGCTATAATATAAAGCGCCAAAATGTGGATCTGTAGTGGTAAGAGAGTGTACTACATTACATATTACAATGCTAATTTCATAAAGTTTCTTCATAAAACTGCAAGCAAAGCCATCTCCAACATCTTGTTAAAAAAGCCTTACTCTGCCTCCTCCGGGAAGGCATACAGGGTTTTGCTTCCAGCCCTTCTGGAGGCAAATAAGGAAATGGGACTGACTGGGCTATAAATCCAGATGAAACCCTCATGTGAAGAGATTCTCATCTGTGCCATCTGTTCAGGCTGAACTGGAGATGAAATATAAGGTGTCATTGGCACAATCCCTGGAGGACTGTCACGAAATTATCTTCTTCCAAATTTGCCTTCAACTATTCACAAGCTGCTCTAATTCCTTTCTACTGTGTTCATCACCATGTCATCTGCCTTAGGTTTTCCCATCACTGACACAGCTGACCAGCCCTTTCCTTGAAATGTGATTCTCTGACATGCAACTTTCTGGACATACTTTCAGAATTCTGTCTGTCTTCTCAAGATGCCTGTTTTCCCTCCCCTGTGTGCTGAATTGTGGAACATTTTATCCTGAACCACCTCTTCATTAATCCCTATATTTTGTCCCTAGAGTTTCCACTGACATCTTTGTGCAAATTCCTGAATCTTCCATTGAGTTTTATTTCTATTCCTTCATTAGCCAACTGGACACTTCCAGCTACACTGGCCCTTCAGATTTAAATAAATCAAAAACTTCCCACATCTTTGAGCTCCCAAATGTTTATCCTCCTGACTTTCCTAGTGCTATCAGTGCCACTGCTATAGTCACAGTCTCCCAGGCTTAAAAAAGGGAAGCATTTTTGTTTTGTTTTGTTTTGTTTCATTCTTTACCTTTCCTTTCCCTTCACATTTTAAAAATTGACAAGTTCTGGCTAGCCTTTCTTAGCAATTTTGTCCCCATTTGTTCCCTCCTTCTTATTCTAGTTTTTACCACCACTGTTTTGGCCCTTGTTAGCTACATTTAGACTACGGCGACTGGGAGGGGGGTGCTCACTGCCTCCATAGAGGCTGTGCCTAAGATTTCACCTTGATTGCTGTGGCCCTCAGCTCCAACTTAGCTGCTACAGATGCACCAAGGCTTTCCAAGTCTGAGAAACAAATCTCAGGAGCCTCTGAACTTGACAAAAATCCCATGCTCACTTTACCGTAACACCTTAGAGGCCAGAGTCTATGGAAAGACAAGAGAGAAGACTTCTTGATGTTGATGGTATTCTTCAAGGCAGAGGTTCTACTGCCTTCTTGTAAGTTGGCCAGGTCAGAAGAAATGTTTTCCGATGTAGACGGGCGCTCCTAATGAAACTAAGATACCAGTTACCTAATCGCCTTCAGAGATATTTCATTTGCATCCTTTTAGTCTCTTATTCTCAGCTTTCTTGTCCACATATGTTTTCTAATAACACTTATCAGAGAGTTTGGGTGGATGAATAATGATGGTTTATAAGATAAGCAGCCCTCAGTAAGGAAACTTGTGCACTTTCTTCTGCCTCCCTAATTTGTACTCTCCGTGAAGTAAAAGCAAATTGTCAGATGGTTCTGAACCTACTGAATAAAATAAGCACTGGCACATATTATGGATAGAAACAGTCCATTTGGGGATATATTCTTGGATTATCAGTGTGGCACACATCTTCCTGAAATCAAACACAACCAACCAATTTCCGGTATTAACTTTGTTTACAGACTTAGTCCTATAGCTTTCTGTCTGATAAACCTGTTTCTGTATCTTCTAATTCTGCGGTTGTCTGGAAAAAGGAATTATTGAATTAGCTTATGCTTTTTTAATTAGAAAAAAAGCGCACTAAGAATATGCTGATTATTCATATATACTAATTTGTATGATATAAATAAAAGCTTCATTGACTCAGAAATTTTACTATTTCTTTTACGCAAAAGTAAAATTTCTTGTTTAAAAAAATTCTATAAGAGACACAATTCCCCTGTTCAGATTAAGCTGCCTAATCATTTTAATATTCTTTAAAAGTATACTGATTAGAAGTGTAAAACTTAGACTTAAAATGCTAATCGTAAGCATTGCTTTTTTATGGTAAAATACCTCTTATCACACTTGATTGCCTCTAAAATCTAGATGCATCTTATAATCAATATCAAATGAAATTGTCCAGCCACCTGGAAGAAGGCAAGCTGATAAGTCGTTGTCAATGACTAGACACATATGTATGAGCTATTGATCAGTCGTCACCTCAATAAGTGCTTTGCATTGGTAACATCACAGTCTGGTGAATTTCAAATTAAACTCAAATCCCCAACTGTCATCTAAAATTTCTTTTAAAATTGATATTATTATGCAGTCCTGAAATGAAAATGATTTTATATCCAGAGGATCATCTGCTTTGCCCCAGGTGATAAATTGGAAAGGCAGTAGAAAGTGCCAACTCAGGGGGAATAGAGAATTTTCTAAGATAACAAAGATTGGTCTAGCCAATGCAAGCATCACGAAAGTCTAGCACCACGGCCTCAAACATTCATCTGTTGAAAAATCCCAGCTGGCTTATAAAATAAGCTATTTAACTCCCAGTGGTACGTAATTACTAGAAGCAAAACTACAAATTTAGCTAAATAGAAAGTTCAAATGAATCCCTGGTACTATTTAGGATGTCTCAAGATCATGATCAGGACTGTGAAAAGCAGTGTGTTATTGGTATGGTAAACATGGATGGTCTACACGGCTGCTGAGGGCCAAGATGGTTTAGAAAAATCTTTATATTCTAAATGTAAAGAAGAATTATGGGGCACCTGGGTGGCTCAGTTGGTTAAGTGGCTGCCTTCAGCTCAGGTCATGATCCTGGAGTCCCGGGATCGAGTCCCGCATCGGGCTCCCTGTTCTGTGGGGAGCCTGCTTCTCCCTCTGAGCCTCCCCCCCTTCTCATGCTCTCCCTCTCTCCTTCTCTCTCTCAAATAAATAAATAAAATCTTTAAAAAAAATAAATGTAAAGAAAAATTAGACCAATCTTTCTCAATGTATATTGACGGACTACTTGCATCAGGATTCAGTGAGATACTTGTCTAGAATTGATTGTATCCCTGGGCTTTACTGCTTATCCTCAAAGTTATAATATAAAGATAACAGCCATGAATATGCATTTTAACAAGCTCCCACAATGACTCCAATGTATTTTAACATTTGAAAACTACTCTTGGATTCATAGTTTGAGTGCAATCTTGAGAAATAAGTTGGAATGCAAATATATGTACTATTTATGGTTAATTAAGCTAAAAAGAAGATTGTGAATGTTTTTGAGTAAAAAGAGAGTTAAGGTGAATCCTACAGCCAATGATATTTTACAGTGAAAGAGCTATGATATTTTAATGACAGTGAGCTTACAAAATCATATATAAAAAGGATGCATTTGAGTTGCTATATGAAATGTTCATAATAGAACTATATGGGCATTAAAAAAAAAAAAAGAACTATGTGGGCATGATCCATATATACACTCTAAGCTAAGTCACTCTTGCCACCAAGGCATGAGGTCTGAGATGTAGCGTATAGTTAGGTGTGGAAAAATTTAGTTCATTCATTCAAGGAAGTGATCCAAGGCACCGAAGCTGGGGCAAAGCATTTGAATGCTGTTTAGAAAAAAACCTCATGGTGAACATAAAAGTAGTATAGATATAAATCACTGAGTCAAGTGCCTGGCAGTTGCTCTCCATTAGGATGATTTTAGCTCCCAAGAGACATTTTTGGTTGTGACAGTGGGTGGGGAAAAGGAGAGATACTTGCATCCGGAAATGCTGCTAAACTCTTTCAATGCACAGGGACCCAAACAAAGAACTACCCAGCCCACAATGTCAGTAGTGCTAAGATTGAAAAACCCTGTTCTAGTGAATAATCCTCTGCAACCTCCGGTTGTTTAGGCTGATTCTGGACTTAGAAAAGAAAAACAAGAATAAAAGACCTATTTGCCTTGAACAACAAAACAAAGCCATAATTTTAAAATACGGCAGAGAAGAAACAAAGTCCTGACGCCTCTGCCTGAAACATTCTTTTCTCTCATAAAATGAAAGAAATTCTCAAATTGGCCAGTGATATTTATAAAATACCAATATGTAATTCTGAAAATTGAGATTCCCTACAGGAAATGAGACAGACGACAAAAGAGAAAATAAAGGAGGAAGAGAGTGATAAAATGGCAAGATGCAACAGGACAGAAGCCTGTGATGGCAACAGCAACAATTAGAATAAAGGCATTAAGTGGTGACTTTGGTTATCCTGAAGAACTTGTGTCCTAAGGGCTCAAAATAGGAATAAAAACAACACAAACAACAGCTATTATGAGACTCTATATTATCTAATTTAATCCTGACAATAGCACTGTGAGATGGATACCAGTGTACCCAATTTCAAGATGAGAAAATCGAGGTGTTGGCACATGGAGTTTGATTTGGCCAACTGGATTCCTTGGTTTCGTTTCTTTTCTTTTCTTTCTTTCTTCTTTCTTTCTTTCTTTCTTTCTTTCTTTCTTTCTTTCTTTCTTTCTTTCTTTCTTTCTTTCTTTCTTTCTCTCTTCTTCTTCTTCTTCTTCTTCTTCTTCTTCTTCTTCTTCTTCTTC